>NC_057812.1:497326420-497665628 GCF_018294505.1 Triticum aestivum | reverse complement strand
CCCACTACTCCCACTCGCCCCCACTCCCTATCCCTCGCCCCCCGATCTGGATCGGGGGAAACGACGACCCCGCCGCCCGGATCGACCCACCGCGCCGCCTCGACCACTCCTCGTTGGACGCCTCGCCGTCCTCTCCGCCGACGCCGCCATCGCCGACTCGTCCCCGTCCTCCTCCTCGCCCCGTGCGGAGGCTGCAGTTCCTACAACACGCCCTCGACCCCGCGTCGGATGCCGCCGTCCTCTCCGTCGCCGGTGCCGCCCCACCGGACCTCCCCGAGCCCACTGCCAGTGCCCTACGGCCCCGCAGTGAGCACCTCCCTCGCTCTCCCCATCCCTGTCTCCCGTCCCAGCCACAGCGCGCCTGCCTCACCTTCTACTCGCCGCTGCAGTGCCCGGGCGCGCACTTGCCACGGCCATGCACGGCCGCGCCTCCCCCCTCACGCAAGGGCCTCGTCCCGGTTCTCGACTGCTCGCTCGACCGACCGCGCACCGGCGCCCGCTGTCGCCGCACCCATGGCCCCTCACGCGCCTCGCACCCGCGCCGCCTTCCCTGGCCTCACCCAGGCCATCTCCACCTCCGTCGGGCCGCGCCGGAACGCGCTCGCCGCGCCCCGACCTGCCGCCGTGGCTCCCGCCACTGCACTGCCCCCCCTGCTGCTGACGCTACCTGTCATCGTCCGGCTCCACCCGCCGTCGCCCTGCTTCCGCCCTGCGACGGCCCTGCCGCTGCTCCATGCCGGCGCGCCAACCTGCCCCCCCTCGCTCCCTGTGATCGCCCTGCCATGGCTGCCGTGGCCGCTGGGGCCGAGCGCTTGTTCGGGTTCGCTCCAGGCGTTGATGCCCGCTAGCGCTCGCATGACCACGCCCGTTAGCCCGCTTTGGCCCTTGGGCCTATGACCAGTGGGGCCCGCCCCAGAACGTAATTAAAAATAAAAATAAAAATAATTAATTAATTAACTTAATAAATTTTGATTAATTAAACTAAAACAACTAATTAAGCCTAACTAATTAACCTAAACCCTAACTAACTAAAACAGTCAATGACAGGAGGGTCCCACCCCTGTTGACCAGTCAAACGTTGACTGGTCAACTGGGTCCCCCTGGCCCACATTCTGTGTACACAGGGCTAGGTACCTATAGCATTTTGTCTATTAATTTTGAATTAGTAATAATTTCAGAAAATGAATAAAATTTTGAAAAATCATATAAAATAATCCGTAACTCGGATGGAAAAACTTTGTACATGAAAGTTGCTCAGAACGACGAGACGAATACGGATACGCAGCCCGTTCATCCGTCACGCATCCCTAGCATAGAGAACACACAACTTTCCCCCTCCGGTTCATCTGTTCGAAAACGCGAAACACCGGGGATACTTTCCCGGATGTTCTCCCCCTTCACCAGTACCACCTCGTACCACGTTAGGGCACACCTAGCATCACGCTTTGTCATGTCATGCATCGTCATGCATTTGTTTGCATTACATTTATTGTTTCTTCCCCTCTTCTCTCGCTAGACACCGAGACCGACGCTGCTGCTACCCAGTACGACTACGGTGTTGACGACCCCTCTCTCTTGCCAGAGCAACCAGGCAAGCCCCCCCTTTGATCACCAGATATCGCCTATTCTTCTCTCTACTGCTTGCATTAGAGTAGTGTAGCATGTTACTGCTTTCCGTTAATCCTATCCTGATGCATAGCCTGTCCTTGCTACTACGATTGTTACCTTTACCTGCAATCCTAATGCTTAGTATAGGATGCTAATTTATCATCAGTGGCCCTACATTCTTGTCCGTCTGCCATGCTATACTATCGGGCCGTGATCACTCGGGAGGTGATCACGGGTATATACTATATACTTTATACATGGTACATGTGATGACTAAAGTCGGGTTGGCTCGAGGAGTACCCGCGGTTGATTCACGAATTGGGGGCTGGAAGGACATACTTTCCCGACGGCCCTCTGTGTGGATCTTTATGGCGAAGCGACATGGCAGGTTGATACCACCTAGGAGAGAGGTGGGCCTGGCCCTGGTCGATGATCGCGGTTATTCCAAATTAACACGCTTAACGAGATCTTGATATTTGATCTGAGTCTGGCTACTGGCCTATACGCACTAACCATCTACACGGGGATAGTTATGGGCACTCGACGTTGTGGTATCAGCCGAAGCCTTTGTGACGTCATCGACTGAGCGGCGCGTGCCGGATTGGACTGGAACACCTGCTAGGCTAGGTCTGCTTTCGGCCGTGTTCGCAACGTGCAGGCGTGCAAAGGGCGATGGGCCCAAACCCCTGCGCCATACAATTTAGACCGGCGTGTTGACCTCTTTGTTGTGCCTAGGTAGGGCTGCGACATGTTGATCTTCCAAGGCTGGGCATGACCCAGAAAAGTGTGCCCGACCAAATGGGATCGAGCGTGTTGGGTTATGTGGGGCACCCCTGCAGGGAAGTTAATCTATTCGAATATCCATGATCTTCGGTAACAGGACAACTTGGAGTTGTACCTTGACCTTATGACAACTAGAACCGGATACTTAATAAAATGCACCCTTCCAAGTGCCAGATACAACCGGTGGTCGCTCTCTCACAGGGCGACGAGGAGAGGATCATCGGTTAGGATTATGCTATGCGATGCTACTTGGTGAACTTACCATCTACTCTCTTCTACATGCTACAAGATGGAGGTGGCCAGAAGCGTAGTCTTCGACAGGACTAGCTATCCCTCTCTTATTCCTGCATTCTGCAGTTCCGTCCACATATGATACCCTTATTGCATTTGATACCAATGCATACATATGTAGTGTAGCTCCTTGCTTGCGATTACTTTGGATGAGTACTCACGGTTGCTTTGCTCCCCCTTTTCCCCCTTCCTATACCCGATTGCTGCGTCCAGACAATGGAGTCCAGGAGCCAGACGCCACTGTTGATGATGACTACTACTACTCAGGAGGTGCCTACTACTACGTGCAGCCCACTGACGACGACCAGGAGTAGTTTAGGAGGATCCCAGGCAGGAGGCCTGCGCCTCTTTCGATCTGTATCCCAGTTGGTGCTAGCCTTCTTAAGGCAAGTTGTTTAACTTATGTCTGTACTCAGATATTGTTGCTTCCGCTGACTCGTCTATGATCGAGCTCTTGTATTCAAGCCCTCGAGGCCCTTGGCTTGTAACATGATGCTTGTATGACTTATTTTATTTGTAGAGTTGTATTGTGATATCTTCCCGTGAGTCTCTGATCTTGATTGTACACGTTTGCGTGTATGATTAGTGTATGATTGAATCAGGGGCGTCACAATGCTATTATTTTATATTTTAAATATTTTTTCATTTTTATTATTATACTTCAAAGAGGGAGACATGGACTTAATTTATGTGGATTTAAATATTTTAACCTATATTAGGAATTATTGTCTAAATTTAAGAATAAAAAATGTCAACTATGTTTGTATAAACGTAAGGATAATTTACACAATAACTTTTTCACACACGTTGAACTCCTTTAAAAATACATGTTGTAAACTTTTTTAACGCATGACAAACATTTTTCAAAAATGCGTTATAATTTTATAATACATGTGAAACATTTTCCAAAAACATGTTGACATTTTTCAAATGCACTAACACTTTCTTGAAGTTTATGGCAGTTGTATTTTGTTCATATTATTTTCTTTTAAAATGGTAAAAATAATATGAAAATTAAAAAAAGAACTTGAATTTTTTAAGAGGTACATCGCAACCAAAGCAGAATTTTGGAGCACGGTGGCCACTGAGCATGTTTTTTCTTATTTTTTTAAAACTAGCACTTCAAAGTTTCATAAAAATTTAAAAAAAATCACAAAAAATGTATGCATCTGCTAAGTGACTTTCAAGTTTTTTTTGAAATTTTGTTATATTATATACGCTGCAAAAAAAAGAAAACAAATCAGGCAAAAAGCTGATTTTTGCATTTATTTTACCTTTTTGGTATCTCTCACAAACAAATACAGATTTTGACAAAAAAATCACATGGATATATTGCACTTCTATGTGTGCATGTACAAAAAATGTCCGGAGTTTTTTAGCTGTAGAAATCCGTTTATTTGACTTTTGAAAAAAAGAGCACAATGTGCCGGTGCTTCAAAATTACATTTTGCATTGCAACACAATATATAAAGTTTGACCTAGTCTATATATACTAACCATAGTATAGCCTGGTGGACAGCCTATGCGTGCAACACAATCTGTAAATTTGTGAGGCTTTCATATGTGATTAAATAAAATATGAAGGGGTTTTGTAAAAAAAATATCACGTCTGCGTGGGCCACTGGTACGTGGGCACGCCACACAGGCTGAACGTAGTCTGGATACGAATGAAGGCACTGTATTTGCATAGCCGGACAAGTTCAAGCACCAGGTTCGTGTATTTTACAACTTTAGGCACTAAACTGATCGGGCAAGACAAGTTGAGGCACCTTCAACGTATTTAACTCTTTATTCTTTGGGGAATGCTACGCGTCCGCCGGCTGATATCTTTAAAACATCAGCCGGCTCGCGGGCCGTCGGATTTGCCGCATCAAGTGAGTTGAGCGCGTCTCCAGTACTACAAGACATATCTTATTGCAGAATTATTTCTGCAACATAGGTCTTGTTGCAGAATTTTTTGCAACGGTTCGTTTTGTTGTAAAAAAAAATTTACAACTACGGTTTTGTTGCAACTTTTTCTGCAAATGAGGTCTTGTTGCAGAAAATTTCCGCAATAGAGGTTTTGTTGCGAAACTAGACCCGTTAAGTCATTGCAACACTACATATATTTCTGAAACATAGTCTTTGTTTCGGAAGCGCGATCAATAAAGAACGGCATGCAAGACACGTGTCATGCAACGGAGGTGACGGACGCGGCAACTACGATCTGCCGGATGATGATAAGCTTTTACCTTATTCTTTTCACCTTTCCCGTTTATTTTTATTTTTTATTTTATGAATATTTTAATATCATAAACATTTTCTAGGGTTCTTGAGTATTTTTTTGAAATTCAAGAAATGTTTTCCAAATTCGTGAACCTTTTAACTCTTTAATATTTATAAAAACATGAGAGGATTTTATAATTTTGTATGTACTTAATTTCGAGATTTTCTACAGATTTAGAAAAAAGTAATTTTTCGAACTTTGTTTGAAGTTACATCATTTTCAAAAATCAGATTTAAAAACACAAAGAGCTTTCTTAAAATTAATGAAAAAAATCTCTTAAATCCGTTTTTTTTTCTGAAATTTCAGGAATATTTTTTATTCGCGGACATTTTATAATTTTTGGTAATATTTATAAAAATTGTGAACATTCACTTAATTTGCGAATATATTTCATAGGGAGAAAATTTGCATATTTATTTTTTCTTCTTTTTGAAAGTAGTTCATGTAAACAAATAAAGAACCGAGGGGCCCAGTTGAAAAGTACAAGGCTAAACTAGTGGCCATTGGTTATACCCATAAAGATGACGAAGATTTCTTGGATACCTGCTCAACTGTGGCCTGACTGGTCCCATTCGAGTTTTACTCTCGTTGGCTGTTTCGCATGGTCTTCTCGTTCATCAGATGGACGTCGACCCTAGCCGACACACTATCCTTGCACACAAGCTTACCTGCCATTGTTGTTCCACGCAGTGTTGTTGCGTCTGGCAATCTTACCCCGTCGACCACATGCAAGACCGTTTGGGAGAGCAGGCTTTCGAAACCCTGTCCTTTGTGATCCTTTTTCTCAAATATGCATGAATGTGCGTACTATATATTGAAGCAGAGAATGGGAAAAGAACCCCTCCACGTTGGCTAGTACATGTTACAAGTTACATGAGGACCAACTACGCCATTACAAGAAAAAATATGTAACTCCTCTCGTTTTCCCACCTCACTAGCACTCTAAAGAGAGGCTTCACTTCTCCCTTGAGGATTCCAGCTCTGTTCCATGTATGTCCCTCCTTCTCCCTTGAGGACCAACTACGCCATTACAAGAAAAAATATGCTAAATATGCATTGAGGGAGAGGCACTGTCGAGCACAATCGCACTCCCATGCTTCCATAACTCCCACACTACGAGAAGGAAGATCGCCTGATCATCCTTCACACATAAGCCATTTCCACATATGGTGGTGCACCACTCCGCTAAGCTTGATCCCGACTGTGGCACCCAAACTGGCTTGCCCATTGCTAAGCAGACGATACACCAAACCTCCCTCGCAAAGACACAATCCATAAGGATGTGGTCGATGGTCTCCTCATGTTGAGCACAAAAAGGGCAAGTTTGCTGGTGGTCCAGCCCACGTCGGGCAAGCCTGTCCGAGGTCCATCACCGGTATTGAAGCGCGAGCCATGCAAAGAATTTGCATCGTATCGGGGCCCTAGACTTCCACATAAACGCCGTCGTGGGCGTAACCTCTCGTCCCATGAACTTTGCATTGTATGCCGACCTTGCCGAGAAATCTCTATTCACCTCCCAGGCCCATGAAATAGAGTCCACCTCCTCTTGATTTAGATTAACTCAAGCCACCTGAGCCCATAAAAGCCATGCATTCGTTGAGCACCTTGGGATCCTGCACCGAGAGAAGGACGATAAGTTTTTTGGGAAGCACCTCCTCACTACTCGTTGTTCGCTTTCGTATTTGTCCTCTGCTTCGATTACTTCCTTGACACCAACGTTATGGGGTTGACGATGCTACCAAGAAGAAGGCTCCTAGGAAACCGCTGCCACCTTGTCCTGGCCTACAGGAAGATATGGTTTGTTCATCCCTTATTTACCGTTTCAGTTCTGTGCTTAGTACGTGTTCACATGCTTAGATTGTGGTATGAGATTCATATTGTTAATGCCATGCGTACGATTTATTTATGGATTAATCAATCAAAATTTGCTACTTCCCCGTAGTAACAATAATATCAGTCCGTTTGTTCAAAAAATATGAATGCATTGTACACTCTTCAAGAAAAAAGAAGAAGAAGAGCAAGCCTCCCTTTTATCCTTGGATACACACAAATACAATTTTATTAGAAAGATACCAAATATTATTGTCGAATTAATGGGCTTACAAAGAAGAAAAGGAAAACACCCGAGATCAAATGTGATCTCGCGATAATTAATACTACCACAAACAAACCTGTGCGCGTCTTCCAGCTGGATCCACTTACTGTTTCCATGCAATTAATTCCATCCAAAAGCTTGAAAAATAGGGTGCTGGCGAAAGAACAGTGCATAGACTTACCAAAAAAGAAGAAGAAGAATTGGAATCACTCCTCTTCGCGTTCACCACTGGCGTTTAACTCCTTTCTATAAGTAGCAAAGGGCCAAGGAATTCGCACATGCTTCAAACCTGCCACACCCACACGGATGCGCAAGGACCAAAGCTGCGCGTAGATTAGATTTCAAACTTGTCAAGCCGTTCTGCCTGTCGGCTCTGTTCGGTCACCGGCGATGGGCGTCACCAAGGCACCGGCGATTTGGTCAGTCGGCGTGGTGGTTGCAGCGTTCATCGTCGCAGCTCAAGGATCGCCGTCGTCGAGTGCCCGCCGCCCCTATAGTCTCTTCGTAAGTTCTTTCTACCTGCCTCCGTACCAAGATTCCCTTATGTATGGAGGGCACAAAAATTTTACTGGGCCTGACGGGAACTGACCAATTTCATAGGAAGACGACGGACTGAGTAGACGTCATGGTCAACGTCACTACGATTTCGTGGTAAGTCTATCGATTGGTTCGCCGTCATTACAATTTTAGGGACTGTCTATCCTACATCCGGATGAAATCCAATTAGCTTTCATCCATATTTTTTAGCCAACCAAATAATGACAAGTGTCTCATGTCCCGTGTCTTTGTTTGCTTTTCTGTCCCGCTTTTAAACAGACTAACGGGTCTACACCCCAACCTCTTCAACCGGGACAGAAGAGCAGCTAAAAAGTGGAGATCAAAAAACCACAACGATACATCGATACAGCCAAAGTTTTTCCATGTACGCTAAGCTAAAGAAACAAAGGGATGAGGAAAGGACCAAGATGATGTCACCTAAAATTTACATTGACAAAGAAGTATAATTACAATAATATTACCACCAAGAAATTTGGTGTAAAATCCACTAAAATCGACAATAATTTTTATCATGCCCGCTAAGAATTACAGTGTAAGATGCATTAAAATGACACTGTAAAATCCACTAAAATGACACTGTAAATCTACCAACAATCCAAATGGTTTGCACTGAAAAAACTGCTAAGATTAACCACTAAGAATTACAGTGCAAGATGCATTAAAGATGCCACTTTAAATCCACTAAAAAGACCTTGTAAATCCACCAATGATCCAAATGATTTGCACTAGTGGTTCTATGTTACATGCTACTCAAAAAGAGAACTCATCCACCAACTGAGCTAGGACTGTGCACATGCTGAACCTCACTTGGCATTGCCTCCCTACACAAAAAAACTCAAAGAGACCAAAATAGGTAAAGAAAGTAAAAGCTAATAAGGAGAAAAAGAAAATGAAATAGAGGACAAGGAAAATAAGAACATACAAAGAAAGCAGTGACAAAAGATTTGTCGCAGCTGTTCAAGGGGCTGAAAAACATGTCATTCACATATTTGATCCTAAGATTTCGAATGTCTACATTGGAGAAAACCACAATCATGCCTGAAAAGTTACAAAGAACACAAAAAATAAGCAAAAATAAGCAGTTGTTCAAGGTACTATCATTGTCAAATTTACATATAAAACAGCAGGGAAAGAAATTCTCCAAAAACTTTCATTAGCTAATGCAAAAAATATTGTTCTACTTTGAGTAGCAACAGGTTGCTACCAAAGCGAAAGAGCAGATCAGAATCCACATAGCACTCTAGTTATAAACTCAAAATCCAGAGATCACCAGAAAAAGCAATAAGAACATATACAAATGAGTAAATCCTACACAAAATCAAAATCTAACAAGTGTTTTTACACTATGGTTACAGAGGAACAGAAAAATAACATGTGAAACTAAATTACACTGGCAGATAAGGAATTTACAGTGGCAGACAAACTGTAATTACAGTACTAGACCACTAAAATTTCAGTGGATAGCAATAGAAATTACAGTAGTGGACCACGGTGAAAAATCCTTTGTAATTACAGTTTGAAATACATCGCTAGACCACTGGAATTACAGTGTAAGCAAACTGTAGTTCCAGTGCTGGACCACTGGAACTACAGTGTTAAATACAGTGTATTATATAGAGAAACCAATATGTTCCTGCTCAGAAACCAAAATGAAACTATGATTGAATATTTGAAACTTTGGAACTTTATAAAAGGGCAAATTACTGTCGCTTGAACTTAGAATTACTATGATCTTTTAAATGTAATTACTATGAAGATCGCACTGAAACTAAAGAAAAAAATTAAGCACTGATACTACATGGAACACACAAGAAACCAAATTTGGACCATCCTTTGTACCCTCGTTTGACAAAATATTACCAGCAGATTTACCAACTGACGAATCATTTGATGCTTTCTTTGTAGAGTCAAGAGCAAGAGACTTGCAACCTACACAGCAAAACCAAAATGACATCACGGTAAAAAAAATAAAATAAAGAAACAACCAAATGCATGAAAGTAAATTACAAACAAGATAGAGATTGGCTACCTGAAAATGTTCAGACCTAAAAATTCACATAATAGACCCTACTCAATTGCAGAGTACAAGGGTAAAAACCAACTAACAGTCTTAGTCAAATTCACTAAGGGTAGAATCAACTGAAAAATTACAGTGTAAGCCCACTGAGAGTTACACTGTAAATCCAATAAGAATTACACTATAAGATCCACTAAAGATAATACAAAAATAATCCACATAATAGTCCCTAGTCAAATGCAGATTACAAGGGTAAAAACCAGCTAACAGACCCTAGCCAAAATACACTAAGAATTACAGTGTAAATACACTGAAAATTACACCGTAAAATCAAGAGTTACAGTGTAATACAAGGTAAATCCAAGAATAACTAATAGTCACTACAAAAACACTAAGATACACTAAGGATTACAGTGTAACTCAACTAAGAATTACACTGTAAAATCAAGAGATACAGTGTAATTCTTATATGATTACAACGAAAGATCAACTGAAAACTACAGAGTAAATCCACTGAGAATTACAGTGTAGATCCATTGCAAATTACAATATAAATCCACTAAAAATACAGTGTAAATTCACTGAAAATTACAGTGTAAATCCAGTAAAAAAATACAGTGTAAATCCACCTAAAATTACAGTGTAAATCCGCTAAGGAATTACACTGTAAATCCACTAAGAATTACAGTGTAAAACACTCAGAAAACACACTACAAATCCACTAAGAAAACAGGGATTTCAAGTAGAGCAATCAAACATTTACATAGCTGAAAATGAAAAGGACATTCTGTTTCACAGAAACACAAAGAACAGAGCTGAAATTTGCTAGCAGAACGCACTAGGTACGACAACCTAAGCTGGTTGACTAGCTATACAAGCAAAATCACAAAGAACACTACATATAAACCTACATCGACAAACGACCCAGGGGTTATATAACCTACAGCCACAAACAAAAACACTAGAGAATCCAAGGCGACCAGGGCACTAAAGTCACTGAAACACGATCCAGCATGTACGAAATTAGCAACTGCCCATGACAAACATTCGAATTCCAACTACTGACCGAAACAGGTCAAATAAAACCTACAAGACAATCCCTAACCTAGCACACAAGACAGATGAGATTCAATACCACTAACAAATGCAACAACACATCTGCATCAAAATAGCCGCGCGGGATTACCACATGCGACATCCAAAAGGGGATAAGCAACAGATCCGACTGATAAATCCCTACACGGTAGCAAATTAGACTTGAGGATCAAACCAAAGCCGACAATACATACCGAATACTTCTAATTCATCACCATATATATATATATATATATATATATATATATATATATATATATATATATATATATATATATATATATGCTAGAAACAATACAGAAAGAGTAGAGCAGAAGGTAGGTGATAGACTGAAGGAAATCACCACCCAATCCCAATCCCAATGTGCATCAGATTATATTAGATTGGAGAAGGAATAGGGGGGAAACAGTAGACTAGTTTGCTTGCTAGGTAGATGATGCTTAGCGAGGAAACAAGTCGCACAAGCAAAGCAAATGGTTCTGAACTGAAACAAACAACATCCCATCCGACAGAGACATGGATAGGGTCATGGACATGGACAGGGATATGAACTGAAACAAACAACACGTCCAAGCGCATGACAACTAGCCGAATTCAACCAGACAATCTAGGTCACACGACATACGAGATTCAACACAGCTGAGGGAAATCACCACACACAACATATGAAAGGGGAATAAATCTGACACTAGAAGGGACACATTACTCAAATTTACAATCCCTAACCACTTTAACTTAACTGGAAAAAATTCAGTCCACCAACGAGAATCACACATTAAACTAGAAATTTGTCCACCAAAAAACATCAACATGAGACAAGTGACCAGGTGACTCAGCATTTGCATCCAAAACAACGAAGGGATGTACATCTACAAAAGCTAGCAAAGGATAAAAAGGGACATACGAACTTGCAGTCCAGAGTTAATTCACAATACAATTCAGACTGTAGTTACACTGATACTGAGTGTAATAGGTGCTGGAAACGAGTGGAAAATTTAGAGTAGATCACTCAAACTTACACATTACTGAAGTTACAAAGTCAAAGACAAAAGCACTCAAATATTACAGAGTAGATCACTAAAACTTACACATCACTGAAGTTGCAAAGACAGACACAAAAGCACTCGAAAATTACTGAGTAAGATGGACTGGTAAAACCTGAAACTACAGTCCAAAATCACTGACGCTTAACTGGTAAAATTCAGTCCCAATCACTCCGAATTCGCTCAAAGTTACAGCCCAACTCACTGACAAAAACAACTGGCATCATACACACATACAATGCAAACATCTACGAGCTAGATTCAACATTTACATCCACACATCTAGGGGTTATACACATATAGGGGCACATGAACAACTACAGAAACATTCAGGAGCATAAATAAGAAATAGTCATAAGGGAACCACCCCTACAACTACATCGAATCAGGCGTTGCTGCATCTACATCTACTAGATGTTGCTCCATCTGCAACAAAAATCTGACATCTAGGAACCACCACAAACAACCTAAAAGAGCTAGGATCCACCACTACACACGGGAACAAGCACACCTTTAAGCCAGATCTAGCAAAATCCTACAGAAATTGCAGCGAAATGAAGACATGGGGAAAGGATACTGGCAAGCAAACCTCGTTGTGGGAAGAAGGGACGCACAAGGCTCGGAGAACACCACAACAAAAGGAGGAGCATCACCAAATCAAGGGAAGCAGATAAGACGCCGCCGCTGAATCACCATGCGTCAACTTCTCCTCTGCCTCAACGCGCTTGAAGGAGAAGCAACAGGGGGAGGGGGGAGGAGGACCGGACGCCTAACCACCGGCTCGCTCTCCAGAGATCAACGACAAAGCTAACCAGCCAAAATCGCCATGGCTCTCCCCTCTCTGCCTCCAAGATCTCGCTGCTCGAAATAGGGAAGGGAAACGGACAAAGTCAGCGGAGGAGATAAAAGGAAATTCAAAATAAAATAAAAAACCGGTTAGCACATGGACCCGCCAGGATTAACGGGTCTCCAGGGGGTTGCAGGCCCGGGTCCAGGGGGTTGCAGGCCCGGTAACGAATAAAATACCCCCGAGGCTGAAAAAAGAAAAGGAAAAACGTGAATCTTGACACAAGAATCGGACGGACGGAAAAACGGATGAAAGCGAATTATTTTCATCCGGATGAAAATTAGCAATCCCGCAATTTTATTTAGCATCAGCTGCAGGTTTCTCAGATAAATTTTTCCTCATCTTAATTGATTGAAAAACCTTTGCTGAATCGTAGTTTTTCCTGCATGTATGCATGACATTTGGCTGTAGATAAAGGAGAGCAACTACACGAGGCTCTGCCGTGAAAAGACCATCCTCACCGTCAACGGCGAGTTCCCCGGCCCGACCATCTACGCGAGGAAGGGCGACGTCGTCGTTGTCAACGTCTTCAACCAGGGCCATAAGAACATCACCCTCCACTGGTACAATTTCTAATACTACTGCGCGAAATGATTCTTGCTGTATTTTTGTCTTTGTTTTGTTTCTTCCGATCGGCGGCATAGATGAACTCCTACTCTTGTTGACGCTGTAGGCACGGGGTGAACCAGCCGCGAAGTCCGTGGTGGGACGGGCCGGAGTACATAACGCAGTGCCCGATCCAGCCCGGCGGCAACTTCAGCTACCGGATCATCTTCTCCGAGGAGGAAGGCACGCTGTGGTGGCACGCGCACACCGCCATGGATCGCGACACCGTGCATGGCGCCATCGTCATACGCCCCCGGCGCGGCACGACCTACCCATTCAGCAAACCGCACAGAGAGATACCCATCATCCTCGGTACGTATAGCTAGCTCTGTGCGCCTGCTTCTGCAATGCGTGGTAGTGGTTTCCACTGATGGTATGTGGACATGTTTATCTCCATGGCAGGGGAATGGTGGAACGACGACATCGGGCAAGTGCTCGCCGACGCCATCTCCACCGGCAGCGACTTCCAGTCTTCAGACGCGAACACCATCAACGGTCAGCCGGGTGACCTGTTCGCTTGCTCCGGCAACGGCACCTTTAGGCTGCCAGTCAAGCACGGCAAGACCTACATGATCCGGATCATCAACGCGGCCCTCACCAACGGATTCTTCTTCGCCGTCGCCGGGCACCGCCTCACCGTGGTCGGCTCCGACGCTTCCTACACCAAGCCGTTCAGCGCCGACCACGTATTCATCGACGCCGGCCAAACGGTGACCGCGCTGCTCAAGGCCCGCCGTGGCCGCTCAAACGCCCGGCACTTCTACATGGCGTCGAGGCCGCTGGCGACCAACCCGCAGGCCACCGTCGACAGCAGCACGGCCACCGCCGTCCTGGAATACGTCGACGCTCCCGCGGCGCCGGGCGATGCGGCGCATGGTCTCCCCAGCCTTCCCGCCATCAACGACAGCTCCGCGGCGGCCGCGTTCACGGCGCGGCTCAGGTCGCTGGCCAGCAAGGGGCACCCGGCCGACGTGCCCCGGCGCGTCGACGAGCACATGCTCGTCACGGTGGAGGTGAACGAGATCGCGTGCGCGCCCGGCGAGGTGTGCAAGGGGCCCCACGGCAACCGCTTCGCGTCGAGCCTCAACAACGTGAGCTTCGAGATGCCGCGGAGCGACGTGCTCGGGGCCTACTACCGCTCCGCCGTCGGCGGCGTGGCCAGGACCGACTTCCCCGACAACCCGCCGTCGCCCTTCAACTTCACGGCCGACGACCTGCCCCCGGAGCTCGCGCTGACCGCGAGAGGCACGAGGGTGAAGGTCCTGGAGTACGGCGCCGTCCTGGAGGTGGTGCTGCAGGGCACGACCATCCTCGGCGGCGACAGCCATCCCATGCACCTGCACGGGTTCAGCTTCTACGTGGTGGGGAGAGGGACTGGCAACTTCGACAAGCGCACGGACCCGGCCAAGTACAACCTGGTCGACCCGCCGTACCAGAACACCGTCTCCGTGCCCAAGAACGGATGGGTCGCAATCCGCCTCCGTGCAGAAAACCCTGGTGAGTGCTCAAACCTTTCTTCCTGATCCACTTGAGACTATCTATAAAGGCTTTTGTATACAGGGTATGATTCAAATGTACGTACGTACATCTTATACCTTGTTGTGTCTTGGTTTGGTTGGCAGGCGTATGGTTCATGCACTGTCATTTCGAGCGCCACATGGTGTGGGGGATGGAGACGGTGTTCATTGTGAAGAACGGCAAGGGACCAAATGCCAAGATCATGCCACCGCCTCCAAATATGCCCAGGTGTTGACAGAGCAATAAGGCATTTTTTCATGTAATTTCCAGATCTTTCATGTGACGAGCAAGAAAGGAAAAATAGCTAGAGCTGAAGGTTTCTGTAGGTAGAGAAAATTAAGAGACATTGTAATTTTTTTGGCGCCTAGCACTATCTCTTTAATCATCACAGTCGATGCCGTGGTTTGCTGGATAGTTTTTTTAAAACGGAATTGCCTCATCAATTAAATAAGGAGAGAATAGAGTTTAGAGTGTTACAAGAAACCCACACACGGCATGACAGCTACTCACGCAACATAATATGCCCCAATTTCTTAGCGCCCGCGGTGATCCAAAGCTTCGCCTCCTCTAAAATGGTGTGAAAGAGAACGGGTGGTGGCACACATTTGTAGCGGAACACCCTAGCATTTCGTTCATTCTATATTGTCCAAGAGACCGAGCATGGTAAGAGAGGCCATAGCATGTCTATTGGGGTTTTGATTGTTGGTTCGCTTGTCCCACCACTCGTTGACGGAGTCCGCAAGATGCTAATTGGTTGTGTCCATGTGAGCAAGTCCAAGCTTCTTAATGACTAACATCCATAGCCTGAGCGTGTAGCGACACTTGAAAAGAAGATGCGCGCCCGATTCTTGTTCTCTTTTGCAAAGTTGGCACATGCCACAATTTGGCCAACCACGTTTCGCCAACCGATCGACAGTCCAAATCTTATTTTGGATAGCCAACCAAGCGATTTTTTTTACTTTTGGTGGTGCCCAAACTTTTCAGACCATTTGATCCATAGGGGAAAGCGACATGCCAAGGAACTGAGCTTTATATGCGGTGGATGCCGAGTAGAATCCATCATTCGCGTGCTTCCAGACAATATCATCTTCAAGGTGGTCGTCGAGGTGGAAGTCATTAATGAGCATCCAAAGTGTGAAGAATTCCCGGATGTGGTCACCGGAAACGACAGTGTTGTTGTTGATTGACAGAATCCATGCGCTCTCGTTTAGGGCCTCACGCACCTTCCAATTTTTTCTCCTCGAGGCCTCGAAGATGAGCGGTGCGATGTCCATTGGTTTGCGCCCCAGAAGCCAAGGGGATTCCCAAAAATGGAGTTCGGGCGCCATTGCCGACGGTGATAGTAGTGGAGGCATAGAAAAATTCCCGGTCATCCTTGGTGCAAGGGTTGCCAAGCCCCACCAAAAGTTTTTGAGGTTCCTTCCATTCATACCAAAGCGACTGCAGGCGCAAAGCACGCGCAAATTTGTCAGTGTTCAGCACGCCAAGACCACCATACTCCTTTGGCCGGCACACTGTCTCCCAATTCACCTTGCACTTGGTACCAGTAGTCTTATCTGATCCAGACCAAAGGAAGGCCCTCTCTATCTTGTTCACACTATTTAGGGAGCTCAGTGGTACGATAAGAGGCGTGATGGAGTACACCACTTGGGAGGAGATGACCGACTTGACTAGGGCCGTGCGCTTGATTGTAGTGATATTTTCCCCCTCCCAAGTCACTAGTTTTCCGGCAGCCTTGTCCGCAAGATATTGAAAGTCCACCTTCTTGAGTTGCCACACCTAGAGCGGTAGTCCCAAGTGTTTCATGGGGAAGCAGGACCGAGCTGTCAGAACACCTTCAAGAATGTGCTCGAGGTTAAGGTGATTGCAACGTATCGGCACGACCGAGCTTTTTTGGAAGTTAGTGCATAGGCCCGTCACCTCGCCAAAGCCCTCCAAGATGGAGGCAAGGTTGTCGATATCCGTCTTGATAGGAGCCACAAAAACAGCCGCGTCATCCGCGTAAAGCGATGTCCTCACCATAGCCCCACGGCCACGTATCTTGCGGAGCAATCCTTTCCGGGTTGCCAAATCTAGGATTTGGTGAAGAGGGTTGATTGCGAGGGCAGACAGAAGTGGCGAGATGGGGTCCCCTTGACGAAAGCCGCGACCATGCTTGATGGGAGAGCCTGGAATCCCATTGAGGAAGATCCGCGAAGATGATGAGGATAAAAGAGCGGCAATGCAATCCCTAAACTTGGCAGGGAACCCCAAGCGTTGAAGGAGATCAAGGATGTATTCCCACTTGACCGAGTCAAAAGCCTTCTTTATGTCAAGCTTGAATAGGAGGGTGGGGGTCTTGCTCTTGTGTAAGCGTCTAGCAAAACTCCGAACGTACATGAAGTTGTCATGGATGCTTCTTCGTTTTATGAATGCACTTTGAGAGTTGGATATGAGGTCGCCCATATGGGGAGCAAACCTCAAAGAAAGGATCTTGGCCATGATCTTGGCAACGGCATGGATGAGGCTAATGGGCCTGTAGTCGGAGATACCTTCCGCCCCATCCTTCTTAGGCAAAAGAACGACATTGGCGTAGTTAAGCCATTGCAGATTTGAGGTGTTTAAGGAATCAAAGCGTTGGATGACCCTCGTGACATCATCCTTTATGACATCCCAACACTTCTTGAAGAAGATGTCCGTGAAGCCGTCCGGGCCAGGCGCTTTATCACCGGGCAACTCCTTGATGGCCTGGAGTACCTCATCCTCGGTGATTGGATCGTCGATGCCTTGCAAGGTACGGTGCTCGGTGCCAAGATCCTCCCAGTTAAAATCCATGGTACTCGTATTTCCTCTACCCATGACCTCGGAAAAGTGCTCCTGGATGATCTCCTCTTTTTCCTTGTGGTCGGTAACCCAGCCCTGCCCGTGCTTAATCAGATGGATGTGGTTTTTCCGTCTTGTAGCGTTGATGCGGCGGTGGAAGAATTTGGTGTTGGCATCGCCGTCCTTCAGATTTGCGATTCTGGCGCATTGGCTTTTCCTAGCCCTGTCCAACACCGCAAGACTAATGACCCTCCTCTTGAGCCTAGAGCGAAGGTCACGCTCCTCAGGAGAAAGGAGCCTCTCTTCTTGGGCAGTGTCGAGGCGTAGAATCGCCAAAAGGGCCGCATGGAGCTGGACCTTAGCCTTGGACAAGAGGGACTTGCTCCACTCCATGAGGCGAAGCGCGGTCTTCTTAAGCTTGTAATGCAAGACTTGGTAGGGCTCCATGTGGGCCACCTGAAGGAAATATGCCCTAGAGGCAATAATAAAGTTGTTATTTATATTTCCTTATATCATGATAATGTTTATTATTCATGCTAGAATTGTATTAATCAGAAACTTAGTACATGTGTGAATACATAGACAAACAAAGTGTCACTAGTATGCCTCTACTTGACTAGCTCGTTGATCAAAGATGGTTATGTTTCCTAGCCATAGACAAGAGTTGTCATTTGATTAACGGGATCACATCATTAGGATAATTATGTGATTGACTTGACCCATTCCGTTAGCTTAGCACTTGATTGTTTAGTATGTTGCTATTGCTTTCTTCATGACTTATACATGTTCCTATGACTATGAGATTATGCAACTCCCGTTTACCGGAGGAACACTTTGTGTGCTACCAAACATCTCAACGTAACTGGGTGATTATAAAGGTGCTCTACAGGTGTCTCCAAAGGTACTTGTTGAGTTGGCGTATTTTGAGATTAGGATTTGTCACTACGATTGTCGGAGAGGTATCTCTGGGCCCACTCGGTAATGCACATCACTATAAGCCTTGCAAGCATTGTAACTAACAATTTAGTTATGGGATGATGTATTACGGAACGAGTAAAGAGACTTGCCGGTAATGAGATTGAACTAGGTATTGAGATACTGACGATCGAATCTCAGGCAAGTAACATACCGATGACAAAGGGAACAACGTATGTTGTTATGTGGTTTGACTGATAAAGATCTTCATAGAATATGTGGGAGACAATATGAGCATCAAGGTTCCGCTATTGGTTATTGACCGGAGACGTGTCTCGGTCATGTCTACATAGTTCTCGAACCCGTAGGGTCCGCACGCTTAACGTTCGGTGACGATCGGTATTATGAGTTTATGTGATTTGATGTACCGAAGGTAGTTCGGAGTCCCGTATGAGATCGGAGACATGATGAGGAGTCTCGAAATGGTCGAGATGTAAAGATCGATATATTGGACGACTATATTCGGACATCGGAAAGGTTCCGAGTGATTCGGGTATTTTTTGGAGTACCGGGGAGTTACGGGAATACGAGAAAGAAGTATTGGACCTTAATGGGCCTTAGTGGGAAGGAGAGGCAGCAGCCAGGAGGTGGCGCGCGCCCCTCCCAAGCCCAGTCTGAATTGGACAAGGGGTTTGGGGCGCGGCCCCCTCTCCCTTCCTTCTCCACTCCCCTCCTTTCCCCCCTTCTCCTAGTTGGACTAGGGAAGGAGGAAACCTACTCCTACTAGGAGTAGGAATCCTACTCCCTTGCCGCGCCCCTCCTAGGGCCGGCCTCCTCCTCCCTTGCTCCTTTATATACGAGGGCAGGGGGAACCCCAAGACACACAAGTTGATTTATTGATCTATTCCAGTCGTGTGCGGTGCTCCCCTCCACCATATTCCACCTCGTCATATCGTAGCGGTGCTTAGGTGAAGCCCTGCGTCGGTAGAAACATCATAACCTTCACCACGCCGTCGTGCTGACGGAACTCTCCCATGAAGCTCTGCTGGATCGGAGTTCGCGGGACGTCATCGAGCTGAACGTGTGCAGAACTCGCAGGTGTCGTACGTTCAATACTTGGATCGATCGGATCATGAAGACGTACGACTATATCAAACGCGTTGTGCTAACGCTTCTGCATTCGGTCTACGAGGGTACATGGACAACATTCTCCCCTCTTGTTGCTATGCATCACCATGATCTTGTGTGTGCGTAGGAAATTTTTGAAATTACTATGTTCCCCAACAGTGGCATCCGAGCCAGGTTTTATGCGTAGATGTTATATGCACGAGTAGAACACAAGTGAGTTGTGGGCGATACAAGTCATACTTTGGTTCGGCGGTATTGTTGGATGAAGCGGCCCGGACCGACATTACGCGTACGCTTACGCGAGACTGGTTCCACCGACGTGCTTTGCACATAGGTGGCTGGCGGGTGTTAGTTTCTCCAACTTTAGTTGAACCGGGTATGGCTACGCCTGCTCCTTGAGAAGGTTAAAACATCACTAACTTGACGAACTATCGTTGTGGTTTTGATGCGTAGGTAAGAACGGTTCCTGCTCAGCTCGTAGCAGCCACATAAAATTTGCAACAACAAAGTAGAGGACGTCTAACTTGTTTTTGCAGGGCATGTTTGTTGGGGAATGTAGTAATTTCAAAAAAAAATCCTACGCACATGCAAGATCATGGTGATGCATAGCAACGAGAGGGGAGAGTGTTGTCTACGTACCCTCGTAGACCGGAAGCGGAAGAGTTAGCACAACGCGGTTGATGTAGTCGTACGTCTTCACGGCCCGACCGATCAAGCTCCGAAACTACGGCACCTCCGAGTTCTAGCACACGTTCAGCTCGATGACGATCCCCGGACTCCGATCCAGAAAACTGTCGGGGAAGAGTTCCGTCAGCACGACAGTGTGGTGACGATCTTGATGTTCTACCGTCGCAGGGCTTCGCCTAAGCACCGCTACAATATTATCGAGGATTATGGTGGAGGGGGGCACCGCACACGGCTAAGATAACGATCACGAAGATCAACTTGTGTGTCTAGAGGTGCCCCCCTGCCCCTGTATATAAAGGAGCAAAGAGGGGAGGCCGGCCGGCCCTTGAGGCGCGCCAAGGAGGGGGGAGTCCTCCTCCTAGTAGGAGTAGCACTCCCCTTTCCTAGTCCAACTAGGAAGAGGGAAGGGGGAAGGAAAGAGAGGGAGAGGGAGAGGGAAAGAGGGGCCGCGCCCCCTCCCCTAGTCCAATTCGGACTCCCCACGGGAGGGGGAGCGCCACCTCATGGGCTGCTGCCCTCTCTCTCCCCTCAGGCCCACTAAGGCCCAATACTTCCCCGGGGGGTTCCGGTAACCCTTCCGGCACTCCGGTTTTCTTCGAAATCACCCGAAACACTTCCGGTGTCCGAATATAGCCGTCCAATATATTGATCTTTATGTCTCGACCATTTCGAGACTCCTCGTCATGTCCGTGATCATATCCGGGACTCCGAACAACCTTCGGTACATCAAAATATATAAACTCATAATAAAACTGTCATCGTAACGTTAAGCGTGCGGACCCTACGGGTTCGAGAACAATGTAGACATGACCGAGACACGTCTCCGGTCAATAACCAATAGCGGAACCTGGATGCTCATATTGGCTCCCACATATTCTACGAAGATCTTTTATCGGTCAGACTGCATAACAACATACGTCGTTCCCTTTGTCATCGGTATGTTACTTGCCCGAGATTTGATCGTCGGTATCTCAATACCTAGTTCAATCTCGTTACCGGCAAGTCTCTTTACTCGTTCCGTAATACATCATCCTGCAACTAACTTATTAGTTGCAATGCTTGCAAGGCTTATGTGATGTGCATTACCGAGAGGGCCCAGAGATACCTCTCCGACAATCGGAGTGACAAATCCTAATCTCGAAATACGCCAACCCAACAAGTACCTTCAGAGACACCTATAGAGCACCTTTATAATCACCCAGTTACGTTGTGACATTTGGTAGCACACAAAGTGTTCCTCCGGTAAACGGGAGTTGCATAATCTCATAGTCATAGGAACATGTATAAGTCATGAAGAAAGCAATAGCAACAAACTAAACGATCAAGTGCTAAGCTAATGAAATGGTCAATTCAATCACATCATTCTCCTAATGATGTGATCCTGTTAATCAAATGACAACTCATGTCTATGGTTAGGAAACTTAACCATCTTCGATCAACGAGCTAGTCAAGTAGAGGCATACTAGTGACACTATGTTTGTCTATGTATTCACACATGTATTATGTTTTCGGTTAATACAATTCTAGCATGAATAATAAACATTTATCATGATATAAGGAAATAAATAATAACTTTATTATTGCCTCTAGGGCATATTTCCTTCAATGTTGTGATGTGATATGGTCAAGGCATGATGCTATATTTTATTGTATGAGATGATCATGTTTTGTAACCGACTTATCAGCAACTGGCAGGAGCCATATGGTTGTCGCTTTATTGTATGCAATGCAACCGCCCTATAATTGCTTTACTCTATCACTAAGCAGTAGCGATAGTCATAGAAGCAATAGTTGGCGAGACGACAACGATGCTATGATGGAGATCAAGGTGTCGCGCCGGTGACGATGGTGATCATGACGGTGCTTCAGAGATGGAGATCACAAGCACAAGATGATGATGGCCATATCATATCACTTATATTGATTGCATTTGCATGTGATGTTTATCTTTTATGCATCTTATTTTGCTTAGATCGATGGTAGCATTATAAGATGATCTCTCACTAAATTTCAAGGTATAAGTGTTCTCCCTGAGTATGCACCGTTGCGAAAGTTCTTCGTGCTGAGACACCACGTGATGATCGGGTGTGATAAGCTCTACGTTCACATACAACGGGTGCAAAACAGTTGCACACGCGGAATACTCAGGTTAAACCTGACGAGCCTAGCATATGCAGATATGGCCTCGGAACACTGAGACCGAAAGGTTGAGTGTGAATCATATAGTAGATATGATCAACATAGTGATGTTCACCATTGAAAACTACTCCATCTCACGTGATGATCGGACATGGTTTAGTTGATATGGATCACGTGATCACTTAGATGATTAGAGGGATGTCTATCTAAGTGGGAGTTCTTTAATAATTTGATTAACTGAACTTTAATTTATCATGAACTTAGTCCTGGTAGTATTAGCATATCTATGTTGTAGATCAATAGCTCGCTTTTAACTCCTCTGTTTTATTTTTGATATGTTCCTAGAGAAAACTAAGTTGAAAGATGTTAGTAGCAATGATGTGGATTGGATCCGTGATCTGAGGATTATCCTCATTGCTGCACAGAGGAATTATGTCCTTGATGCACCGCTAGGTGACAGACCTATTGCAGGAGCAGATGCAGATGTTATGAACATTTGGCTAGCTCAATATGATGACTACTTGATAGTTTAGTGCACCATGCTTAACAGCTTAGAATCGGGACTTCAAAGATGTTTTGAACGTCATGGATCATATGAGATGTTCCAGGAGTTGAAGTTAATATTTCAAGCAATTACCTGAGTTGAGAGATATGAAGTCTCCAACAAGTTCTATAGCTAAAAGATGAAGGAGAATAGCTCAAGCAGTGAGCATGTGCTCAGATTGTCTGGGTACTACAATCGCTTGAATCAAGTGGGAGTTAATCTGCCAAATAAAATAGTGATTGACAGAATTCTCTAGTCACCATCACCAAGTTAGTAGAACTTCGTGATGAACTATAATATGCAAGGGATGACGAAAATGATTCCCGAGCTTTTCATGATGATGAAATCGATGAAGGTAGAAATCAAGAAAGAGCATCAAGTGTTGATGATTAACAAGACCACTAGTTTCAAGAAAAGGGCAAAGGGAAAGAAAGGGAACTTCAATAAGAACGACAAGCAAGTTGTTGCTCAAGTGAAGAAGCCCAAGTCTGGACCTAAGCCTGATACTAAGTGCTTCTACTGCAAAGGGACTGGTCACTGGAAGCGGAACTGCCCCAAGTATTTGGCGGATAAGAAGGATGGCAAAGTGAACAATGCTATATTTGATATACATGTTATTGATGTGTACTTTACTAGTGTTTATAGCAAACCCCTCGGTATTTGATACTAGGTCAGTTGCTAAGAGTAGTAACTCGAAACATGAGTTGCAAAATGAACAGAAACTAGTTAAGGGTGAAGTGACGATGTGTGTTGGAAGTAGTTTCAAGAATAATATGATCATCATCGCACACTCCCTATACTTTCGGGATTAGTGTTGAACCTAAATAAATATTATTTGGTGTTTGTGTTGATCATGAATATGATTTGATCATGTTTATTGCAATACTATTATTCATTTAAGTTAGAGAATAATTGTTATTCTGTTTACATGAATAAAAACTTCTATGGTTATACACCCAATGAAATTGGTTTGTTGGATCTCGATAGTGATACACATATTCATAATATTGAAGCCAAAAGATGCAAAGTTAATAATGATAGTGAAACTTATTTGTGGCACTGCCGTTTGATTCATATTGGTGTAAAGCGCATGAAGAAACTCCATGCTAATGGGCTTTTGGAATCACTTGATTATGAATCAGTTGATGCTTGCGAACCATGCCTCATGGGCAAGATGACTAAGACTCCGTTCTCCGGAACAATGGAGCGAGCAGCAAACTAGTAGGAAATAATACATACTGATATATGCAGTCCGATGAGTGTTGAGACTCGCGGTGGTTATCATTATTTTCTGACCTTCACATATGATTTGAGCAGATATGGGTACTGAGCGAGTCCTGGATTAGGGGGTCTCTAGACAACCGGACTATATCCTTTGACCGGACTGTTGGACTATTAAGATACAAGACTAAAGACTTCAACCCGTGTCCGGATGGGACTCTACTTGGCGTGGAAGGCAAGCTAGGCAATACAGATGTGGATATCTCCCTCTTTGTAACCGACCTTGTGTAACCCTAGCTGTCGGTGTCAAAACCGGCGGATCTCAGGTAGGGGGTCCCGAACTGTGCGTCTAGGTCGGATGGTAATAGGAGGCAGGGGACACGATGTTTTACCCAGGTTCGGGCCCTCTTGATGGAGGTGAAACCCTACGTCCTGCTTGATTGATAGTGATGATATGGGTAGTACAAGAGTAGATCTACCACGAGATCAGAGAGGCTAAACCCTAGAAGCTAGCCTATGGTATGATTGTTCGTTCTATGGACTAAAACCCTCCGGTTTATATAGACACCGGAGAGGGCTAGGGTTACACAGAGTCGGTTACAATGGTAGGAGATCTACATATCCGTATCGCCAAGCTTGCCTTCCACGCCAAGGAAAGTCCCTTCCGGACACGGGACGAAGTCTTCAATCTTGTATTTTCATAGTCCAGGAGTCCGGCCGAAGGTATAGTCCGGCTATCCGGACACCCCCTAATCCAGGACTCCCTCACTAGCCCCTGAACCTGGCTTCAATGACGACGAGGCCGGCACGCAGATTGTCTTCGGCATTGCAAGGCGGGTTCCTCCTCCAAGTAATTCATAGAATATTTTGAACACAAAGGTAGTGTCCGGCTCTGCAAAATAAGTTTCCACATATTGCCATAGAGAGAATAATATTTACACAAATCTAATCTGCTGACGTATTCTGTAGCGTGACATCACACCATGGCGAAGTCTTGATTCGAATCGTTTTACTTTCCCACCTCAGCACGTTTAGCGAGGCGATTCCCTTGGCACGTCTTGTCAAAGCAGAGATCTTGTCCCCTTATTCCGGGATTCTCATCAATACAGGTGTGGGTAACCCAACCGCACCATTGATTATGGTGCTTGGGAGATAAGCGAGTTTTACCAGGCTGGTGGGGTGCATAGTCGCGTCCATCCATATAAGGGGATAAGGATCCACCTTTTCATCCACGCCTTCTTCCTCCTTTGCCTATCCATTTCCACGCACTCGAGCTCCAGCGCCCAAGTCCGCACACCCCACCTCAACCTTCTCCAGCCATGTCCGGAGCGGGAGGCAAGTGGATGGTCTCCTCCATTACGGAGGTACACATCAAAAACTGAGGAAGGCCGGATACTTGTCTAACGACATTGCGCACCGGCTTCCCGAAGAGGGGCAGCTCATCCCCACCCATAGGCCCCATGAGAGGGTGGTGTTCCTCCCCCATTTCCTCCGCGGACTGGGCTTCCCTATCCACCCATTTGTCCGGGGGCTCATGTTCTACTATGGCCTGGATTTCCACGATCTGGCCCCGAACTTTGTCCTCAATATCTTGGCGTTTATCGTCGTGTGCGAGGCTTTCTTCTGCATCCGCCACCATTTCGGCCTATGGCTCAAGACTTTCAATGTCAAGCCGAAGGTGGTGCACGGCACCCAGGCGGAGTGCAGAGGCGCCATGGTGGGAAAGATGCCCAACATCCTATGGCTCGAGGGCTCCTTCGTGGAGTCCCTAAAGGGGTGGCAATCGGGGTGGTTTTACATCACCAAGCCGCGCGACCCTGAATGGGTCGCAGCCCCCGAGTTCCGATCCGGACCCCCTACGCGGCTCACCTCCTGGAAAGAGACGGTCCTGTCATGGGGTAAAGAAGGAGAGCTGACCGGACTCCAAACATGCGTCCAAACCCTGGTGGACAAGAAGCTCAAACTTGTCAACGTAGTCCAGGTTATGCTCATCCGTCGGATCCTCCCGTGTCAACGACGGGCTTTCAACCTGTGGGAGTTCGACCCGACACAACACCGAACTCTAAGCAGGCTCTTCGACACGACGTACGAAGATGCCTGGAAGGTTCTTTTCAAGGGCGCCGAGGCCCCCGCATCCGCTACCGAGGATCACGGATTCAGCATGCAGCGTCGCGCTCATGCGGTAAGCTGTTTTTACCTTTTATAGAGTATTAGTTTTTCATAGTTTGACTCCATGCGGGATCTAAGCTCCCTTACCTTTGACAGGATTGGCAGGAGACGTCCGGACAAATCAACTGTCCGGCTCCTTTGCCCGAAGGCCCAGCGGACGCTCGCTTGGCGAAGCTGCTGGTTCCGGCACCCTACGTGGTCCTGGAGAAGAAGGCCAAGAAGAAGGCCACGGGGACTCGAAAGAGTGCCCGGCGCCAGGAGGTGTCGGATTCATCATCCGACGACTCCAAGGCGCACTCCTCCCATGAAGATGAGGAGGAGGAAGAAGAGACCTCTCCCCCTCCAGCGGGGTGAGGGAAGAAAAGGAAGGCCGCCCCAACTGGGGAGGCCGAAGGGTCCAAGAGGAGGAAGACCCCTCCTCTGGACTACTCCACCAACACCGACGACGACGAAGAGGAGTGGCCGCACAGGGCCAAGCCCCTGGCGAGATCGTAAGTATCCGGATACCAGAGTGATTCATAGTATTCCCCCATTGCACAGCTTTTCCTTACGTCGAACATGTCTATGCAGTCCGCCCAAGGCCGGGCATGACGAGTCGTCGAGCGGCTCCCTGGATTCGTCGGACGTGAATTCGCTTTCGGCAGCTACCTCCCCCCACCCTACGGACGACGCCGAGGTGGCATCCCAACAGGTTCCAAGCCAGGAGGAGGTGGTCCTGGAGGCACCGCAAGGCGACCTCCCGGACTCCAGGCGTGAAGGGGATAGAACCCCCAAGGGCTCTAAGTCCGGCTTTGAGCCGGACACCGCGCCGGAACCTTCAACGGTTCCGGACTCCGGTAGGCAGCCTCCTTCCAAGAGGAGCAATCCTACCAAGCCGGTGACCTCCGTCCAACCAGAGGCACTGGACAATTTGCTGGAGGTGCTTAACGGTGCCTCCATCAACGAGGAGCACCGCACTATTATGAGTGCGGTGATCCAGAAGGTTCAGTCCGCCAAGAGCGGACTGACTGAAGCCTGTGCCAGCCTTCTAACAGGCTTTGAGGTAAGTAAGGAATATGTAAAAATATTACCGCATAGACAGTAGCCCCTGATGCTCTGTTCGGCGTTCGGAAAGAAAAGCCGAATAGAGGATCTAATAACATTCGCAGGAGTCTAACAAAAGTAAGTCAATATGCGTACGATGTCTTCGCTGCTAGCATCTGCCGCAATGACAGCGAAGATGGGCACGCTGAAGCAGAACCTCGAGCGGTCCGAGCAAGAGCTCGGCCTAGCCAAGCAGCAGCTCGAGGAGAAGGAAGGTAAGAAATACCTTATTGAAATATGTGAAAGGTGCAATTGCAAAAAGTGACAGGATTAACGCGGCTATTGTAGGGGCCACAACTGAGATGGCGACCCTTAAGCAAGCGCTGTCCGAGGCCGAGAAGAGGGCGGCCACGGAGTGCACCGAGCGGGAGAAGCATGAGACGCAGGTTGGCGAGGTGCGGCAAGAGCTCCAGGCTCTCATGAAAAAACATGAGAGTTTGGAGCTTCACTCGAAGATGCGAGGGTCTGAGCTCGCGGCGGTCATTGAAGATGCCAAGTCTGCCAAGGCCGAAGCCTAGAAGGCCCTCCAGGAGGTTGAGGCAATAAAAAAGATAGCAGCGGGTAAGGCATTCTTTATGCAAAGCAAGCACATAAAAGTGAATTACTTGTTACTTACCCGAATCCGGAGCTCTCCAGGAGCATTCGCAGACTTACCCCGTAGCATGTCGGATGCCGCCGCCTTCTACCGAGCCGAGGAGGGAAGCTCGATGGAGAAGGTGTTCTGGTCTCAGTATGCTGAGGCCGAACACTCGGTGCCCTTAAGCGACCAGCTGAAATAGCTGGTCGAGCTCCATAAAGTGGCCGAACAGGCCATGAAGGGCCTCATAGTCCGGCTGTGGCCTGGAGAGGCCATTCTTAGGAGCTACTTCGGGCTGGTGAGGCGGCTAGTGGAGGCCTGTCCAAGGCTCGAAGTCATCAAGCACTCCATATGCATCGAGGGTGCCCATAGGGCGCTTGCCCGTGCAAAGGTGCACTAGGGCAAGCTGGATGTTGAGAAGCTTGTGAAGGACGGGCCACCGCCGGGCAAGGAGCATCGCAAGCCCGAGATGTATTATGAGGGCATTCTGAAGGGTGCCCGCCTTGTGGCGGATGAATGTTCCATGGATGTAATTTTTCAGTAAACTCACTGGTTTTGTCCTGTGCGCTGAAATCTTGTTCATGTGCGCTAAGCAATGCTTTTTGAATTTAAAATATTACCTTCTGTGTGGCCGTTTATCAAATTTGAGAGATGGCGAGTCGCCGGCTTCTGCCCCCATACCATGAGTGCTGGGGTGTTCGGGATAAACATGAGCGCTCTTTTTCCCATTCTTGGGTCCTTTGAGGGAGGCGCTCAACACAACGAACAAGGCAATCAGACTATAATGCTTGAACACTCTCACTTAGCCATAGAATTCTATAATTTTAAATTTTGGCGAAGCCCCTAGTGTTCCGAAGACCGAGTTCGGGGCGCTATCCACGCCTAGGCCAGACAAAGCCGACTCCTCACTCTAAGCGGCATAAGCCTTTAGGGACTCGAAAACCTCTCGAACAGCGACCAGCTCTCGCCTCATCATGACGGTCAGTTTTAGCTTTCTCTACTGAGGTTCTTAGCCCAGCTCAACTGGGGCACAATCGCAGTAGTTCTCCTAGTGCTACCTTAGCCGATATAACAGAACATAAGGTACCAAAACATAGGAGCCGGGCAAACCCAACTATTGACCCAAGACATGATTCGGAGCCGATGCATATAATGCTATAAGTTCGGGGTGTCGCACTTGTGAAAGTGTTCGGACTTCTCACACCGTATTTTGGGGTACTTAAGCCCCTGGCGTATTGGCCGTACCAAAGTGTACGGGTGCAACATGTCATTAATGAACATATATTCGTAAAAAAGAGTAATGCAATAATAGACGGAAGCTATACATTGTTTATTTAAAAAGGCTGCGATCAAAGCAGAACGATACAAATAATGCGATAAGCAAACAATGGGACTATTTAACGTGTCCTTTCCAGGGGCGAGCTATGGAATGACATGTGAAACAGGTATACTACTCGTTATAGAGACCACCTTAGAGTTCCATAGTGCGGCGTAGCTTTCTGCTTCCCTGGTTGTATCGTTTGTGCGGCAATTGTACTGCCGGACAAGCCTTCCGAAGAATGGAGTCCTGAAAATAAGAGAAAATTAAGAAATCGGCAGCCCTAGTGCGGTTTAAGCCGCGTTTCGGGTGTGCCATGATGGTGCCCCTCCCCTGTGCCCATAGTATTTCCAGAGCGTAGTTATGTACGCGCAACACTGGTTTCGCAAGTTCGTGAGGGCTGGGGTTGGGGCCGCATTGCTGCACTTGCTCGGAACGTGCCAGGCGGTCTTGTTGTACGTTACTTCGGGCGCGCTTGACGGTGTCCAGACGTTTAATGGCCTTACTGGAGAATTTCCTTGAGAGGTTGCTTTGTACTTCCGCTGCGATAGCCGCCGTATGCTCCTCCGTTCGGAGAGAGCGTTCGGTGTTTCCATTGACCGTGATGACTCCTAGAGGGCCTGGCATCTTGAGCTTGAGGTATGCCTAGTGCGGCACTGCATTGAACTTAGCGAATGCGGTTCGCCCGAGCCGTGCATGATAGCCACTGCGGAACGGGACTATGTCGAAGATTAACTCCTCGCTTCGGAAATTATCCGGAGATCCGAAGACCACTTCAAGTGTAACTGAGCCTGTACAGTTGGCCTCTACACCTGGTATGACGCCTTTAAAGGTCGTTCTAGTGGGTTTAATCCTCGAGGGATCGATACCCATTTTCCGCACTGTATCCTGGTAAAGTAGGTTCAGGTTGCTGCCGCCGTCCATAAGGACTCTAGTGAGGTGAAATCCGTCAATAATTGGGTCTAGAACCATGCGGCGAATCCGCCATGACGGATGCTAGTGGGGTGGTCCCTTCGATCAAAAGTGATCGGGCAGGAAGACCATGGGTTGAACTTTGGGGCGACTGGCTCCATCCCGTATACGTCCCTTAGCACACGCTTCCGCTCCCTCTTGGGGACGTGGGTTGCGTATATCATGTTCACCGTCCGCACTTGTGGGGGAAAACCTTTCTGTCCACTGTTGTTCGGCGGCCGGGGTTCCTCCTCGTCATCGCTATGCAGCCCCTTGTCTCTGCTTTCGGCGTTTAACTTGCCTGCCTGCCTGCTTGAACACCCAACAATCCATGTTGGTGTGATTGGCTGGTTTTTCGAGGGTGCCATGTATCTGGCATGAGCGGTCGAGTATTCAGTCCAAACTGGACGGGCCCGGAGTATTTCTTTTGAATGCCTTTTTCCCCTGACCGAGTTTAGAGCCTCTGAATCCGGCATTAACTGCCATATCCTCAGCATTGTCGCCGTTAATGCGGCGCTTTTGCTTGTTGTGACGTGAGCTGCCACTGCTGCCCTTGGTATCCGAATTACCAGGGCTCTTGGTCATGTTATTGCTGCGAGCTGGCCAACTGTCTTCTCCCGCGCAAAAGTGGGTCATAAGTGTCGTGAGGGCTGCCATAGATTTCGGATTTTCCTGTCCTAGGTGCCGTGCAAGCCACTCATCGCGGATGTTATGCTTGAAGGCTGCTAGAGCCTCTGTGTTTGGACAGTCGACGATTTGATTTTTCTTGGTTAGGAACCGTGTCCAGAATTGTCTGGCCGATTCTTCTGGCTGCTGAATTATGTGGCTTAGGTCATCGGCGTCTGGTGGTCGCACATAAGTGCCCTGGAAATTGTCGAGGAATGCGGCTTCCAGGTCCTCCCAACAACCAATTGATTCTGCTGGCAAGCTGTTAAGCCAATGCCGAGCTGGTCCTTTAAGCTTGAGTGGGAGGTATTTGATGGCGTGTAGGTCATCACCGCGGGCCATGTGGATATGAAGGAGATAGTCCTTGATCCATACCGCAGGATCTGTTGTGCTATCGTATGATTCGATGTTCATGGATTTGAAACCCTCGGGGATTTGATGATCCATTACTTCATCTGTGAAGCATAGTGGGTGTGCGGCGCCTCTGTATTGGGCTATATCACGACGCAGCTTAAACGAGCTTTGTCTACTGTGTTCGGCCCGGCCGGATTTACTGTATCCGGTGTAACGAGTACCGTCTCGTGCCGTGGGGCGCCCACGTGATTCGTAGATCGATCTTCTTTACCTTGCCTTGTCCTCCGATATATCTCGCAGGTCTGGCGCATTTTCCCATGCCTTGGTATTTTTTGAGTGGCGCCGGGGTGCGGCTTGAGTGGAGGGCCGAGAGGCCTCTCTGTCGCGGCCACGGGGTGGCCGGTCGGCCGCATCATGCGCTGGTGAGGTATCTTTAGGTGCTTCGTCCTCTAATTGGGGTAGCAACCTGCGCTTTCGGTAGCTCTTGGAGGGGCGTTCGAGTTCGTACTCTTCGGCCGCAAGGACTTCAGTCCATTTGTTGGCTAGCAAATCTTGATCAGCTCTAAGTTGTTGCTGTTTTTTCTTGAGGCTGTTCGCCGTGGCCATGAGCCTGCGTTTGAAATGCTCTTGTTCGACGGGATCCTCCGGCATGACAAATTCGTCGTCGTCGAGGCTTGCCTCGTCTTCGGAGGGAGGCATATAATTATCGTCATCGACCTCTCTGTCTGCCGCTCTCTCATGAGGGTTGGCTTCTCTATCCTCCTATGCTGAATCTTGCTGGAGGTGGTTGTCTTCGGCACTGTCCGGGGTGTTATTATCTCCCGTGCCGGAATCATCATTTTTGCTTTAGCGGGATTTAGAGCGGCGCCGCTGACGCCGGCGCTTAGGCTGCTTCTTGGAGGGGTCATCCTCCACTATTCTATCGCCATTGCCTTCTTTTGGGGTGTCCACCATGTATATATCATACGACGAGGTGGCTTTCCAGTGCCCTATAGGCGTTGGTTCTTGATCATCTCCTGCATCGGCATCCATATCGTCGATGTCTTCGGAGTCGAAGTCGAGCATGTCAGTTAAATCATTGACAGTGGCTACGAAGAGGGTGGTGGGTGGGCTTTGAATTTCTTCATCGTCTGCATCCCAACCTTGCTGACCATAGTCCGGCCAGGGCTCTCCTGATAAAGAGAGAGACTTTAGTGAATTCAGAATATCGCCGAAGGGCGAGTGCTGAAAGATGTCCGCGGCGGTGAACTCCATGATCGGCGCCCAATCGGGTTCGATCGGTAGGGGCGCGGAGGGCTCGGAGTCAGGAGGGGAGTCCGGCTCCTTGGATTCACGGGCTTCGCAGAGAATAGGGCTGGTGTTCGGCTCGATCGCCGTAGAGATTACAGCCCCCGAGGCGGTGTCTAACCACCCATCCTCGATTGGTGTGATCGGCTCCGAGCTAGGGGTCGGAGCGGACACAGGTGCGGCCTCCAGGGCACTGTTCGGCGGCAGAGCTAGATCATGCCCATCGTGAGAGTGCGGTGTGCTCGGCTGTGGCTCGAATTCGTCAAAGATCAAGTCTCCGCGGATGTCGTCTGTGTAGTTCAAACTTCCAAATCTGACCTGATGGCCAAGGGCGTAGCTTTCGATCTGCTCCAGATGACCAAGCGAATTGGCCCGTAGTGCAAAGCCGTCGAATACGAAGATCTGTCCGGGGAGAAAAGTCTCACCCTGGATCGCATCACTGTTGATGATCGGAGAAGCCATCGGGCCTAAAAGTGACGACACAGAGGAACTCTCAATGAAAGCACCAATGTCGGTGTCAAAACCGGTGGATCTCGGGTAGGGGGTCCCGAACTGTGCGTCTAGGCCGGAGGGTAACAGGAGGCAGGGGACATGATGTTTTACCCAGGTTTGGGCCCTCTTGATGGAGGTGAAACCCTACGTCCTGCTTGATTGATATTGATGATATGGGTAGTACAAGAGTAGATCTACCACGAGATCAGAGAGGCTAAACCCTAGAAGCTAGCCTATGGTATGATTGTTCGTTCTATGGACTAAAACCCTCCGGTTTATATAGACACCGGAGAGGGCTAGGGTTACACAGAGTCGGTTACAATGGTAGGAGATCTACATATCCGTATCGCCAAGCTTGCCTTCCACGCCAAGGAAAGTCCCTTTCGGACACGGGACGAAGTCTTCAATCTTGTATTTTCATAGTCCAGGAGTCCGGCTGAAGGTATAGTCCGTCTATCCGGACACCCCCTAATCCAGGACTCCCTCACTAGCCCCCTCCGGTGTCTATATAAACCGGAGGGTTTTAGTCCGTAGGACAACATACAATCATATCATAGGCTAGCTTCTAGGGTTTAGCCTCTCTGATCTCGTGGTAGATCTACTCTTGTACTACTCATATCATCAAGAACAATCAAGCAGGACGTAGGGTTTTACCTCTATCAAGAGGGCCCGAACCTGGGTAAAACATCGTGTACCCTGCCTCCTGTTACCATCCACCTTAGACGCATAGTTCGGGACCCCCTACCCGAGATCCACCGGTTTTGACACCGACATTGGTGCTTTCATTGAGAGTTCCACTATGTTGTCACCAAAAGGCTTGATGGCTCCTTCGATCATCGCTAGCGATGCGGTCCAGGGTGAGGCTTTCCTCCCCGAACAGATCTTCATATTCGGCGGCTTTGCACTGCGGGCCAATTCGCTTGGCCAGCTGGAGTAGATTGAGAGCTACGCCCCTGGCCATCAGGTTAGATTTGGAATCTTGAACTACACGACCGACATCCGCGGAGACCTGATCTTCGATGGATTCGAGCCCATGTCGGACACGCCGTACAGTCTTGACGAGCATGATGTAACTCTGCCGTCGGACAATATTCGGGAGATCGCATCCGCAGCTACTCCGCCCATCAATCCGGAGCAAGTCGCGCCATCCGAGAGTGGAGGGATGGACCCCGCCATGGAGGCCGCACTCTCAGTGGCGATAGAGCCGGATATTGACTTCACCCCTTACGAGAGCCGTGTTGCCAAACCACTAGATTCATCTACGGCCACAGACTCCGAGTTGCTCATATCCGTGCCCGTCGAGTCTGACTGGGCGCCGATCATGGAGTTCACCTCCACGGACATCTTTCAGCACTCACCCTTCGGGGATGTGCTAAATTCATTAAGGTCTCTCTCCCTGTCAGGAGAACCTTGGCCGAACTATGTCCGGCTAGAATGGGATGCGGGCGACGAGGAAATTCGCTACCCACCCACCACCCACTTAGTAGCCATTGTCGATGACTTAACCAACATACTCGACTTCGGCTCCGAAGACTTTGACGGTATGGACGACAAAGCCGGAGACGAACATGATCCACCACCCTTAGGGCACTGGACCGCCACCTCCTCATATGATATATACATGGTGGACACCCCCAAAGAAGCCAATGGCGACGAGAAAGCAGAGGATGACCCCTCCAAAAAGCAACCCAAGAGCCGACGTCAGTGGCGCCGCTCTAAGTCCCGCCACAGCAAGAGCAGTGATACCGGCACAGGAGATAATAACACTCTGGATAGCACCGAAGACAACAACAATCCCCTCCAGCATGGTGTGGAGCTAGAGGATGAACAAGCTAGCCCCCTAGAGCGGGCAGCAGATGGAGAACCGGAGGAGGACAATTACATGCCTCCCTCCGAAGACGAGGCGAGCCTCGGCGATGACGAGTTTATCGTGCCTGAGGACCCCGTCGAGCAAGAGCGCTTCAAGCGCCGGCTTATGGCCATGGCAAGTAGCCTAAAGAATAAACAACAACAGCTTCAAGCTGATCAAGACCTGCTAGCAGACAGATGGACCGAAGTCCTTGTGGCCAAGGAGCATGAATTCGAGCGCCCGTCCAAGAGTTACCCCAAACGCAGGTTGCTACCTCACCTCGAGAAGGAAGCATTGAAACCTCATTCACCAATGTACGATGTGGCTGACCAGCCACTACGTGGCCGAGCCAGAGAAGTGTTTCAGCCTAAAGATCAGTCCGCACCCTGCCGCCACTCCGTCAAAGATACTAAGGCCTGGGGCAATACAGAGGACCTACGAGACATCTTGGACAGCAAGGCAAAAATCGCAAGGTCAATATACGGGACACGAAAACGTGTGCCTACATGGGACGATGATCATCGCATCGGATACACCAAGAATAAATCCGGCCGGGCCGAATATAGCAGACAAGACTCATACAAACTACGTCGGGATATAGCCCGGCACAGAGGCGCCGCACACCCCCTATGCTTCACTGATGAAGTTATGAATCATGAATTCCCGGAGGGTTTCAAACCCATAAATATCGAATCATATGACTGCACAACAGATCTCGTTGTATGGATTGAGGATTTCCTCCTTCACATCCACATGGCTCACGGTGATGATCTACATGCCATCAAGTACCTCCCACTAAAACTCAAAGGACCAGCTCGGCATTGGCTGAATAGCTTCCCAGCAGATTCCGTCGGCAGTTGGGAGGATTTGGAAGATGCATTTCTTGACAACTTCCAGGGCACTTATGTGCGGCCACCGGATGCTGATGACTTGATCCGCATAACCCAGTAGCCAGGGGAATCGGCTAGACAATTCTGGACACGGTTCTTGACTAAGAAAAATCAAATTGTAGACTATCCGGATGCAGAAGCCCTAGCGGCATTCAAGCATAACACCCGCGATGAGTGGCTCGCCCGCCAACTCGGCCAGGAGAAGCCGAAATCTATGGCAGCCTTCACAACACTCCTGACCCGCTTTTGCATGGGCGAGGACAGCTGGCTGGCTCGCAGCAACAACACATCAAGGAATCTGGATACCTCGGATACCAAAGACGTTAACGGTAGGCAGCGTCGTAATAGACCAAAGCGCCGTAATAACAGCGATAATACCGAAGATACGGAAGTCAATGCCGGATTCAAAGGCTCTAGATCCGTTCAGCGGAAAAAGCCATTCAAAAGAAATACTCCGGCTCCGTCCAGTCTGGATCGCATACTGGATCGCTCGTGTCAAATCCACGGCACCCCTGACAAGCTAGCCAATCACACCAACAGAGAATGCTGGGTGTTCAAGCAGGCCGGCAAGTTAAATGCCAAAAACAAGGACAAGGGGCTGCATAGAGATGACGAGGAGGAGCCCCGGCTGCTGAACCCAGGAGGACAGAAGGGGTTTCCCCCGCAAGTGAAGACAGTGAACATGATATACGCAACCCATATTCCCAAGAGGGAGCGGAAGCGTGCACTAAGGGATGTCTACGCGATGGAGCCCGTCGCCCCGAAGTTCAACCCATGGTCTGCTTGTCCGATCACCTTCGATCATAGGGACCACCCCACTAGCATCCGTCATGGCGGATCTGCCGCACTGGTCCTAGACCCCATCATTGACAGATTTCACCTCACTCGAGTCCTTATGGACAACGGCAGCAGCATGAACCTGCTTTATTAGGATACAGTGCGAAAAATGGGTATCGATCCCTCAGGGATGAAACCCAGCAAAACCACCTTTAAAGGCGTCATCCCAGGTGTAGAGGCCCATTGCACAGGCTCAATCACACTGGAAGTGGTCTTCGAATCACCGGATAACTTCCGAAGCGAACAGTTAATCTTCGACATTGTCCCGTTTTGCAGTGGCTATCATGCACTGCTCGGACGGACAACATTTGCAAATTCAATGCAGTGCCGCATTACGCCTACCTCAAGCTCAAGATGCCAGGACCTCGCGGGGTCATAACAGTAAATGGAAAAATAGAACGCTCGCTCTGTACGGAAGAGCACACTGCGGCCCTTGTAGCAGAAGCACAAATCAGCATGTTCAGACAGACCACTCATTCGGCGTTACAGCCCCCGGACACCTTCAAGCGAGTCCGGAATAATCTGCAACAGGATCGCCTGGCGTGATCTACGCTCGCCTAGCAATTCGGCCCCCGTCCCAGTCCCAGTGCAGCGAAGAAATTCGTGCCGCGCGTACATAACAATGCATTGAAAATACCATGGACATAGGCGGGGCACAATCAGGACACGCCCCGCATTGTGGCTTAACCACACCAGGGGCTGTATACCTTTGACATTCCCTTTCTCTTTCAGGGCCTAACTCTTCGGAAGGCCTTTCCGGCAGTCCGACGGCCGGACACATTCCGGAAGCAACAACCAAGGCGGCAAGAAGCTAAGATGAACACAGGAACCGCCAGGTGGTTTCTAGTAATACTTGATATACCCGCTTTTCACTATTATTGCGTAGCTTGCCTTGGATAGGACATTTCGAATTGTCCTACTTTACACTTATTGCACTACTTGTACCAGTACGCTTCGACGTATTATTCAAATAACAATGCATATTATTAATCTGTTATTGCATTATTTAAGTTTTTCTCTTTCTCTTATATGTCCATTTACGACATTCTAAACCTGCACACTCGGGTACAGTCAGTACGCCAGGGGCTCTCGCTTACCCCGTAATATGGTGAAAGAAGCCCGAACACTTTCGACAGTGCGGCACCCCGAACTTATAGCATTATATGCATCAGCTCCGAATCATGTCTTGGGTTAAATGTTGGGTTGCCCGGCTCCCATGCTTTGGTACCTTATGTTCCGCTATATCGGCTAAGGTAGCGGTCGGAGAACTACTGCGATTGTGTCCCGGTTCTTCCAGACAAGCACCTCAGTAGAGAAAGCCAAAAACTGACTGTCATGATAAGGCGAGAGACTGGTCGTTGTTCGAGAGGTCTCAAGTCCTTAAAGACTTTTTCCGCTTCGGGCGAGGAGTCGGCCTTGTCCGGCTTAGACGTTTATAGCGCCCCGAATTCGGCCCTCCGAATACCAGGGGCTTCGCCAAAAATTTAAAATCATAGACTTCTATGGCTAAGTGAGAGTGATAAAGCATCATAGTCTGATTGCCTGGTTCGTTGCGCTGAGCACCTCCCTTGAAGGACCCAAATTGGGGTAAAGAGTGTTCAGATTTATCCTGAACACCCCAATACAAGCTACATGAGGGCAGAAGCCGACGAATGGCCAACTCTCAAATTTTATAAACGGCCGCACAGAAGGTAATATTTTAAATTAAGAAAGCGTCGCATGGCGCAAAAGAACTCGTTTCATATTACAAGATCACATGGGCATGTTCACTCAAAAATTACATCCTTGGCACACTCATCTGCCACTAAGCGGGAACCCTTCAGGATGCTCTCATAGTAATTCTCAGGGCAGTGATGCTCCTTGCCCTCTGGCGGCCTCTCCTTCACAAGCTTCACAGCGTCCAGCTTCACCCAGTGCACCTTCGCCCGGGCAGAAGCTCTGCGTGCACCTTCGATGCAGACGGATCGCTTGATGACTTCAAGCCATGGGCAGGCTTCCACCAGCCGCCTCACCAGACTGAAGTAGCTGCCGGACAAGGGCTCGCCAGGCCACATCCAGACTATAAGGCCCCTCATGGCCTATTCGGTCGCCTTGTGAAGTTTGACCAACTGCTTCAGCTAGTCGCTCAAGGACACGGGGTGTTCGGTCCCAGTATACTGAGACCAGAACAACTTCTCCGTTGAGCTCCCCCCTCAGCCCGGTAAAACTCTACGGCATCCAGCACACTGCGGGGAAGATCTGCAAATGCTCCTGGAGAGCTCCGAACTCGGGTAAGAAAAAGTAAAGTCTCCTTCACATGCTTGCTTTGCATATTGAATGCCTTACCCGCTGCTATCTTGTTTGCTGCATCAATCTCCTGGAGGGCCTTGTGGGCTTCGGCCTTGGCGCTCCAGACACTTTCAAGCGCCTGCACGAGCTCGGACTCCCGCATCTTGGAGTCAAGATCCAAGGACTCGTGCTTCTTGGCAAGAGCCTCGAGCTCTTGCCACACCTCGCCCACTCGGGTTTCTTGTTTCTCTCATTCAATATGTTCTTTGGCCGCTTTGTCTTTGGGCGCGGACAACGCCTTCCTCAGGGTCTCCACCTCGGTCGTGGCGCCTGACAAATTCATGATGATCCTATTACTTTACACATAACTTCTTTTTAACTATATAAACTGGGGTATATCTTGCCTTTGCTCTCTTCGAGCTGCCCCTTGGTAAGGCTGAGCTCGTCCTCGGACCGCTTCAGGGCCTGCTTCAGCGCAGAGACCTCCGCAGTACGTGCGGCAGCGGCCAGCACAGAAGCCTACACATACACATAGACATACTCTAATTAGACTCCTGAGTTATCATTTGATACTCCATTCGGCTTTTCTTCGTGAACGCCGAACAGAGCATCAGGGGCTACTATCTATGCGGTAATATTTTTATATTTTGAATGCTTACCTCAAAGCCTGTTCAGAGGCTGGCGCAAGCTTCGGTCAGCCCGTTCTTGGTGGACTGAACCTTCTTAACCACCGCACACATGATAGTGCGGTGTTCTTCATCGATGGAAGCGATGTGAAGCGCTTCCAGCAAGTTGTCCGGTGCCTCTGGTTGGACAGAGGACACCGGCACGGATGGTTGGCCCCCCTTAATGGGGGGTCGCCTGCCGAAGTCCGGAACCATTGAAGGTTCCGGCGCGGTGTCCGGCTGGGGCCCGTACTCGAATCCCGTAGGAGCCTCGCTCCCTTGGTACCTAGGGTCCGGGAGGTTGCCGTGAGGCGCCCCAGGACTGCCTCCCCTTGGGACGGTGCCTCTTGATACACCACCTCGGCGTTGTCCGTAGGGCGAGGGGTGGAAGCCACCGGAGGAGAACTGCTATTCATATCCGACGAGCCCAAAGAGCCGCTCGACGAGGGTACATCGAGACGAGCTCGGTCCGGACTACATAATCAGGTTCGGCATGAGCAAAGGCAGTACAATAAAACGTACCATGAAGTACTATGGTGTCCGGACACCTACGATTTCGCCAGGGGCTTGTCCCTGGGTAGCCACTCATCGACACTGTCGGTGGCCGTCGTGGCACAGTCCGGAGGGAGGGTCTTTCCCTTCTTGGACCCTTCGGCCTCCCCGGATGGGTCGCCCTTCCTTTTCTTGTCTCCCCTGGCGGGGGGGGGGGGAGAGAACTTTTCTCCTCCTCCTCGTTTCCGTGGGAGGAGTGCGCGCCGGACTCATCAGACGATGAGTCCGATAGAACCATCTTGTGCCGGAGACCCTTTCGGGTCTCCGCGACCTTCTTCTTGGCCGTCTTTTCTGGCACCTCGTAAGGTGTCGGAGTCAGCATCTTCATTAGAAGAGCGTTTGCAGGATCTTCGGGCAGGGGGGCTGGGCAATCAAGCTACTCCGCTGTCTTTATCCAGTCCTGTTAATCATGTGAAAGCTTAGATCCAGCACATAACTAAACCAGGGCACATAAATACCCTGAGAGATATAAAAGCCTACCGAATGGGCGCGGTGCTTTACGCTGAGTCCGCGGTCCTCGGTGAGGGAGGGAGGCATCTTGGCGCCCTTGAACAGCACCCTCCAGACGTCCTCGTGCGTCGTGTCGTAGAGCTCTCGTAGCGTCTGGTGCTGGGCCAAGTCGAACTCCCACAAAACAAATGCCCGTTGTTGGCACGGAAGGACCCGGCGGAAGAGCATAACCTGGACCACGTTGACGAGCTTGATTTTCTTGCTCGTCATGTTCTGGATGCAGGTCTGGAGTCCGGTCAGCTCTACCAAAGAACCCCAGGACATGCCCTTCTTTTTCCAGGAGGTGAGCTGCGTGGGGATTCCAGATCGAAATTTTGGGGCCGCCACCCAGTTGGAGTCGTGCGGCTCGGTGATGTAGAACCACCCCGATTGCCACCCCTTTACGGTATCCACATAGGTACCCTCGAGCCAGGTGACATCGGGCATCTTGCCCACCATGGCGCCTCCGCATTCTGCTTGCTGGCCTCCCACCACCTTCGGTTTGACATTGAAGGTTTTCAGCCATAGGCCGAAGTGGGGCCTGATGCGGAGGAAGGCCTCGCACACGACGATAAATGTCGAGATGTTGAGGATAAAGTTGGGGGCCAGATCATGGAAATCCAGCCCGTAGTAGAACATGAGCCCGCGGACAAACGGGTGGAGAGGAAATCCTAGTCCGTGGACGAAATGGGAAAGAAAAACTACCCTCTCATGGGGTTCGGGCATTGGGACGATCTGCCTTGCATTCAGCAGCCGGTGCGAGATATTCGCAGGTAGGTATCCGGCCTCCCGTAACTTTTTGATGTTTTCCTCCGTGACGGAGGAAACCATCCACTTGCCTCCTACTCTAGACATGCTTGGAGTGGTTTGAGAAGAGGAACTCGAGCTTGGGCGCTAGAGCTCGAGTGTGCGGGAATGGGAAAGCGAGAAGGAAGAAGGCGTGGGTGAAAAAAGTAGATCTTTGTCCCTTTTATAAGGGCGGAGGAGGCGATGAGTCTACCCACTTGCTTGGCAAAACCGCTTATTCCCCAGGCGCCGTAATTGATGGCGCAGTTGGGTTACCCACGTCCGTATTGATGAGAATCCCGTGATAAGGGGAACGCGATCTCTGCTTTGACAAGACGCATCGAGAAAACCGCCTCGCGATATGTGCGGAGCTGGTTGAGAAAAGTGGTTCGAATAATAACCGAGCCATGAAGTGATGTCATACTATCAAAACATGTCAGCGGATTGGATTTATGGAAGTATTATTCTCTCTACGGTGGTATGTGGAACTTATTTTACAGGGTCGGACACTATCCTTGCATTCAAACTTTTCCATGGTGTATTCGGAGGAGGAACCCGCCTTGCAATGCCGAAGACAACACTGCACGCCGGACTCATCATCATTGAAGCCTGGTTCAGGGGCTACTGAGGGAGTCCTGGATTAGGGGGTCGCCGGACAGCCGGACTATATCCTTTGGCCGGACTGTTGGACTATTAAGATACAAGACTAAAGACTTCATCCCGTGTCCGGATGGGACTCTACTTAGCGTGGAAGGCAAGCTAGGCAATACGGATATGGATATCTCCCTCTTTGTAACCAGCCTTGTGTAACCCTAGCCCCCTCCGGTGTCTATAAACCGGAGGGTTTTAGTCCGTAGGACAACATACAATCATACCATAGTCTAGCTTCTAGCGTTTAGCCTCTCTGATCTCTTGGTAGATCTACTCTTGTAATACTCATATTATCAAGAACAATCAAGTAGGACGTAGGGTTTTACCTCTATCAAGAGGGCCCGAACCTGGGTAAAACATCATGTCCCCTGCCTCCTGTTACCATCCGCCTTAAACGCATAGTTCGGGACCCCCTACCCGAGATCCGCCGGTTTTGACACCCACACGTATATCTACTTTGATGAAACATAAGTCTGGAACATTTGAAAAGTTCAAAGAATTTCAGAGTGAAGTGGAAAAACATCATAACAAGAAAATGAAGTTTCTATGATCTGATCGCGGAGACGAATATTTGAGTTACGAGTTTGGTCTTCAACTAAAACAATGTGGAATTGTTTCACAAATTCATGCCACCTGGAACACCACAATATAATGGTGTGTCTGAACGTCATAACCATACTTTATTGGATATAGTGCAATCCATGATGTCTCTTACCGATTTTCCACTATCGTTTTGGGGTTATGAATTAGAGACAGCTACATTCACATTATATAGGGCACCGTCTAATCCATTGAGACGACACCGTATGAACTATGGTTTGGCTAGAAACCTAAGCTATCGTTTCTTAAAGTTTGGGGTTGTGATGCTTATGTGAAAAAGTTTCAGCCTGATAAGCACAAACCTAAATTGGAAAAGTGTGTCTTCATAGGATACCCAAAAGAAACTGTTGGGTACACCTTCTATCACAGATCCGAAAGGCAATATCTTTGTTGCTAAAGAGTGGATCCTTTCTAGAGAAGAAGTTTCTCTCGAAAGAAGTGTGTGGGAGGAATGTAGAACTTGATAAGGTAATTGTACCTTCTCCCAAATTGGAAAGTAGTTCATGACAGAAATCAGTTCTAGTGATCTCTACACCAATTAGTGAGGAAGCTAATGATGATGATCATGAAACTTCAGATCAAGTTACTACCGAACCTCGTAGGACAACCAGAGTATGGTCCGCACGAGAGTGGTAAGGAGATCCTTTCTAGAAGTCATGTTCCTAGACCATGACGAACCTATGAACTATGAGGAAGCGATGATGAGCCCAGATTCCGCGAAATGGCTTGAGGCCATGAAATCTGAGACAAGATCCATGTATGAGAACAAAGTATGGACTTCGATTGACTTGCCCGATGATCGGCGAGTCATTTAGAATAAATGGATTTTCAAGAGGAAGACGGACGCTGATAGTAGTGTTGCTATCTACAAAGCTCAAATTGTCGCAAAATGTTTTCGACAAGTTCAAGGTGTTGACTACGATGAGATTTTATCACTCGTATCGATGCTTAAGTCCGTCCAAATCATGTTAGCAATTGCCGCATTTTATGATTATGAAATTTGGAAAATGGATGTAAAGACTGCATTCCTGAATGGATTTCTGGAAGAAGAGTTGTATATGATGCAACCTGAAGGTTTTATCCTAAAGGTGCTAACAAAGTGAGCAAGCTCCAGCGATCCATCTATGGACTGGTGCAAGCATCTCAGAGTTAGAATATATGCTTTGATAAAGTGAACAAAGCATATGGTTTTATACAGACTTGCGGTGAAGTCTGTATTTACAAGAAAGTGAGTGGGAGCACTACAACATTTCTGATAAGAATATGTGAATGAGATATTGTTGATCAGAAATAATGTAGAATTTTCTGGAAAGCATAAAGGAGTGTTTGAAAAAAAATCAAAGAAAGACCTCGATGAAGCTGCTTACACATTGAGCATCAAGATCTATAGAGATAGATCAAGACGCTTGATAAGTTTTTTCAATAAGTACATACCTTGACAAGATTTTGAAGTGGTTCAAAATGGAACAGTCAAAGAAGGAGTTCTTGCCTGTGTTAGAAGGTGTAAAGTTGAGTAAAGACTCAAAACCCGACCACGACAGAAAATAGAAAGAGAATGAAAAAGTCATTCCCAATGCCCCAGTCATAGGTTCTATGAATTATGTCATGCTACGTACCAGACCTATTGTATACCCTGCCCTGAGTTTGGCAAAGGAGTACGATAGTGATATAGGAGTAGCTCACTGGACAACGGTCAAAATTATCCTTAGAGTACTAAGGAAATATTTCTCGGTTATGGAGGTGATAAAAGAGTTCGTCGTAAAGAGTTACATCGATACAAGATTTTGACACCGATCTAGATGACTCTAAGTCTCGATCTAGATACATATTGAAAGTGGGAGCAATTAGCTAGAGTAGCTCTGTGCAAAGCATTGTAGACATAGAAAATTTGCAAAATACATACGGCTCTGAATGTGGCAGACCCGTTGACTAAATTTCTCACAAGCAAAACATGATCACTCTTTGGGTGTAAATCACATAGCGATGTGAAATAGATTATTGACTCTAGTAAACCCTTTGGGTGTTAGTCACATGAAGATGTGAACTAATCACATAAATATGTGAACAATTGATGTTAAATCACATGATGATGTGGAACTAGATTATTGGCTCTAGTGCAAGTGGGAGACTGAAGGAAATATGCCCTAGAGGCAATAATAAAGTTGTTATTTATATTACATTATATCATGATAAATGTTAATTATTCATGCTAGAATTGTATTAACCAGAAACTTAGTACATGTGTGAATACATAGACAAACAAAGTGTCACTAGTATGCCTCTACTTGACTAGCTCGTTGATCAAAGATGGTTATGTTTCCTAGCCATAGACATGAGTTGTCATTTGATTAACAGGATCACATCATTAGGAGAATGATGTGATTGACTTGACCCATTCCGTTAGCTTAGCACTTGATCGTTTAGTATGTTGATATTGCGCTTTCTTCATGACTTATACATGTTCCTATGACTATGAGATTATGCAACTCCCGTTTACCAGAGTAACACTTTGTGTGCTACCAAACGTCTCAACGTAACTGGGTGATTATAAAGGTGCTCTACAGGTGTCTCCAAAGGTACTTGTTGAGTTGGTGTATTTCGAGATTAGGATTTGTCACTCCGATTGTCAGAGAGGTATCTATGGGCCCACTCGGTAATGCACATCACTATAAGCCTTGCAAGCATTGTAACTAATGAGTTAGTTACGGGATGATTTATTACGGAACGAGTAAAGAGACTTGCCGGTAACGAGATTGAACTAGGTATTGAGATACCGATGATCGAATCTCGGGCAAGTAACATACCGATGACAAAGGGAACAACGTATGTTGTTATGTGGTTTGACCGATAAAGATCTTCGTAGAATATGTGGGAGCCAATATGAGCATCCAGGTTCCGCTATTGGTTATTGATCGGAGATGTGTCTCGGTCATGTCTACATAGTTCTCGAACCCGTAGGGTCCGCACGCTTAACATTCGGTGACGATTGGTATTATGAGTTTATGTGATTTGATGTATCGAAGGTAGTTCGGAGTCCCGGATGAGATCGGGGACATGACGAGGAGTCTCGAAATGGTCGAGACATAATGATTGATATATTGGACGACTATATTCAGACATCGGAAAGGTTCCGAGTGATTCAGGTATTTTTCAGAGTACCGGGGAGTTACGGGAATACAGGAAAGAAGTATTGGGCCTTAATGGGCCTTAGTGGGAAGGAGAGGCAGCAGCCAGGAGGTGGCGCGCGCCCCTCCCAAGCCCAGTGCGAATTGGACAAGTTGTTTGGGGCGCGGCCCCCCTCTCCCTTCCTTCTCCACTCCCCTCCTTTCCCCCCTTCTCTTAGTTGGACTAGGGAAGGAGGAAACCTACTCCTACTAGGAGTAGGAATCCTACTCCCTTGGCACGCCCCTCCTAGGGCCGGCCTCCTCCTCCCTTGGTCCTTTATATACGGGGGTAGGGGGCACCCCAAGACACACAAGTTGATCTATTTATCTATTCCAGCCGTGTGCGGTGTCCCCTCCACCATATTCCACCTCGATCATATCGTAGCAGTGCTTAGGCGAAGCCCTGCGTCGGTAGCAACATCATCACTGTCACCACGCCGTCATGCTGACGGAACTCTCCCGTGAAGCTCTGCTGGATCGGAGTTCGCAGGACGTCATTGAGCTGAACGTGTGCAGAACTCGGAGGTGCCGTACGTTCGGTACTTGGATCGGTCGAATTGTGAAGACGTACAACTACATCAAACGCGTTGTGCTAACGCTTCCGCATTCGGTCTACGAGGGTACGTGGACAACACTCTCCCCTCTCGTTGCTATGCATAATCATGATCCTGTGTGTGCATAGGAAAAATTTGAAATTACTACGTCCCCCAACACCACCCACTCATGCCAAGCCTTGAGGAGCACCTCATTGAATCCGGGCAAAGAAACCCAGAAGTTCTTGAATTTGAAATATTGCGGCTTCCTAGGTCCTTTGTCATCTGCAAGCAGAAGAGGGCAATGGTCTGTGAGGGGAGACGACAAAGCATGGAGCACATGGGTGTTGAAAGTCGTGTCCCAATCCACATTGCAAAAAAAGGAGTCAAGCTTGCAGAGGGTCGGATTGTCTCTCTCATTGCTCCAAGTGAAGCGTCTGTTCTGAAGATGGATCTCCTTGAGCTCACAAGATTGTAGTGCTGCACGGAACTGGTTGATCCTACTCGTGTTCACATTTCTCTTGTTCTTATCCCTAGCCTAGTAAATTTGGTTGAAGTCTCCAAGGGCAAGCCAAGCAACACCCGACACCGACTTGAGGGCGGTTAATTCGGTGAAGAAGGCGTCTTTGCAAGCATGATCAGTGGGCCCATATACAGAGGTGAGCATGAAGCTGACACCAGGTGCACGAATTGTAACCGTGGCCGAAAGGCAGTAAGTCAATGTTGAAACACTGGAGACATCGAAGACATCATCGTCCCAAAGCAACAGGATCCTGCCTCTAGTCCCGATGGCTGGGCGTTGCGCAAAACCTTTCAGCCTGTTGCCACCAAGGTATGCAGCCATGTACTTGTCCACACCCTCTAATTTTGTTTCTTCTAAATAGACCAGTTGGCACGAGGAGGCAACGATTGTGGCACTAACATTTTCCCTTCTCTTCTGGCAATTTAGCCCACGTACATTCCATCTCAGTGTGTTTACTGATTGTATCGACATGGAAAACCATGGTTTGCACTTTTGCTTGGCCATAGGCCAATTCCAGGGTGTGTGCGCGTGAAGGACACAACATGGGGAAAGAACAGAGAACACCACAACCAGCTTTGACAACACAGCGAAGCTCCTAACTGGAGACAGAACACAAGCACTGAGATACAACTCACGCAATAAAAACAACATCGATAGGAGACCACTCGGGCCTAGTACGAAGATGAATTAACATGACAACTATTGCAACACCCTAACTTGGAGGCTGGCTGATCAAACCAACTCCTCCTGAGCCAGCGCCCTGTCCCAGGTCGCCGCGAGCTCCAGGGCTCCTTCTCCCCCGTGGCCGAGCAGGGCGTCCTCAACGCCATTAACAGCAGCAGCATCCAGATGGAAGAAGGCGCGCATCGCCAGGATCACTTCAGGAGCCAGTTGGTATTTGAACTTGGCAGTGAAATCTGCTAGTGTGGCCTCCGTGACGTCCTAACCGTCCTTTGTAATCCCCAGACAGCAGCATACAAGTTTTTTTGGCAACCACTGCCGCCGGGGTAGCAGGGACCTTGGCACCCAAACGCCTGACACGTTGCAGTGATAACCCTCCCTTGTTGGAGATCTTGACGCCTGCAAGTGGTTTACAACGAGCCGTCGGCGGCCTAGGCGGAGAGGATGCAGGCGAGGCGAGGAGGCCCTTGATAACCACACGTATAGGGGATCGCAACAGTTTTCGAGGGTAGAGTATTCAACCCAAATTTATTGATTCGACACAAGGGGAGCCAAAGAATATTCTCAAGTATTAGCAGCTGAGTTGTCAATTCAACCACACCTGGAAACTTAATATCTGCAGCAAAGTATTTAGTAGCAAAGTAGTATGATAGCAGTGGTAACGATAGCAAAAGTAACGGTAGCAAAAGTAATGTTTTTGGTATTTTGTAGTGATTGTAACAGTAGCAACGGAAAAGTAAATAAGCGAAGAACAATATATGGAAAGCTCGTAGGCAATGGATCGGTGATAGAGAATTATGCCGGATGTGGTTCATCATGTAACAGTCATAACCTAGGGTGACACAGAACTAGCTCCAATTCATCAATGTAATGTAGGCATGTATTCCGAATATAGTCATACGTGCTTATGGAAAAGAACTTGCATGACATCTTTTGTCCTACCCTCCCATGGCAGCGGGGTCCTAGTGGAAACTAAGGGATATTAAGGCCTCCTTTTAATAGAGTACCAGACCAAAGCATTAACACATAGTGAATACATGAACTCCTCAAACTACGGTCATCACCGGGAGTGGTCCCGATCATTGTCACTTCGGGGTTGCCGGATCAAAACACATAGTAGGTGACTATAGACTTGCAAGATAGGATCAAGAACTCGCATATATTGAGGAAAACATAATAGGTTTAGATCTGAAATCATGGCACTCGGGCCCTAGTGATAAGCATTAAGCATAGCAAAGTCATAGCAACATCAATCTCAGAACATAGTGGATACTAGGGATCAAACCCTAACAAAACTAACTCGATTGCAGGATAAATCTCATCCAACCCATCACCGTCCAGCAAGCCTACGATGGAATTACTCATGCACGGCGGTGAGCATCATGAAATTGGTGATGGAGGAAGGTTGATGATGACGATGGCGACGGATTCCCCTCTCCGGAGCCCTGAATGGACTCCAGATCAGCCCTCCCGAGAGGTTTTAGGGCTTGGCGGCGGCTCCGTATCGTAAAACACGACAAATCCTTCTCCTCTATTTTTCTCTCCCCAAAAGCAAATATATAGAGTTGGAGTTGAGGTCAGAGGAGCTCTAGGGGGCCCACGAGGTAGGGGGCGTGCCCCCACCCTAGTGGCTAGGGTGTGGGCCCCCCAGGTCTTCATCTTTTGCAAGGATTTTTTATTATTTCCAAAAAGACGTTCCGTGAAGTTTCAGATCATTCCGAGAACTTTTGATTCTACACATAAATAACACCATGGCAATTCTGCTGAAAACAGCGTCAGTCCGGGTTAGTTCCATTCAAATCATGCAAGTTAGAGTCCAAAACAAGGGCAAAAGTGTTTGGAAAAGTAGATACGACGGAGACGTATCAACTCCCCCAAGCTTAAACCTTTGGTTGTCCTCAAGCAATTCAGTTGACAAACTGAAAGTGGTAAAGAAAAACTTTTACAAACTCGGTTTGCTCTTGTTGTTGTAAATATGTAAAGCCAACATTCAAGTTTTCAGCAAAGATTATAAACTAACCGTATTCATAATAACGCTTAGGTCTCATGTTTACTCATATCAATGGCATAATCAACTAGCGAGCAATAATATTAAATCTCGGATGACAACACTTTCTCAAAGCAATCATAATATGGTATAACAAGATGGTATGTCACTAGCCCTTTCTGAGACCGCAAAACATAAATGCAGAGAACCTTTAAAGATCAAGGACTGACCAGACATTGTAATTCATGGTAAAAGAGATCCAGTCAAGTCATACTCAATGTAAACTAACAGTAATGAATGCAAATGACAATGGTGCTCTCCAACTGGTGCTTTTTAATAAGAGGATGATGACTGAACATAAAAGTAAATAGATAGGCCCTTCGCAGAGGGAAGCAGGGATTTGTAGAGGTGCCATATCTCGGTTTTGAAATAGAGGTGAGTAATATTTTGAGCAGTATACTTTCGTTGTCAACATAACAACCAAGAGATCGCGATATCTTCCATGCTACACACATTATAGGTGGTTCCCAAACAGAATGGTAAAGTTTATACTCCCCCTCCACCAACAAGCATCAATCCATGGCTTGCTCGAAACAATGAGTGCCTCCAACTAACAAGAGTCCTAGGGGGAGTTTTGTTTGCAATTATTTTGATTTAGTTTGCATAAAGCATGGGATTGGGCATCCCGGTGACCAGCCACTTTCTCGTGAGTGAGGAGCGGAGTCCACTCCTCTTGAGAATAACCCGCCTAACATGGAAGATACAGACAACCCTAGTTGATACATGAGCTATTCGAGCATACAAAACAGGATATTTATTAGAATGTTTAGTGTTTGGCACATGCAAATTTACTTGGAACGGCAGGTAGATACCGTATATAGGTAGGTATGGTGGACTCATATGGAACAACTCTGGGGTTTATGGAATTGGATGCACAAGCAGTATTCCCGCTTAATACAAGTGAAGGCTAGCAAAAGACTGGGAAGCGACCAGCTAGAGAGCGACAACAGTCATGAACATGCATTAAAATTAATCAACACCGAATGCAAGCATGAGTAGGATATAATGCACCATGAACTTAAATATCGTAGAGGCTATGTTGATTTTGTTTCAACTACATGCGTGAACATGTGCCAAGTCAAGCCACTCGAATCATTCAAAAGAGGATACCACCCTATCATACCACATCACAACCATTTTAATAGCATGTTGGCACGCAAGGTAAACCATTATAAGCTCCTAGCTAATTAAGCATGGCATAAGCAACTATAATCTCTAATTGTCATTGCAAACATGTTTATTCATAATAGGTTGAATCAGGAACGATGAACTAATCATATTTACGAAAACAAGAGAGGTCGAGCTCATACCAGTTTTTCTCATCTCAATCAGTCCATCATATATTGTCATAATTGCCTTTCACTTGCACGACCGAACGATGTGGATAATAATAATAGTGCGCGTGCATTGGACTAAGCTGGAATCTGCAAGCATTCAATAAGCAGGAGGAGACAAGGCAATATGGGCTCTTTTGTCAGATCAACAATAATGCATATAAGAGCCACTTCAATAATTTAATTATGGTCTTCTCCTATCGACCCCCAAAGAAAAGAAAAGAAATAAAAACTATTTACACGGGAAACCTCCCAACAAGCAAAAAGAAGAACAGGAAATCTTTTTGGGTTTTCTTTTTAATTACTACTAAAAGCATAGAAATTAAAACTAGCTAAAAGCTACAACTATTTTTTTGGTTTTTTTCTTAAGGTTTATTAAACACACAAGAAGAAAGCATAAAAAGGAAATAACCTAACATGGAAGATACAATGAAAAAGTATGAGCACCAAGATCTAACAATGAGTGTGTGAACATAAATGTAATGTCGGTGAGAAATACGTACTCCCCCAAGTTTAGGCTTTTGGTCTAAGTTGGTTTATGGCCATGGCTGGCCTGGCGGATATCCAAAGTTGTAACTGGGGTCGTACTGTGATGTAGCAGTCATTGCATCATGGGCTGCAGCTTGGAGGCGAGCTATCTCAGCTCTCCTCTTATACTCTTCTGCCTCCTCTCTGGTTATAAAATATCTCCTTTTTGCCTGAAACTAAAAGAAAGTAGAAGCAGGGAGAGCGACGTGATAGGTGTGTCGTCTGTCAAAGATTAGTCGGTACTAGAGGAACTGATCATTCCTCTCAACAAACTGATGACGACTCATAGCCTCATAATCCAAATAAGCAGGAGGCAACTCAATATCATCTTCACGTATGGTTATACCAAGAAAATTAGCTATGCGAGTTGCATAAATTCCACCAAAGAAATCTCCATTAAATCTATTAAAATGCAACCTACGTGCAACAATGGCTCCCAAATTGTAAGATTTATCTCCTAACACAGCACTCCTAAGAATACTGAGGTCAGGGACACACATGTGACATGCCTCATCTTTACCATTAATGCATCTACCTATGAAGAGAGCAAAATAATGTATAGCCGGAAAGTGAATGCTCCCTGTGGTAGCTTGTGTTGTATCTCTAGATTCCCCCACAGTTATACTAGCAAGAAAATCTCTAAATTCAGATTTGTGAGGTTCCCTAACACTACCCCATTGTGGAAGTTTGCAAGCAGTGGTAAAATCCTCTAACTCCATCATATAAGATTTTTCATAAAGATCAAACAGGAGAGTTGGAGAATTGCGTGAAGATGAAAATTCAAACCTCCTCACAAAGGAACTAGTGAGATAGTGGTACTGGTGGCTCTTTTCCCCCTCGAAGTTCACAAGATCAGTGTTACGCAAATATGTATTAAATTCTTCCTTGATTTCCGTTCGATCCATAAAGTCCTCTGAAGGTCATTCACAGGGCCACACTGGAGCATCCCTTGGTGGCTCATCATCAGCATCACGCATTGCAAGCCTGGGTTCTTGTTTCCTTGAAGAGCCACCTTGGTACATTTTCCTAAACATATTTCTTCCTCTGAAAAATTTCTAAAAATTTTAGTAACTTAAAATAAAAGTGAACCAAACTCAACAATATTGATAGCAACTACTCCTACAAGTGCCTAGAGCCTATATCATGCATCAAAACTACTTGGAACCATATAAATTTGACATGCAAGCTCAAGAACAGGGTCACCTAGGCAGCACAAATTTGCAATGAATAAAGCACTAGAACAAAAACTAATTGGACCAATGGAGGAGTCACATACCAAGGAACAATCCCCCCAAGCAGTTTTGTGAGAGGTGCTTTGAGCAAGGAGATAAAAATGGCAGCAAAATGAGCTTGGACTCGGGTTTGAACTGGATAATCGTGTTTGTGGGAGGAAGAAGGAGTGTGTGGGTGCAGGAACAAGTAGAGGAGGGCCACCATCGGCCCACGAGGCAGGGGGGCGCGCCCAGGGGGGTAGGGCGTGCTACGTCTTGAGCTTGCGTTGGTTTTCCCCGAAGAGGAAGGGATGATGCAGCAGAGTAGCATAAGTATTTCCCTCAGTTTTTGAGAACCAAGGTATCAATCTAGTAGGAGCCCACGCTCAAGTCCCTCGTACCTGCACAAAGCGATAGCTACTCACAACCAACGCGATTAGGGGTTGTCAAGCCCTTCACGGTCACTTACGAGAGTGAGATCTGATAGATATAATATTTCTGGTATTTTTGGTATAAAGATGCAAAGTAAAAAGTAAAGGCAAAGTAAAATAGCAAAGCAAGATTAAAGTAATGGAGATTGATATGATGAGAATAGACCCGGGGGCCATAGGTTTCACTAGTGGCTTCTCTCAAGAGCATAATTATTCTACGGTGGGTGAACAAATTACTGTTGAGCAATTGGCAGAATTGAGCATAGTTATGAGAATATCTAGGCATGATCATGTATATAGGCATCACGTCCGTGACAAGTAGATCGAAACGATTCTACATCTACTACTATTACTCCACTCATCGACCCCTATCCAGCATGCATCTAGAGTATTAAGTTAAAAAGAGAGTAACGCCTTAAGCAAGATGACATGATGTAGAGAGATAAATTCATGCAATATGAAATAAACCCCATCTTGTTAGCCTCGATGGCAATGATACAATACGTGCCTTGCTGCCCCTTCTGTCACTGGGTAAGGACACCGCAAGATCGAACCCAAAGCTAAGCACTTCTCCCATGGCAAGAACTACCAATCTAGTTAGCCAAACCAAACGAATAATTCAAAGAGACTTGCAAAGAGAGGGGGAGAACTTCGTATTGAGATTCAAAGAGAGAGAAGAAGCCATCTAGCTACTAACTATGGACCCGAAGGTCTGAGGTAAACTACTCACACTTCATCGGAGAGGCTATGATGATGTAGAAGCCCTCTGTGATGGCGGCCCTCTTCCAGCGGAGCTCCGGAACAGGCCCCAAGATGGGATCTCGTGGACACAGAAAGTTGCGGTGGTGGAATTAGGTTTTGGGCTCCTGTTTTGATCGTTTGGGGGTACGTGTGTATATATATATGAGGAGGAAGTACTCCGGAGGAGCAACAAGGGGCCCATGAGGCAGGGGGTGCACCCTAGGGGGGCGCCCCCCACCCTCGTGACCGCCTCTTTTGTTCCTTGGAGCAGGGTCCAAGTTTCCTGGATCACGTTCGGTGAGAAAATCACGTTCCCGAAGATTTTATTCCGTTTGGACTCCGTTTGATATTCCGGTTATCCGAAACACTGAAATAGGCAAAAAAACAGCAATTCTGGGCTGGGCCTCCGGTTAATAGGTTAGTCCGAAAAATAATATAAAAGTGGAAAATAAATCCCAATAGTCCAAAACAGTAGATAATATAGCATGGAGCAATCAAAAATTATAGATACGTTGGAGACGTATCAGGCATCCCCAAGCTTAATTCCTGCTCGTCCTCGAGTAGGTAAATGATAAAAAGAGAATTTTTGATGCGGAGTGCTACTTGGCATAATTTCCATGTAAATCTTCTTAATTGTGGTATGAATATTCAGATTAGAAAGATTCAACACAAAAGTTTATATTGACATAAAAATAATAATACTTCAAGCATACTAATAAAGCAATTATGTCTTCTCAAAGAAAGTTATCCCTACAAAATCATATAGTCTGGCTATGCTCCATCTTCACCACACAAAGTATTTAAATCATGCACAACCCCGATGACAAGCCAAGCAATTGTTTCATACTCTAACTTTTTCAATCTTCACACAATGCATGAGCGTGAGCCATGGATATAACACTATAGGTGGAATAGAATGGTGGTTGGGGAGAAGACAAAAAGGAGAAGATGGTCTCACATCAACTAGGCGTATCAACGGGCTATGGAGATGCCCATCAATAGATATCAATGTGAGTGAGTAGGGATTGCCATGCAATGGATGCATTAGAGCTATAAGTATATGAAATCTCAAAAAGAAACTAAGTGGGTGTGCATCCAACTTACTTGCTCATGAAGACCTAGGGCAATTTTTGAGGAAGCCCATCATTGGAATATACAAGCCAAGTTCTATAATGAAAAATTCCCACTAGTATATGAAAGTGATAACATGAGAGACTCTCTACTATGAAGATCATGGTGCTACTTTGAAGCACAAGTGTGGTAAAAGGATAGTAACATTGTCCCTTCTCTCTTTTTCTCTCATCATTTTTTTATATTTATTTTTTTATTTGGGCATTTTATCTTTTTTATGGCCTCTTTTTTTCATCCGGAGTCTCATCCCGACTTATGGGGGAATCATAGTCTCCATCATTCTTTCCTCACTGGGATAATGCTCTAATAATGATGATCATCACACTTTTATTTTTCTTATAACTCAACAATTACAACTCGATACTTAGAACAAAATATGACTCTATGTGAATGCATCCGGCGGTGTACCGGGATATGCAATATGACAATGCTAAATGTGTCATGAACGGAACGGTGGAAAGTTGCATGGCAATATATCTCGGAATGGCTATGGAAATGCCATAATAGGTAGGTATGGTGGCTGTTTTGAGGAAGGTATAGGGTAGGTCTATGATACCGGCGAAAGGTGCGCGGTATTAGAGAGGCTAGCAAAGGTGGAAGGGTGAGAGTGCGTATAATCCATGGACTCAACATTAGTCATAAGGAACTCATATATTTATTGCAAAAATCTAGAAGTTATCAAAGCAAAGTATTACACACATGCTCCTAGGGGGATAGATTGGTAGTAAAAGACCATCGCTCGTCCCCGACTGCCACTCATAAGGAAGACAATCAATAAATAAATCATGCTCCGACTTCATCACATAACGGTTCACCATACGTGCATGCTACGGGAATCACAAGCCTTAACACAAGTATTCTTTAAATTCACAACTACTCAACTAGCATGACTTTAATATTATCACCTCCATATCTCAAAACAATTATCATGCTTCAATCTTTTCTTAGTATTCAACACACTCAAAAGAAAGTTTCACAAATCTTGAATACCAAGCATATTATTATTAAGCAAATTACCATGCTATTAAGAGAGCCATACATAATTTAAGTGAAGCATGAGAGATCAATAGTTTCTTTAAAGTGAATCCACCACCGTGCTCTAAAAGATCTAAGTGAAGCACATAGAGCAAAATTATAACGCTCAAAAGATATAAGTGAAGCACATAGAGCAAAACTACTACGCTTAAAAGATATAAGTGAAGCACAAAAAGTATTCTATCAAATTTTAATTCATGTATGGCTCTCTCAAAAGGTGTGTACATCAAGGATGATTGTGGCATTCTAAGACACAAAGACACAAATAATACAAGACGCTCCAAGCAAAACACATATCATGTTGGTGAATAAAAATATAGTTCCAAGTAAATTACCGATGGGAGTGGACGAAATAGGGGATGCCTTCCGGGGCATCCCCAAGCTTTGACTTCTTGGTGTACTTGGATTATCTTGCGGGTGCCATGGGCATCCCCAATCTTAAGCTCTTCCCACTCCTTGTTCCATGATCCATCAAAAGAATTCACCCAAAACTTGAAAACTTCACAACACAAAACTCAAAATAGAAAACTCGTGAGCTCCGTTAGCGAAAGAAAACAAACGACCACTTCAAGGTACTGTAATGAACTCATTCTTTATTTATATTGGTGTTAAACCTAATCTATTCCAACTTCTCTATGGATTATAAACTATTTTACTAGCCATAGATTCATCAAAATAAGCAAACAACACACGAAAAACAGAATCTGTCAAAAACAGAACAGTCTGTAGTAATCTGTAGCTAGCGCAAGATCTGGAACCCCAAAAATTCTAAAATAAATTGATGGACGTGAGGAATTTATATATTAATAATCTGCAAAAATAATTAACTAAATATCACTCTTCAAATAAAAATGACAGCAGTTCTCGTGAGCGCTAAAGTTTCTGTTTTTACAGCAAGTTCAACAAGACTTTCCCCAAGTCTTCCCAACGGTTCTACTTGGCACAAACACTAATTAAACACAAAAAAACACAACCAAAACAGAGGCTAAATAATTTATTTATTACTAAACAGGATTAAAAGGCAAGGAATAAAAATAAAATTGGGTTGCCTCCCAACAAGCGCTATCGTTTAACGCCCCTAGCTAGGCATAAAAGCGAGGATAGATCTAGGTATTGCCATCTTTGGTTTTGGGGAAAAAGAGAGAAAACTTGTTATCTATGGAATTAATCTTCCTATTTTGATAGAGCACATGTCCATTAATGGTAGAAGAAAGATTAAGAATGTTGCGGAAATGGGCCTCTAGGCTAGCTTTTATTTCTTTAATAGGTTCGTTTTGGAAAGAAAGCAAGAGAGATGTAATTTCACTTTTCTCATTAATGGGATTCCGAAATATAGTTTTCATCCTCTCATAGGTATCTATGGGGTCCCCTTCAAGGAAACCCCCCTCGAAAATAGAATCTAAGACTTGTTTGAACGAAGTGGGTAGCCCAACATAAAAGCTTTTCAAGTAAACCTCAATTTGATATTGGGGTACATAGCTAGCCGGATCCTTAACGACCTATCCCAAGCATCTTCCAAAGATTCATCAAGTAAATAACGAAAAATTCCAGAATCATCTTCATCAAAATTACTAAGGTTCTCATTGACAACTCCAGCAAGTTGTTCTATAGCATTCCGATTTATGAGTTTAGATAAGATAGCAGGATTGTCTAAAGCACTAGAACTTGGGAGAGAACCCCTAACTCTTTTTGGTTATGACATGGTGAGGGAAAAGAGGCAAACAGAGAGGGAGGATAGAGAGAGAGGGGGCGAATAAAACGGCAAGGGTGAATTGGGGGGAGAGGAAAACGAGAGGCAAATGGCAAATAATGTAATGCGAGAGATAGGGATTGTGATGGGTACTTGGTATGTTGACTTTTTGCGTAGACTCTCCAGCAACGGCGCCAGAAATCCTTCTTGCTACGTATTGAGCTTGCGTTGGTTTTCCCCGAAGAGGAAGGGATGATGCAGCAGAGTAGCGTAAGTATTTCCCTCAGTTTTTGAGAACCAAGGTATCAATCCAGTAGGAGCCCACGCTCAAGTCCCTCGTACATCCACAAAGCGATAGCTACTCGCAACCAACGCGATTAGGGGTTGTCAAGCCCTTCATGGTCACTTACGAGAGTGAGATCTGATAGATATAATATTTTTGGTATTTTTGGTATAAAGATGCAAAGTAAAAAGTAAAGGCAAAGTAAAAATGCAAAGCAAGATTAAAGTAATGGAGATTGATATGATGAGAATAGACCCGGGGGCCATAGGTTTCACTAGTGGCTTCTCTCCAGAGCATAAGTATTCTACGGTGAGTGAACAAATTACTGTTGAGCAATTGGCAGAATTGAGCATAGTTATGAGAATATCTAGGCATGATCATGTATATAGGCATCACGTCTGTGACAAGTAGATCGAAACGATTCTGCATCTACTACTATTACTCCACTCATCGACCGCTATCCAGCATGCATCTAGAGTATTAAGTTAAAAAGAGAGTAACGCCTTAAGCAAGATGACATGATGTAGAGAGATAAATTCATGCAATATGACATAAACCCCATCTTGTTATCCTCGATGGCAACGATACAATACGTGCCTTGCTGCCCCTTCTGTCACTGGGTAAGGACACCGCAAGATCGAACCCAAAGCTAAGCACTTCTCCCATGGCAAGAACTACCACTCTAGTTGGCCAAACCAAACGGATAATTCGAAGAGACTTGCAAAGATAACCAATCATACATAAAAGAATTCATAGAAGATTCAAATATTATTCATAGATAGACTTGATCATAAACCCACAATTCATCGGTCTCAACAAACACACCGCAAAAAGAATATTACATCGAATAGATCTCCACCAGAGAGGGGGAGAACTTTGTATTGAGATTCAAAGAGATAGAAGAAGCCATCTAGCTACTAACTATGGACCCGAAGGTCTGAGGTAAACTACTCACGCTTCATCGGAGAGGCTATGATGATGTAGAAGCCCTCCGTGATGACGGCCCTCTTCCGGCGGAGCTTCGGAACAGGCCCCAAGATGGGATCTCGTGGACACAGAAAGTTGCGGCGGTGGAATTAGATTTTTGGCTCCTGTTCTGATTGTTTGGGGGTACGTGTGTATATATAGGAGGAAGAAGTACGCCGGAGGAGCAACGAGGGGCCCACGAGGCAGGGGGCGCGCCCTGGGAGGGGGGGCGCCCCCCTCCCTCGTGACCGCCTCTTTTGTTCCTTGGAGCAGGGTCCAAGCTCCTGGATCACGTTCGGTGAGAAAATCACGTTACCGAAGATTTTATTCCGTTTGGACTCCGTTTGATATTCCGTTTATCCGAAACACTGAAATAGGCAAAAAACAGCAATTCTGGGTTGGGCCTCCGATTAATAGGTTAGTCCCAAAAATAATATAAAAGTGGAAAATAAAGCCCAATATAGTCCAAAACAGTAGATAATATAGCATGGAGTAATCAAAAATTATAGATACGTTGGAGACGTATCAGGGCGCGCCCTCCACCCTCGTGGCCAGGTGGATTCCCCCTACTGTTTTCTCAGTGCCAAATATTCTCAAATATTCTAGAAAAAATGATATTTAAATTTTAGGGCATTTGGAGATCTTTTATTTTCGAGGTATTTTTATATTGCACGGATAATTCAGATAACAGACAGAAAATACTATTTTTATTTTATTTAATATAAATAACAAAAAGTAAAAGGAGGGTACAAAGAGTTGTGTTTTCTCAATTCATCCATCTCATGATCGTCAAAAGGAATCCATTAACAAGGTTGATCAAGTCTTGTTAACAAACTCATTCCGAATAACATGGAACCGGAGAATTTTCGAATAACACCAGGTTACCTCAACGGGGATATGCACATCCCCAATAATAAGAATATCATATTTTTTCTTGACAGTAGGAAGAGGAAATTCAAAACCTCCAAAAATAATCGATGGAATTTTTCCAATAGAATTGATACTGTGGACTTGAGGTTGTTTCCTTGGAAAGTGTACCGTATGCTCATTACCATTAACATGAAAAGTGACAATGCCTTTGTTGCAATCAATAACAGTCCCTGCAGTATTCAAAAAGGGTCTTCCAAGAATAATAGACATACTATCGTCCTCGGGAATATAAAGAATAGCAAAGTCTGTTAAAATAGTAACGTTTGCAACCACAACAGGCACATCCTCACAAATACCGATAGGTATAGCAGTTGATTTATCAGCCATTTGCAAAGATATTTCAGTATGTGTCAACTTATTCAAATCAAGTCTACGATATAAAGAGAGAGGCATAACACTAATACCGGCTCCAAGATCACATAACGCAGTTTTAACATAGTTTCTTTTAATGGAGCATGGTATAGTGGGTACTCTTGGATCTCCAAGTTTCTTCGGTATTCCACCCTTAAAAGTATAATTATCAAGCATGGTGGAAATTTCAGTTCCCGGTATCTTTCTTTTATTAGTAACATTTCTTTCATGTACTTAGCATAAGGATTCATTTTAAGCATATCAGTTAATCGCATACGCAAAAAGATAGGTCTAATCATTTCAGCAAAGCGCTCAAAATCCTCATCATCCTTTTTCTTGGATGATTTGGGAGGGAAAGGCATGGGTTTCTGAACCCATGGTTCTCTTTGTTTACCATGTTTCCTAGCAAGAAAGTCTTTCTTATCATAACGTTGATTCTTTGATTGTGGGTTATCAAGATCAACTACAGGTTCAATTTCTATATCATTATCATTGCTAGGTTGAGCATCAACATGAACATTATCATTAACATTATCACTAGTTTCAGGTTCATTACCAGATTGTGTTTCAGCATCAGAAATAGAAATATCATTTGGATTCTCAGGTGTTTCGGTAATAGGTTCACTAGAAGCATGCAAAGTCCTATCATTTTTCTTTTTCTTCCTTTTAGAAGGACTAGGTGCATCTATATTATTTCTTTGAGAATCTTGCTCAATTCTCTTAGGGTGGCCTTCAGGATACAAAGGTTCATGAGTCATTCTGCCAGTTCTAGTAGCCACTCTAACAGCATAATCATTATTCTTACTATTCAATTCATTGAGCAAATCATTTTGAGCTTTAAGTACTTGTTCTACTTGAGTGGTAACCATAGAAGCATGTTTACTAATAAGTTTAAGTTCACCTTTGACATTGGCCATATAATCACCCAAGTGTTCAAGCATATCAGCACAGCGTTTTAATTCTCTACCAAAATAAGCATTGAAGTCTTCTTGCTTAACCATAAATTTATCAAACTCATCTAAGCATGGGCTAGCAAACTTAGTAAATGGGATTTCAGCTTTATCATATCTATAGAGAGAATTTACCTTTACTACCTGTGTCGGGTTATCAAGACCATGTATTTCTTCAATAGGAGATGGATTAAAATTATGCATTTCTTTGACACGCGGTAAATTAAGACCATGTATTTCTTCAATAGGAGGTAAATTCTTAACATCTTCAGCTTTAATACCCTTTTCTTTCATGGATTTCTTTACCTCTTGCATATCTTCAGGACTGAGAAATAGAACACCTCTCTTCTTCAGAGTTGGTTTAGGAATAGGCTCAGGAAGTGTCCAATTATTTTCATTTGTCAACATATTATTCAATAGAATTTTAGCTTCATCCGGTGTTCTTTCCCTGAAAACAGAACCAGCACAACTATCCAGGTAATCTCTGAAAGCATCGGTTAGTCCATTATAAAAGATATCAAGTATTTCATTTTTCTTAAGAGGATGATCAGCCAAAGCATTAAGTAATTGGAGAAGCCTCCCCCAAGCTTGTGGGAGACTCTCTTCTTCAATTTGCACAAAATTATATATATCCCTTAAGGCAGCTTGTTTCTTATGAGCAGGGAAATATTTAGCAGAGAAGTAATAAACCATATCCTGGGGACTACGCACACAACCAGGATCAAGAGAATTAAACCATATCTTAGCATCACCCTTTAATGAGAACGGAAATATTTGAAGGATATAAAAGTAACGAGTTCTCTCATCATTAATGAATAGGGTGGCTATATCATTTAATTTAGTAAGATGTGCCACAACAGTTTAAGATTCATAGCCATAAAAAGGATCAGATTCAACCAAAGTAATTATATGAGGATCAACTGAGAATTCATAATCCTTATCAGTAACACAGATAGGTGAAGTAGCAAAAGCAGGGTCAGATTTCATTCTAGCATTAAGGGATTGCTGCTTCCATTTAGCTAATAACCTCTTTAGATCATATCTACCATTGCAAGCTAAAATAGCTCTAGCAGATTCTTCATCCAGAACATAACCCTCACGAACAACAGGCAATTCATATTTATTAAGTGGAGAGTCCTCATCATCACTTTCATCAATATTATCAGTTTCAATAATTTCATTCTCTCTAACCCTAGCAAGTTGTTCATCAAGAAATTCACCAAGTGGCATAGTAGTATCAAGCATAGAATCAGTTTCATCATAAGTATCACGCATAGCAGAAGTGACATCATCAATAACATGCGACATATCAGAATCAATAGCAGAAGCAGGTTTAGGTGTCTCAAGCTTACTCAAAACAGAAGGTGAATCAAGTGCAGAGCTAGATGGCACTTCCTTACCTCCCCTCGTAGTTGAGGGATAAATCTTGGTTTTTGGATCTCTCAAGCTCTTCATAATGATAAGCAGATATAAATCCCAAGTGACTCAAATAATAGAGCTATGCTCCCCGGCAACTGCGCCAGAAAATAGTCTTGATAACCCACAAGTATAGGGGATCACAACAGTTTTCGAGGGTAGAGTATTCAACCCAAATTTATTAATTCGACACAAGGGGAGCCAAAGAATATTCTCAAGTATTAGCAGCTGAGTTGTTAATTCAACCACACCTGGAAACTTAATATGTGCAGCAAAGTATTTAGTAGCAAAGTAGTATGATAGCAGTGGTAATGATAGCAAAAGTAACGGTAGCAAAAGTAATGTTTTTGGTATTTTGTAGTGATTGTAACAGTAGCAACAGAAAAGTAAATAAGAGAAGAACAATATAGGGAAAACTCATAGGCAATGGATCAGTGATAGAGAATTATGTCGGATGTGGTTCATCATGTAACAGTCATAACCTAGGGTGACACAGAAATAGCTCCAATTTATCAATGTAATGTAGGCATGTATTCCGAATATAGTCATACGTGCTTATGGAAAAGAACTTGCATGACATCTTTTGTCCTACCCTCCCGTGGCAGCGGGGTCCTAGTGGAAACTAAGGGATATTAAGGCCTCCTTTTAATAGAGTACCAGACCAAAGCATTAACACATAGTGAATACATGAACTCCTCAAACTACGGTCATCACCGGGAGTGGTCCCGATTATTGTCACTTCGGGGTTGCCAGATCATAACACATAGTAGGTGACTATAGACTTGCAAGATAGGATCAAGAATTCACATATATTGATGAAAACATAATAGGTTCAGATCTGAAATCATGGCACTCGGGCCCTAATGACAAGCATTAAGCATAGCAAAGTCATAGCAACATCAATCTCAGAACATAGTGGATACTAGGGATCAAACCCTAACAAAACTAACTCGATTACATGATAAATCTCATCCAACCCATCACCGTCCAGCAAGCCTACGATGGAATTACTCATGCACGGCGGTGAGAATCATGAAATTGGTGGTGGAGGAAGGTTGATGATGACGATGGCGACGGATTCCCCTCCCCGGAGCCCCGAACGCACTCCAGATCAGCCCTCCCGAGAGGTTTTAGGGCTTGGCGGTGGCTCCGTATCGTAAAACGTGATTAATCCTTCTCCTCTATTTTTTCTCCCCGAAAGCAAATATATAGAGTTGGAGTTGAGGTCAGAGGAGCTCCAGGGGGCCCACGAGGGGGGGGGGGGCGCCCCCCACCCTCGTGGCTAGGGTGTGAGCCGCCTGGTCTTCATCTTTTGCAAGGATTTTTTTATTATTTCCAAAAAGACATTCCGTGAAGTTTCAGGTCATTCCGAGAACTTTTGTTTCTGCACATAAATAACACCATGGCAATTCTGCTGAAAACAGCGTGAGTCCGGGTTAGTTCCATTCAAATCATGCAAGTTAGAGTCCAAAATAAGGACAAAAGTGTTTGGAAAAGTAGATACAATGGAGATGTATCAGCCATCCTGCCGCTTTGCAAACAGGGGCGCCACAGTTGTGCTTCGGTCCTGCATGACCGGGCAGCGGACCGGCGACGGTGTGCGCTGCATGGGGCCAGCAGAGATGAGCGGCAACGTGGGAGAGGCTTCATGTAACATCCCAAAATTCTAAATTTTGGAATGTTATAAACAAATAGATAGATTTGATTGATTGTTTGATTGATTGTGTGAAATTGAGTGAAATTCGAAACTTTTTGAAAGTTAAATGAGAGGGAATAAAAGGACTTTCCCAAAATTTCATATTTGCTTTCTCATCTCCATGAATTCAAATTCTTTTCAAACACAAAACCCTGGAGAGAAGATGACATGACTTCTTCCATTTATTTAAATGACAAGGGGTGTTGAAAATATTTGAATTTCATTTGAGAATATTTCAATTCATAAACTTCATGCAGCTCAATGATTTTCATGAGAGAAGATAAAATGACTTCTTCAAATTATATGAAATATGAGTTGGGAGTTTCAAAGAATTAAATTCAAAGTTCTTTTGAATTTATTTTCAATTTGGAGATATTTGAGTTTTATTCAAATTATTTTTCTCCAAAAATAAAATATATGGAAATTAGGGTAACATGATTCCCTACAATAGAAAATTGGAGAAAAATTAATTTTAAATCATTTTGGTATTTTAAAAATGATTTTTGTTAGATTTTATAGACCAGTAGCACTCTTTGATTTATCTGAATTTGTGTGGATTTTATTTGAAGTTATAAAAATGTTCATGTCGTAGAGAATCTTTTTCTGAAAATTTTGATATATTATATGCCTATAAAATATTTTATTTATTTTGCTTTTATTAATTTATTTGTCTGAAAAATATTTAGAAAAAAACTCTTCGAACAGTGCCCGGACGAAGCCCAGCACTGCTCTCTCTCTCTCCCCGTGCCAGGCCAGCCGGCCCACGCGCACGCCGCCGCCTCCGACTCCGGGAGGAGTTCACCGCCTGCACGCCTCCCGAGTCCGCCGCCGCGCCGCCTTGCTCCCCGTGCCCGCCCCGGCCTCCTTTGCCCCCTCCCGCACGCCGTCGTGCCGTCCTCCTCCATAAATAGCCGGCCCATCGAGCCCCGCAACGCCTTGAGCCGCCGCCGCCCTCGCATCTCGCGCCGCCGCCGCCGCAGATTCCGCCGCCGCCGCTACGAAGCCGCGCCGCCTTGCCGCGCCTAGCCGCTGCCTCCTCCGCCCTGCGTAGCCACCGCCTGCGCCGCTAGCTGCTGCCGCCGTCGTCGCCCGCCGCCGCCGTCGCTGTAGTCGCCGGAGCTCGCTTCCACTGCCGTAACCGCCACCGCCGATGACCCGCCGGCCAATCCGCCCGAACCGGCCAAACCGGTATAAAAACCGTACTGGTCCGGTTTAATTTTTTTCCTTTAGGTTTACATCGGTTTTCATTCAAAAAACCGGTTTAGTTTATTAGATCTATTTAGAGAACGTTCTCTGTTTAGAACTAGTTAGTTAACATTCGTTATTTAGCCTTTTCTTTTTCTGATAATTTCGGCCAGGGACCTATTCGTGATAAATTTCTTCACAGATTAGTCCCTGTACTTCAAACGACTATAACTTTTTACTCGTTAGTCCAAATCCAACGAAACCAACACTCACGTCTTCGTTATGATCCCCTCTATCCAATAATCCAACTCAAACATGTTTTTGAAAAGTTTAAAATTTTAATTAGATCAGATTTGAATTCAAACTTCATTTGATCATAACTTGAGTTTCGTAGCTCCGTTTGAGTTGATTCTTTTTGCAAATCGAAGCTCTTGGCCTAAACTTTTTGATAAGGCCAAATTCATATAATTTTGGTACTGTTAGAAATTGTTTTGTGTTGAAAGATTTATTTGCTTGGTTTTGACGTTTTCCGAATTGTCTTCTTCGATCTTTCTGATCTTTCTGATCTTTGAGTGATTGCTTATGTGTGGTTACTATTGCTTGCTTACGTTAGATTGACCGGAGTGAGACGAGTAGATCTATCAAGAGTTTTGAGTGCGAATCATCTTCATCAGCATTGCAGGCAAGTTCACACTTTGATCATATCCCCTTTCATACCCAGTTTTTATGCATTAGTTTCACCCTCAAACATTGCATGAGTAGGATTGATAACATGTGGGTATTGGGAAGTAGTTGATGAGGTAGGAACCTATTGCCCTGCATTCAAACCCTTGGGAGTTACTATTATGTTATGCTTACTTCGCCATGCTATGATCATAGACGTGGATTGAGTTTTGAGAGTATTCATGACAGATTTGAGATTGTTACTTAATGGTTTACTTAAGGTGGCAACTTAAACACACATCTGGGTGGATTGAGGCACCGGGTTATTCCAGGATTGCCTGTCTAGGCACCTGGGTAGACCAGGATTGCCTGTTTTTTGGACCGCCACCCAGGCTCAAAGGGATCATAAGATTATTCATACTAGAAACTTCCGTGTGCAGCCACAAGCTATTATGGGCTCTAGCATAGTTGACTAAGTCGTGCGAACTACTAGCAGATGTAGGGGATGTAGGTGGTACGGTCTACCCGATCGTAAGGTGCTAGCAGTTCTGAAAGACTATGTCTCGGTCATCCATTTCTCAAACACCATGCAGTGCGAGATATCCAACGAAGGAGATCGAGTCTTGTGGGGAGAAGTGCACAAACCTCTGCAGAGTGTATAAACTAATCATGATTAGCCGTGTCCCCGGTTATGGACATCTTGAGTATCTAGTACCTGGATTATCATGTGAATCTCATCATGTTACTTAAATTAATTTTGTTGGGTTTAATGATGTTACTTAATTGGGATTGAGAATGCTGTCAACCATTCTCAATGTTTAACAACCACCATGATAGTTAAATAAATTTATTCCTTTGCAGTAGGGAAAAATTGGCTTTTCGCAAAAACCTTATAACCATAGAGCTTTTCCACCAGCCAAATATGCATGTAGTGATAGCCTTTATTCATCATTCTCTATGGTGTGAATTTGCCAGTACATTCAATGTACTGACCCTTTGTGGCTGCAACGTCTCACGTTGCAGGATTTTCTTACGACGAGTAAGTGATACGTTAGGGTTACGATTTCTACACTCAACTTTGTCATTGGTGTTGATGGGAATCCACAACCTTGTTACTTCCGCTATTTGGATTGAGGTAATAGTATTTACGTTACTTATACATGTGATTTACCTCTATTATAAATCCTCGAGTACTGTGTGTGTCAGCATACCGATCCAGGGATGACACTTAAGCACAGAGACTTGATCCATTCGGGTTGGGTCGCTACAAGATGGTATCAGAGCACATGTTGACGATAGGACGTGACCCTAGAAATTGGCAAGCCCATAGGAAAGATTTTTCTCTACAACTTCATTTTCAAAAAGATCTTTTCCTCTCTTCTCTTCTGAGCTTATTCAAAAAATCTCTTTAGTGAGACCATACCCCTTTCCCCTTTTGACCACACGAAGATTCGACTGATGAGACCACTCCGAGAAGTACAACATATCGGACAACTAATACCACTTCGGAATGAAGAGTATTTTCCGTGCATCTGAATAATGGAAACTACAAACTGTTGAAGACTCTAAAGACTAGGAAAATTGGAGGCTCTGAAGAATTTCCAGATTTATGTGACCTAGGAAGGCAACCCTTATGAAACTTGGCAGACTATGGAAGTTGTCAATACCCGAGATCAAGGTGTATCGGAGAAACACCGGAGCATGGAGCATGATAACTCAAAGTTTTGTCAAGAAAACCCTAAGGCAGGAGATATCAACTATGGAAGATAGCTCCTGGCAATGACAAGGGTAGAAACACGGTTATATGTGATGTCATCGCCGCTGATGCTATTGTCACCATGCTGAGTTAAGGATGCATTTCTTCAGAATGGATTTGATGGAAGAAGGCTGATGGAGCACCTAACAGTAAGATGAAGTTTTAACCTTAGCTGGTGTAACGCTAGAATCTGGAGTAGTACATCAAGAATTTTAAGATGGAGCTCGAGGAAGCCATATTAGACAAGGAAGCATTTCATGAAGAACTCAGGAACCAGAAGCTAAAAGTAGCCAAGCTGGAGGAGCAAAACCTCGAGATTCGTCAGGAACTGAAGGACAGTAGGACATGGTTCATGCCAAGGATGATGAAACCTAAAAGTTTGGGACGCAACTCTAGAATAATAAAGGACGTCATGAGAGACTTCGCATCAACGGAGATGATCTGGCAAAAGAACTTGAGAAAGACAAGCATGATCGGAAGAAGCCATTGGAGGTATGAACAAGGCTTGAAGAGTTTGGAGACGTTGAAGATTTATTGACCTTTAGAAGACCAAACCCCTGTTATATACCTACATTGGATGCGACGTTTGTGAGCTGTCATTTGTTTGATGTTTTTCTCGACAGCCACAATAAAATCTGTCTTTTCAAAAACTTTTGTTTGTATTGTGTGTATCCCTCTCTATCTCTCTTATCTCACCCCAAAACCCTTGGACCCAATAGAGGATGAATGGAGATGAGCTTGTATTTTCTGGACCGATGAGTCAATTGGACACGGACCGATGGATTCAGAACATGGAGGATCACATGGAGAATAACCCTATAGTTGGACATGATATGACCCAGCATGCTCTTCAGTGCTTTGAAAGAGGTGCTACTACTTGGTGGAGGATGTACCAAACCATCAATGGATGGCAAGGAGTAACCACTTGGAAAGAATTTAAGTTGACTTTGCCAAAGTCTCGGTTTGTGTCCCAAAAGTTGAAGCCTTATGGAAAGGATATGAAGAAACCTTGTGCATGCAAGATTTGTGGAGAAATAGGACACGCCCATAAAGAACACAAGGATGAATGCCCTAATTGTGAAGGAAGTCACCCAGTTGAAGAATGCTCAATTAGGCAGATTACTTGTTTCTTGTGTGAAGGGACTACCCACTATCCTGCTCAGTGTCACATTTACCCCATGGTACAACGAACCATCCAGCAGAAGAAAGAAGTAATGAAAGGAGCCCTCATGGAAATTTTAGAAGAAACTGTGATGAAGGAAGAGGTGGAGGACACACCTAAAGAAGACCCGAGTAAACCCTGCACTAAGTCTTGCTATTCATGTGGAGAAGAAGGACACATCCCCTAGAATTGTATGAATGGGGATCTAGTAGAATTCCCTACAGAGGAAGTAGAATATGACCCACAAGAAATAGAAGCCATGACTGGAATGGAAAAGTCCAGGAAGAGAAGTAGATTGGATACCAGGAAGGACCTGAGTCATATCACCTATTACAGGTGCAAGGAGTCGGGGCACTACCGCAGCAGTTGCCCAAAAAGGAAACCTCGAGACTTGTCAGAAGTAATATGTTTTCATTGTAATAGAGCAGGGCACTTTACCAGAGAATGCCCCAAGGAGAAGGAAACTTGTGCTAGATAGTTGAGTTTGCAACAAAAGAAATGGAGTAGTAGAAGTGAGAGCATTTTCTTTTATATTGAGGTGTTGAGTTGATACATGTAATGGAAAAGCGAGAGATTGTAATCATTTGAGAATGAATAAAGTTAGCACCGTTGGTATTGATATGGATTTTATGAGTTGTTACTCTATGAAGAAGAATTTTGGTCATTTTGAGGATATGAGAAATATGGTCTATGGAAGATTTGTGCATTTTAAGGGTGGTAGTACCCTGTAAGAACCCTTGACCCCTGGAAAAGATAAGGATACTCCACTGAGAGGATTTCGGACAAAATGAATACGAGTTTTGTCTCGATATGTGTGATACCCCAAGAGTATGTGGGATGAAGTTGGAGACCGTCAGTTGTTTGGACCAAATGTGATCAAGAAGTCAGAAAAGAATGTTAAGTTGATTGAAGATAGACTGAAGGTAGTTATGCAGACTCAAAAAGAAAAAAATGCAAGGAGGTAGCCTATGAAATTGGAGATAGAGCATGTCTTCGTGTGTCCCCTCTGCGAGGAGTTAAACGAATTGGAGTTAAGGGAAAATTAGCCCCGAGATTTGTAGGACATACCGTGTTTTGGAGCATAGGGAGAAGTGGCCAACAAGTTGGAGTCACCCGAAGGACTGTCAGGAGTTCATGATGTGTTTCACGTTTCCCAGTTGAAGAAGTGCCATGCAGAGATGGCCAATATTCCCCTATAAGAACGCTTGACCCTGGAAAGGATAATGATGTTCCACGAAGTGGAATATGGACTTCATGAGTATAAATTTTATCTCGATATGTGGGATATCCCACGAGGATGAAGAGATGAATTACTATTGGATATAAAGGAGGTATGATGTTGGAAATATGGATCAAGGGAAATTCCCTGATAAGTCTGAGTAATCATGTCCTAGTTTGGTGCCAATAGAAGGAAGGAAGACATTACAATTGGATGGATTTAAGAATACTAGGAAGTTGGAAGTTGGAATAATGATCAGTTGCCCGATGATAAGTTCAAGGACTACAAGTGATAAGATGGGCCATAACCCACAGGCCCCAGGACCTGCCAAGAAGCAAGCACATTTTGCTGAAGAAAAAAAAACCGGAAGAAGTTACGACTTATCAACCGACGATTTTATAGGAGTTTATGCAAAACCTGAGAGTGGTGAAGGAACTATAGATGTTTGTTTGGCTTGCAGAATCAATGGAATATTCCGAATGCAGTTCGTGGACAAGAGAAATTCTGCAATGCTTGTGAGGATGACCGAATGTTAGAACGCGAGATTCGCTAAACTGTATACAAGGTAATGATTTGGGTGCGGGATGGGTTGATCACCATACCGACTTACTCTTATTATTCGCCTTGCTATGTGGGATGGTAAATCTGAGAGACTTACCTATAGTAGAGAGACGATGATCAAAACCCTGTTTAAACCTTAGAATGGTATGAGAAATTTTTCCCTTGTACACGGCAGTTGTTGCCAACCGTAGGTTATACGGTGAGGATCAACCAGACCCATTTCCTGCAGGAGAAACCATAAATTGTTGACCACCATGAGATATCGATAGTTGTTTAGTTTTGGCGCCGGACCTATCAGCTATGAAGACCCAATCTCGGAATAACCTTACCAGGATGAAAGTACAGAAGAATTGAGGAAAAGGTTATGTCACTACCAGAAGCGCCCAGAGAAGGAATTATCCTTATGATCTGAGAAGACCGACACTGTCAAGAATAAGGATGGAGTATATGAGTTTGATGGAACCGTAACCATGCTTCTAAGGGTGGTAGCACCCCAGACCCCGGAGACGATTGATGAAATTTTGAAGAGACCCCGAACCTAACCTATTTCTTGCTAGCCTCTCCGAATCTCAAGGACGAGATTCATTTTAAGGGTGGTAGGTTTGTAACATCCCAAAATTCTAAATTTTGGAATGTTATAAACAAATAGATAGATTTGATTGATTGTTTGATTGATTGTGTGAAATTGAGTGGAATTCGGAACTTTTTGAAAGTTAAATGAGAGGGAATAAAAGGACTTTCCCAAACTTTCATATTTGCTTTCTCATCTCCATGAATTCAAATTCTTTTCAAACACAAAACCCTGGAGAGAAGATGACATGACTTCTTCCATTTATTTAAATGACAAGGGGTGTTGAAAATATTTGAATTTCATTTGAGAATATTTCAATTCATAAACTTCATGCAGCTCAATGATTTTCATGAGAGAAGATAAAATGACTTCTTCAAATTATATGAAATATGAGTTGGGAGTTTCAAAGAATTAAATTCAAAGTTCTTTTGAATTTATTTTCAATTTGGAGATATTTGAGTTTTATTCAAATTATTTTTCTCCAAAAATAAAATATATGGAAATTAGGGTAACATGATTCCCTACAATAGAAAATTTTAGAAAAATTAATTTGAAATCATTTTGGTATTTTAAAAATGATTTTTGTTGGATTTTAATAGACCAGTAGCACTCTTTGATTTATCTGAATTTGTGTGGATTTTATTTGAAGTTATAAAAATGTTCATGTCGTAGAGAATCTTTTTCTAAAAAATTTGATATATTATATGCCTATATAATATTTTATTTATTTTGCTTTTATTAATTTATTTGTCTGAAAAATATTAAAAAAACACTTCGAACAGTGCCAGGCCGAAGCCCAGCACTGCTCTCTCTCTCTCTCTCTCCCCGCGCCAGGCCAGCCGGCCCAGCCGAGCCGGCCCACGCACACGCCGCCGCCTCCGACTCTAGGAGGAGTTCGCCGCCTGCAGGCCTCCCGAGTCCGCCGCCGCGCCGCCTTGCTCGCCGTGCCCGCCCCAGCCTCCTGTGCCCCCTCCCGCACGCCGCCGCGCCGTCCTCCTCCATAAATAGCCGGGCCCTCGAGCCCCGCGACGCCTTGAGCCGCCGCCGCCCTCGCATCTCGCACCGCCGCCGCCGCAGATTCCGCCGCCGCCGCTATGAAGCCGCGCCGCCTCGCCGCTGCCTCCTCCGCCCTGCGTAACCACCGCCTACGCCGCTAGCTGCTGCCGCCGTCGTCGCCCGACGCCGCCGTCGCTGCAGTCGCCGGAGCTCGCCTCCGCCGCCGTAACCGCCACCGCCGATGACCCGCCGGCCAATCCGCCCGAACCGGCCAAACCGGTATAAAAACCGTCCTGGTCCGGTTTAATTTTTTTTCCTTTAGGTTTAGTTCGGTTTTCGTTCAAAAAACCGGTTTAGTTTATTAGATCTATTTAGAGAACGTTCTCTGTTTAGAACTAGTTAGCGAACGTTCGTTATTTAGCCTTTTCTTTTTCTGATAATTTCGGCCAGAGACCTATTCGTGATAAATTTCTTCACAGATTAGTCCCTGTACTTCAAACGACTATAACTTTTTACTCGTTAGTCCAAATCCAACGAAACCAACGCTCACGTCTTCGTTATGATCCCCTCTATCCAGTAATCCAACTCAAACATGTTTTTGAAAAGTTTAAAATTTGAATTGGATCAGATTTGAATTCAAACTTCGTTTGATCATAACTTGAGTTTCGTAGCTCCGTTTGAGTTGATTCTTTTTGCAAATCGAAGCTCTTGGCCTAAACTTTCTGATAAGGCCAAATTCATATAATTTTGGTACTGTTAGAAATTGTTTTACGTTGCAAGAGTTATTTGCTTGGTTTTGACGTTTTCCGAATTGTCTTCTTCGATCTTTCTGATCTTTGAGTGATTGCTTATGTGTGGTTACTATTGCTTGCTTACGATAGATTGACCAGAGTGAGACGAGTAGATCTATCAAGAGTTTTGAGTGCGAATCATCTTCATCAGCATTGCAGGCAAGTTCACACTTTGATCATATCCCCTTTCATACCCAGTTTTTATGCATTAGTTTCACCCTCAAACATTGCATGAGTAGGATTGATAACATGTGGGTATTGGGAAGTAGTTGATGAGGTAGGAACCTATTGCCCTGCATTCAAACCCTTGGGAGTTACTATTATGTTATGCTTATTTCGCCATGCTATGCTCGTAGACGTGGATTGAGTTTTGAGAGTATTCATGACAGATGTGAGATTGTTACTTAATGGTTTACTTAAGGTGGCAACTTAAACACACATCTGGGTGGATTGAGGCACCGGGTTATTCCAGGATTGCCTGTCTAGGCACCTGGGTAGACCAGGATTGCCTGTTTTTTTTGGACCGCCACCCAGGCTCAAAGGGATCATAAGATTATTCATACTAGAAACTTCCGTGTGCAGCCACAAGCTATTATGGGCTCTAGAATAGTTGACTAAGTCATGCGAACTACTAGCAGATGTAGGGGATGTAGGTGGTACGGTCTACCCGATCGTAAGGTGCTAGCACTTCTGAAAGACTATGTCTCGGTCTTCCGTTTCTCAAACACCATGCAGTGCGAGATATCCAACGGAGGAGATCGAGTATTGTGGGGAAAAGTGCGCAAACCTCTGCAGAGTGTATAAACTAATCATGATTAGCTGTGTCCCCGGTTATGGACATCTTGAGTATCTAGTACCTGGATTATCATGTGAATCTCATCATGTTACTTAAATTAATTTTGTTGGGTTTAATGATGTTACTTAATTGGGATTGAGAATGCTGTCAACCATTCTCAATGTTTAACAACCACCATGATAGTTAAATAAATTTATTCCTTTGCAGTAGGGAAAAATTGGCTTTTCGCAAAAACCTTATAACCATAGAGCTTTTCCACCAGCCAAATATGCATGTAGTGATAGCCTTTATTCATCATTCTCTATGGTGTGAATTTGCCAGTACATTCAATGTACCGACCCTTTGTGGCTGCAACGTCTCATGTTGCAGGATTTTCTTACAGCGAGTAAGTGATACGTTAGGGTTACGATTTCTACACTCAACTTTGCCATTGGTGTTGATGGGAATCCACAACCTTGTTACTTCCGCTATTTGGATTGAGGTAATAGTATTTACGTTACTTATACATGTGATTTACCTCTATTATAAATCCTCGAGTACTGTGTGTGTCAGCATACCGATCCAGGGATGACACTTAAGCACAGAGACTTGATCCATTCGGGTCGGGTCGCTACAGTTCATGTTGGGAAACGTAGCAATAATTCAAAATTTTCCTACGTGTCAACAAGATCAATCTAGGAGATGCTAGCAACGAGAGAGAGGGAGTGCATCTTCATACCCTTGAAGATCACTAAACGGAAGCGTTACAAGAACGCGGTTGATGGAGTCGTACTCGCGGCGATTCAAATCGGGGAAGATCCGATCTAGCGCCAAACGGACGGCGCCTCCGTGTTCAACACACGTTCAGCCCGGGGATGTCTCCTCCTTCTTGATCCAGCAAGGGGAGAGGAGAAGTTGAGGGAGAACTCCAGCAGCACGACGGCATGGTGGCAATGGAGCTCGTGGTTCTCCAGCAGGGCTTCTCCAAGCACTATGGAGGAGGAGGAGGTGTAGGAGGAGGGAGGGCTGCGCCAGGGAAGAGGTTGCGGCTGCCCTCCCACCCCTCCACTATATATAGGGGCAAGGGGAGAGGGGAGGCGCCTTAGGGTTTCCCCCAGGGGCGGCGGCCAGGCAGATTGGATCTCCCTAGGGAAAATCCTAGGGAGACTTGTCCCCCAAGCCAAGCAGGTGGAGGCTTGCCTCCCAAGCTAGGTGGAGGCGCCCCACCTCCCCATGTAACGTGGGAAAGGGTGTGGGGGCACACCACCCCTTAGTGGGCTGGTTTTCCCCTTCCCCTTTGGCCCATGAAACCCTCCAACACTTGCCGGGGCTCCCGAAACACCTTTCGGTCATGCTGGCCATAGCCTGGTACCCCCGGAACACTTCCGGACTCCAATACCCTTCGTCCAATATATCGATCTTCACTACCGGACCATTCCGGAACTCCTCGTGATGTCCGGAATCTCATCCGGGACTCCGAACTACCTTCGGTAACCACATACTATTTCCCATAACAACTCTAGCGTCACCGAACCTTAAGTTTGTAGACCCTACGAGTTCGGGGACCATGCAGACATGACCGAGACACCTCTCCGGCCAATAACCAATAGCGGGATCTGGATAACCATATTGGCTCCCACATGTTCCACGATGATCTCATCGGATGAACCACAATGTCGGGGATTCGGTCAATCCCGTATTCTATTCCCTTTGTCAATCGGTATGTTACTTGCCCGAGATTCGATCGTCGGTATCCCAATACCTTGTTCAATCTCGTTACCGGCAAGTCACTTTACTCGTTCTATAACGCATGACTATCTCCTTAGTCACATTGAGCTCATTATGATGATGCATTACCGAGTGGGCCCAGAGATACCTCTCCGTCATACGGAGTGACAGATCCCAGTCTCGATTCGTGCCAACCCAACAGACACTTTTGGAGATACCTGTAGTGCACCTTTATATCCACCCAGTTACGTTGTGGCGTTTGGTACACCCAAAGCATTCCTACGGTATCCGGGAGTTGCACAATCTCATGGTCTAAGGAAATGATACTTGACATTAGAAAACCTCTAGCAAATGAACTACACGATCTTGTGATATGCTTAGGATTGGGTCTTGTCCATCACATCATTCTCCTAATGATGTGATCCCATTATCAATGACATCCAATGTCCATGGTCAAGAAACCATGACCATCTATTGATCAATGAGCTAGTCAACTAGAGGCTTACTAGGGACATGTTGTGATCTATGTATTCACACATGTATTACGGTTTCCGGATAATACAATTATAGCATGAACAATAGACAATTATCATGAACAAGGAAATACAATAATAACCATTTTATTATTGCCTCTAGGGCATATTTCCAACACTTCAAACCCCGGTGGCCTGGAAGGGGACGCCAGGGGGCGCAGCAGGGTCACAGGCGAGCAGAGCTCGAGCAGCGACGAGCTGGGCCCAGCGAGACGCATGGGAGAACTCCTATCTTCAGAGCGCTTGGACCGTAGGCTTGCCGGCAGCACCGTAGTTGGATATAGAGGTGGAGATGCCTGGGGAGTGAGGCTCGCCTGGGAGCGGCGTCTAGCAGAGCGCGGAGAGGCCTCGCGAGTGGGGCTGCGCCCCCGAACCGCGGCAACACCCTGCACCTGCGTGGGCAGCAGCTCGAGAGCACGCACATGCTCACCGCTGACCGAGCCTGCTACGTCTTGAGCTTGCGTTGGTTTTCCCCGAAGAGGAAGGGATGATGCAGCAGAGTAGCCTAAGTATTTCCCTCAGTTTTTTTGAGAACCAAGGTATCAATCCAGTAGGAGGCCATGCTCAAGTCCCTCGTACCTGCACAAAACGATAGCTACTTGCAACCAACGCGATTAGGGGTTGTCAATCCCTTCACGGTCACTTACGAGAGTGAGATCTAATAGATATAATTTTTTTGGTATTTTTGGTATAAAGATGCAAGGTAAAAAGTAAAGGCAAAGTAAAAAGCAAAACAAGATTAAAGTGATGGAGATTGATATGATGAGAATAGACCCGGGGGCCATAGGTTTCACTAGTGGCTTCTCTCAAGAGCATAAGTATTCTATGGTGAGTGAACAAATTACTGTTGAGCAATTGAGAGAACTGAGCATAGTTATGAGAATATGTAGGCATGATCATGTATATAGGCATCACATCCATGACAAGTAGACCGAAACGATTCTGCATCTACTACTATTACTCCACTCATCGACCGCTATCCAGCATGCATCTAGAGTATTAAGTTAAAAACAGAGTAACGCCTTAAGCAAGATGACATGATGTAGAGAGATAAATTCATGCAATATGAAATAAACCCCATCTTGTTATCTTTGATGGCAACGATACAATACGTGCCTTGCTGCCCCTTCTGTCACTGGGAAAGGACATCGCAAGATCGAACCCAAAGCTAAGCACTTCTCCCATGGCAAGAACTACCAATCTAGTTGGCCAAACCAAACGGATAATTCGAAGAGACTTGCAAAGATAACAAGCATACATAAAAGAATTCAGAGAAGATTCAAATATTATTCATAGATAGACTTGATCATAAACCCACAATTCATCGGTCTCAACAAACACATCGCAAAAAGAAGATTACATCGAATAGATCTCCACAAGAGAGGGGGAGAACTTTGTATTGAGATCCAAAAAGAAAGAAGAAGCCATCTAGCTACTAACTATGGACCCGAAGGTCTGAGGTAAACTACTCACACTTCATCGGAGAGGCTATGATGATGTGGAAGCCCTCCGTGATGACGGCCCTCTTCCGGCGGAGCTCCGGAACAAGCCCCAAGATGGGATCTCGTGGATACAGAAAGTTGCGACGATGGAAGTAGGTTTTTGGCTCCTGTTCTGATCGTTTGGGGGTACGTAGGTATATATAGGAGGAAGGAGTACCTCGGTGGAGCATCGAGGGGCCCACGAGGCAGGGGGGCGCACCCTAGGGGGGCGCCCCCCCACCCTCGTGACCGCCTCTTTGACTCCTTGGAGTAGGGTCCAAGTCTCCTGGATCACGTTTGGTGAGAAAATCACGTTCCCGAAGGTTTTATTCCATTTGGACTCCGTTTGATATTTCATTTCTTCGAAACACTGAAATAGGCAAAAAACAGCAATTCTGGGCTGGGCCTCCGGTTAATAGGTTAGTCCCAAAAATAATATAAAAGTGGAAAATAAAGCCCAATATAGTCCAAAATAGTAGATAATATAGCATGGAGCAATCAAAAATTATAGATACGTTGGAGACGTATCAGGCATCCCCAAGCTTAATTCCTGCTCGTCCTCGAGTAGGTAAATGATAAAAAGAGAATTTTTGATGCGGAGTTCTACTTGGCATAATTTCAATGCAAATCTTCTTAATTGTGATATGAATATTCAGATTCGAAAGATTCAAGACAAAAGTTTATATTGACATAGAAATAATAATACTTCAAGCATACTAACAAAGCAATTATGTCTTCTCAAAATAACATGGCCAAAGAAAGTTATCCCTACAAAATCATATAGTCTGGCTATACTCTATCTTCACCACACAAAGTATTTAAATCATGCACAACCCCGATGACAAGCCAAGCAATTGTTTCATACTCTACCTTTTTCAAAACTTTTTCAATCTTCACGCAATACATGAGCGTGAGCCATGGATATAGCACTATAGGTGGAATAGAATGGTGGTTGTGGAGAAGACAAAAAGGAGAAGATAGTCTCACATCAACTAGGCGTATCAACGGGCTATGGAGATGCCCATCAATAGATATCAACGTGAGTGAGTAGGGATTGCCATGCAACAGATGCACTAGAGCTATAAGTATATGAAAGCTCAAAAATAAACTAAGTGGGTGTGCATCCAACTTGCTTGCTCATGAAGACCTAGGGCAATTTGAGGAAGCCCATCATTGGAATACACAAGCCAAGTTCTATAATGAAAGATTCCCACTAGTATATGAAAGTGATAACATGAGAGACTCTCTACTATGAAGATCATGGTGCTACTTTGAAGCACAAGTGTGGTAAAAAAGATAGTAACATTGTCCCTTCTCTCTTTTTCTCTCACTTTTTTATTTGGGCCTTTTTTATATGGGCTTCTTTGGCCTCTTTTTTATTTATTTTTCGTCCGGAGTCTCATCCCGATTTATGGGGGAATCATAGTCTCCATCATCCTTTCCTCACTGGGACAATGCTCTAATAATGATGATCATCACACTTTTATTTTTCTTACAACTCAACAATTACAACTCGATACTTAGAACAAAATATGACTCTATATGAATGCATCCGGCGGTGTACCGGGATATGCAATATGAAAATGATGAATGTGTCATGAACGGAACAGTGGAAAGTTGCATGGCAATATATCTCGGAATGGCTATGAAAGTGCCATAATGGGTAGGTATGGTGGCTGTTCTGAGGAAGGTATATGGTAGGTGTATGATACCGGCGAAAAGTGCGCGGTATTAGAGAGGCTAGCAAAGGTGGAAGGGTGAGAGTGCGTATAATCCATGGACTCAACATTAGTCATAAAGAACTCATATACTTATTGCAAAAATCTAGAAGTTATCAAAGCAAAGTATTATGCGCATGCTCCTAGGGGGATAGATTGGTAGGAAAAGACCATCGCTCGTCCCCGACCGCCACTCATAAGGAAGACAATCAATAAATAAATCATGTTGCGACTTCATCACATAACGGTTCACCATACATGCATGCTACGGGAATCACAAACTTTAACACAAGTATTCTTTAAATTCAAAACTACTCAACTAGCATGACTTTAACATTATCACCTCCATATCTCAAAACAATTATCATGCTTCAATCTTTTCTTAGTATTCAACACACTCAAAAGAAAGTTTCACAAATCTTGAATACCAAGCATATTATTATTAAGCAAATTACCATGCTATTAAGAGACTCTCAAAATAATTTAAGTGAAGCATGAGAGATCAATAGTTTCTTTAAAACAAATCCACCACCATGCTCTAAAAGATCTAAGTGAAGCACATAGAGCAAAATTATAACGCTCAAAAGATATAAGTGAAGCACATAGAGCAAAACTACTTAGCTCAAAAGATATAAGTGAAGCACATAGAGCAAAACTACTACGCTCAAAAGATATAAGTGAAGCATATAGAGTATTCTATAAAATTTCAATTCATGTATGGTTCTCTCAAAAGGTGTGTACAACAAGGATGATTGTGGCATACTAAGACACAAATAATACAAGACGCTCCAATCAAAACACATATCATGTTGGTGAATAAAAATATAGCTCCAAGTAAATTACCGATGGAAGTGGACGAAAGAGGGGATGCCTTCCGGGGCATCCCCAAGCTTTGAATTCTTGGTGTCCTTGGATTATCTTGGGGGTGCCATGGGCATCCCCAAGCTTAGTCTCTTGCCACTCCTTGTTCCATAATCCATCAAAAGAATTCACTCAAAACTTGAAAACTTCACAACACAAAACTTAAAGTAGAAAACTCGTGAGCTCCGTTAGCGAAAGAAAACAAAAGACCACTTCAAGGTACTGTAATAAACTCATTTTTTATTTATATTGGTGTTAAGCCTACTGTATTCCAACTTCTCTATGGATTATAAACTATTTTACTACCCATAGATTCATCAAAATAAGCAAACAACACCCGAAAAACAGAATCTGTCAAAAACAGAACAGTCTGTAGTAATCTGTAGCTAGCGCAAGATATGGAATCCCAAAAATTCTAAAATAAATTTCTGGACGTGAGGAATTTATCTATTAATCATATTCAAAAAGAATTAACTAAATATAACTCTTCAAATAATAATGACAGCAGTTCTCGTGAGCGCTAAAGTTTCTGTTTTTTACAGCAAGTTCAACAAGACTTTCCCCAAGTCTTCCCAACGGTTCTACTTGGCACAAACACTAATTAAACACAAAAAACACAACCAAAACAGAGGCTAGATAATTTATTTATTACTAAGCAGGAGCAAAAATCAAGGAATAAAAATAAAATTGGGTTGCCTCCCAACAAGCGCTATCGTTTAACGCCCCTAGCTAGGCATAAAAGCGAGGATAGATCTAGGTATTGCCATCTTTGGTAGGCAATCCATAAGTGGCTCTCATGGTAGTTTCATATGGTAATTTTATTTTATTTCTTATAAAGTGTTCCATGCCCTTTTTTAATGGAAATTGAAATCTAATATTCCCTTCCTTCATATCAATAATCGCACCAACCGTTCTAAGGAAAGGTCTACCAAGAATAATAGGGCAAGAAGGATTGCAATCTATATCAAGAACAATGAAATCTACGGGCACATAATTCCTATTTGCAACAATAATAATATCATTAATTCTTCCCATAGGTTTCTTAATAGTGGAATCCGCAAGATGCAAGTTTAGAGAGCAATCATCAAAATTACGGAAATCTAGCAAATCACACAAAGTCTTGGGAATAGTAGAGACACTAGCACCCAAATCACACAAAGCATAAAACTCATGATCTTTAATTTTAATTTTAATAGTTGGTTCCCACTCATCATAGAGTTTTCTAGGGATAGAAACTTTCAACTCAAGTTTTTCTTCATAAGATTGCATCAAGGCATCAACAATATGTTCGGTGAAGGCTTTATTTTGACTATAAGCATGTGGAGAATTTAGCACGGATTGCAACAAGGAAATACAATCAATTAAAGAGCAACTTTCATAATTAAATTCCTTGAAATCCAATATAGTGGGTTTAGCAACATCTATATTTTTATTTCTTTCAATCCCACTTTCATCAATTTCATCATAAAGATCTAAATACTCTGAATTTTTAGAACGCCTTCTAGGTAAAGGATGATCATATTCAGTTTCATCAAGATTCATATTGCGAAACAAAGATTTAATAGGTGACACATCAATGACTTTTAGATCTTCATCTTGATTTTCATAGGAATCCGGTTTAGCAGCCATCTTATTAACTAAGGTGGCTTGCATATCCGAAATTTCAGTAGTCATCTTTTCTAGACGAGCAATTTGGGATCTTATACCATCAAATTCTTTAGACATATCATCAAGCTCTTTATTCATATAACTCATAAAACTTTTTTGTTCCTTAAGCTCGTTTCTAAAGAAATCATTATGCTCAAATTGCAAAACCATAAATTTCCTAACGTTGTTTTCGATCTCCTCTAACCTTTTAAGGTGAAGATCACCGAATATTGGTTGAGCCATCGCGACAAACAAGCAATCTAACACACGAGCAAACAAAAAGGCAAGCGGGCAAAAGAGGCAAATAGAGAGGGAGGATAGAGAGATAAAGAGAGGGCGAATAAAATGGCAAGGGTGAAATAGGGGAGAGGAAAACGAGAGGCAAATGGCAAATAATGTAATGCGAGAGATAGGGATTGTGATGTGTACTTGGTATGTTGACTTTTTGCGTAAAATCCCTGGCACCGGCGCCAGAAATCCTTCTTGCTACGTCTTGAGCTTGTGTTGGTTTCCCCCGAAGAGGAAGGGATGATGCAGCACAGTAGCCTAAGTATTTCCCTCAGTTTTTTTGAGAACCAAGGTATCAATCCAGTAGGAGGCCACACTTAAGTCCCTCGTACATGCACAAAACGATAGCTACTCGCAACCAACGCGTTTAGGGGTTGTCAATCCCTTCACGGTCACTTACGAGAGTGAGATCTGATAGATATAATATTTTTGGTATTTTTGGTATAAAATGCAAGGTAAAAAGTAAAGGCAAAGTAAAAAAGCAAAACAAGATTAAAGTGATGGAGATTGATATGATGAGAATAAACCCAGGGGCCATAGGTTTCACTAGTGTCTTCTCTCAAGAGCATAAGTATTCTACGGTGGGTGAACAAATTATTGTTGAGCAATTGACAGAATTGAGCATAGTTATGAGAATATCTAGGCATGATCATGTATATAGGAATCACGTCCGTGACAAGTAGACCGAAACGATTCTGCATCTACTACTATTACTCCACTCATCGACCGCTATCCAGCATGCATCTAGAGTATTAAGTTAAAAACAGAGTAACGCCTTAAGCAAGATGACATGATGTAGAGAGATAAATTCATGCAATATGAAATAGACCCCATGTTGTTATCCTCAATGGCAACGATACAATACATGCCTTGCTGCCCCTTTTGCCACTGGGAAAGGACACCGCAAGATCGAACCCAAAGCTAAGCACTTCTCCCATGGCAGGAACTACCAATCTAGTTGGCCAAACCAAACGGATAATTCAAAGAGACTTGCAATGATAACCAATCATACATCAAAGAATTCAGAGAAGATTCAAATATTATTCATAGATAGACTTGATCATAAACCCACAATTCATCGATCTCAACAAACACACCGCAAAAAGAAGATTACATCGAATAGATCTCCACAAGAGAGGGGGAGAACTTTGTATTGAGATCCAAAAAGAGAGAAGAAGCCATCTAGCTACTAAATATGGACCCGAAGGTCTGAGGTAAACTACTCACACTTCATCGGAGAGGCTATGATGATGTAGAAGCCCTCCGTGATGACGGCCCTCTTCTGGCGGAGCTCTGGAACAGGCCCAAGATGGGATCTCGTGGATACAGAAAGTTGTGGCAGTGGAATTAGGTTTTTGGCTCCTGTTCTGATCGTTTGTGGGTACGTAGGTATATATAGGAGGAAGGAGTACATCGGTGGAGCATCGAGGGGCCCACGAGGCAGGGGGCGCGCCCTAGGGGGGCGCCCCCCACCCTCGTGACCGCCTCTTTGACTCCTTGGAGTAGGGTCCAAGTCTCCTGGATCACGTTCGGTGAGAAAATCACGTTCCCAAAGGTTTTATTCCGTTTGGACTCCGTTTGATATTCCGTTTCTTCGAAACACTAAAATAGGCAAAAAACAGCAATTCTAGGTTGGGCCGCCGGTTAATAGGTTAGTCCCAAAAATAATATAAAAGTGGAAAATAAAGCCCAATATAGTCCAAAACAGTAGATAATATAGCATGGAGCAATCAAAAATTATAGATACGCTGGAGACATATCAGAGCCCGAGCCGCGCAGCGGTGCAGGCACATCGTCGAGGGCCGCCGACATAGGGGCGCTGGAGTTGGTGGCATGTCTGCGGCCGCCAGAGCGCTCCCTGGTGCGGCCCTGACCCACCTCCCGCTGGCGCTCACGAGGGTTGCGGGAGAGCGAGCACCGCACCCTGGCACCCCAACCCTCGCGGGCATGGTTGCCGCGACCGCATCGGCCATTGTGGTCGCCCTCATCGTCATCCCTCTGTCATGGCGCCGCGCCTCACGCCCTTGTGGCACAAGCCGGTCCCTGGGGACGACCGTGACGTCGACGGTGCGACGGAACCAGGTGAACTCATGGACTTTTGGTGGTGGCGGGTTGTCGTCGGCGACGGCGGCCTTGGAGTGGTCCTCAAGGAGGTCGAGGTGGATGATGACGCGGTGATGGAGGCCGCGCCGCCCACGGCAACGGTGGCCACGAGCAGGGAGCGTGAGCGACTGCACTTTCGGGATGGCATTGGGGTTGGCCCTCCATGCCCAGAGCGCCAAGTCCCTCGTGTCCTCCTTGCGTCGGGAGCACGGCTCGATGTAGTCAGCGAGCAGCCGCGGCCGATGAGGAAGGTGGCGATGTACTCGTTCCACCCGTGCAGTGGGACGCCTTCCATGCACAGGCGGACGTGGAGCAGCATATCCTCATTATCGGCATGCGCCTCCAGCCGCCATTCGCGCACGAAGATGTTGTAGCCAGCTCCAGGAAGGCTGCCGCGAGACACAGCCTATGCACAGTGATGCTGATACACAACCTGACAAAGAACTGCTCTGGATAGTGCTTCACCACCTCAACATCAGTCGGGCGAGCGCCCAGAGCCGCGACGACTCCGTGGCGACCTGCCAGTAGAAAATGTCCTGTCGTGCGCCCTCCAGCCATGCCACAACAGCGTTGGAGGAGAGGATGGCAGACTCGGCTTGCATCTCTAGTGTAGCCGGCACGATGACAAAGTCCTCCTCCGGCCGAAGGGAAGCATCGCCAAGGCGTGGCATCCTAGCCGGCACAGCCGCGATCTGCAGCAGCGGGCGCAGCGACGGATCTTCCCAACCACGCCCAGGGCAAGGCGATGCCTGAACCGAAGCAGCAACAAGGCGAGGCAGTGGAGGTGGTGGCACAGCAGGGGAGTCCAGCAAGCGGAGCGGCTTCCACTGTTTGCGGCAGCCCCTTGACTTGTGCCCGTTTTGAAGGCAGCGGGAGCAGCGGATGGGTTCGCGGCAGATCGAGGCTCTGTGCCCCAGGACGAGGCACCGGCAGCATCGACCGAAGAGCCAGCGTGAGATGGGCGGCGGCTTGAATGCCGAGGCGGCCAAAGCCGGGCGGCGCGGGACATTACGCGAGGTGACCAGCTGCCAGCCGTCGGTCACCTCATCCTCGCGCCCCGCGCCCGTCGTCGCTGCCGGCATTGAGGGCGCGTGGGACAAGTAGGATTTTTTGTCAAAAAGGACCATTTGTCGAACACAATTGACAGAAAAGACCATCCCTAAGTCACATTGACAAAACAGACCAGTTGGGTCGTGGCGGCAGGCGCAGCAGCCGACGCGTGGCGCCTGCCGTCATGCGCGGAGGCGGCAGGGGCTGCCGCCACATGCCCAGGCGGCAGGTGGCCTGCCACAGGATTCAGCGAACGGGACGGAAAGGAGGCTGTGCAAGTGGGCCCTGCCGCCTCCTGGTGTGGCGGCAACACTGTGCAAGACTGTATACTTCTTTGGACTGCGGCTTCTTCACGCGAGATGCATCGCTGTGCACGCGCTGCATGCATGCATGCAAGAGGCAAGAGAGAGTGCTAATAATCAAGGGAAAGAGTACTATTTCTGCGCTGCATGCACGCGTCGCATTTGAGGGAATCCTATGCATGTACTACTACTAACTACGCCCGATTATTATTAGCTACAGTACTGCCGTCACACCACGAGGCGGCAAGGCCATCTGCACAGTGCTTCGTTCCGTAGCGCATCCGCTGCGTTCGCAGAATCCTGTGGCAGGCCACCAGCCGCCGGGGCCTGTGGCGGCAGGGGCTGCCGTCTTCGTGCGTGGCCTGCCATGTGTCGGCTGCCGCGTCTGCCGTCACGACCCGGCTGGTCTGTTTTGGCAATGTGACTCAGGGGTGGTCTTTTCTGTCAATTGCGTTCGATATGCGGTCTTTTTAGACAAAAAATCGGACAAGTAGTCGAGGAGGTTACATGTTTGAGTAGAGAAGCAGTGGCCTGGTAAAGGTTCACGCACTGCTGTCAGTCCCCTGTTCTTTATTTATATTTTGACAGGGTCAGTCCCCTGTTCTTTATTTATTTTTGACAAGGTCAGTCCCCTGTTCTGAAAGGGAACAGTGAGTGAACTGAAGATGTTCTGTAGCATCTTAAGGAAAACGCTTCAGTTTAATCGTTCGGTCCAGGCTCGGTCACTCGACGAACGAGATCGTTTCACCCTAGTTAAATAAATTGTTGTTAATTCTCTCTTTAAAAAATTGTTGTTAATTCTACCATTGTCTTTTTTAAGTCACAACCCCACTTTATTAAACTATACTAGGGATCTCATCTAAAATAGTACTGAGAATGCAATGGGGGGAACTGTGTCCCAAATAGCCGAAGCTCTAGTGCTAACTCCTAACTTCGCCAGCAAATGGGCAGCCCCATTAGCAGACCTCCGGACCCAGGTTAGCTTGAACTCATCTCTAGTTTTGATCATAGCTTTCACCTCCTCGACTACTTGTCCCACGGGCGATAAGTTTCGTTCCTTCTCAACTAGCATCCCGGCGACCACCTGAGAGTCCGTTTCCAACTGCAGCTTCTGTATATTCCTTTGGATTGCCAACTGCATCGCTTTTTTACAAGCAAGAAGCTGGGCAGTCTCCGGCTTTTTTTTTGCAGGTAGTCTCCGGCTTGAGACAGTCCAGGAAGAAGTGGGATGCCGCACCCCTGAAAGCGTCGTCTCCGTCTCCGTTGCCTTCTTACCGCTTAGTGACTAGGGTGAAAATGGTTGGCGTATGCCTACATCGGGTTGTGGCTTAGGGTTTATGCATTCATCCCCAATTTTGTCGAAATGGCTCATACTCTGTGATACATTTACTGTGATATATGAATTCGGCCCGTGATTTGGCCAAATTAATGACATATACTGAACAATTCATAGAGATTGATTCCCCATTCGTATAGATCATAGCAGGGAGCTTAGGGCATCTCCAACACGACTCACCAAATCTACCATATATGTCTGAATATTCAGATTGGATGGTCCGAACACTTTTAGGCCTCCAGCGCAGACCCTCATTTTGGATTAGACTGGTTCGGACGTCCGAAATCCTCCAGGTCGGACCCAAGTCGGGGGGGGGGGGGGCTCTAAGGAAGTCCGGGATGACCGCAACGTCGTCTTCCGGCACCCCAAACCCACCCAAAATCAAGATGGCGCCCGCACATTTTCATAATCCGAACTACTCCTTCCCAACCAGACCGCGGCCTCTCCACCTCTAATACTGCCACCCCCACATGTTTCGTCATCCGGCCCCATATCAATGGATCCGCCCAAGCCCACGAGGCTCGTCGTCGCGCCGGACCTAGAGCCCATCCACCCCGCATTAGTGCCGGTGAAAGTCTCGGCATGTCCATCTTCATTAATCTAAAGAAAGAGGCATTGGGGTCACTAAGCTCTTCCAAAGCTTCAGGTTCATAAGATTAGACGCTAGACGCTAAGCCAACAAGGTGGTGCTTGAGATTGCGAGATTTCATTTTTTGAGGAATCAGCTAGAAGGACATTGAGATTTGAGTAATGCAAAGATTTTACCCGCCAAAAAAAAGCTAGATGTCAGTTGACTCAGAATTATATTGGGTCAGTCACAATTTTGTGTGTGGAGTCCAAGCCGGCCGTTGCTCCGCACCGCATCCTTCGGCAACGTCTCCTACTATAATCCCAGGATTAGCAGTTCCACACGCGGACATATTCATCTTCAGTTTAGCTGTTTTGCCTAGTGCTAAGCACAATACAAATTCCCATCAACGAGTAGTTAGCATGCATCCTGACCACGGTAGCTATAAACATTTCAGATTTCACTGTGAATTTTTATTCTGAAGACAGAAGCCCAACCTCATGTAAACATAGAACCTCATGTAGAGACATTCAGCTAGCTTATGTACATACTAATAGCTTGGACCGATCAATATAAGTAGTAAATTTGCATAGACTATTCCTTTAGGAATCAAGAGTAATACAGAAAATCTTCAGGTTCACTCAAGAGTTCAGAGTTATGATTAGTAGAACATATAATATACAAGAATAAACATACCATAGTGAAAGTTTTCCAAAAAAGAAGTTTTCTAAGAAGGAATGGATTGGTGGCATACATATTACCCTTAAATAAAAATAAAACAAATAATAAAAAAATCACACAATCTACATGGAAATTGCTGCAATTTTTTAAAATATGCAAGAATAAACTTATAAGAGTGTGTGTGTGTTTTCTTTTTTTTTTGCAAAATCTAAGTTTTCTACAGAAAGATTGAATTAGTGGCATTGGTATTTGATCCACGACGTCTCCACTTCTAAAAATCAGAATAATGAAGTTTCATAAAGAAGAAAGAATTAGTGACATTGGTATCACCCATTAAGAAAATAATAAATAAATAAATAATGACAAAATCTGCACATAATTTACACAGAAATTGTGTTTTCTTATAATATGCAAGAATAAAAATATAATATTGGAGTTTCATAAAAATTGAGTTTCCCGAGAAGGAACGAATTTGTGACATTGGTATTACACTTAAAGAAGAAAGAACAAACAAAAACACAAACAAAACAATGACTAACTAAGAATGAATTAGTAGCTTTGGTATTACCCTTTAAGAAGAAAAAGATAAAAAATACAAAATTTGCACACAATTTACACACAACTTGCTTTTTTATAATATGCAAGAATAAGAATATTGTTGAGTTTCAAAAAAATAAGTTTCCGATAAGGGGTGAATTAGTGGCATTGGTATTGCACTTAAAGAAGAAAGAAAATAAAAACAGATAATAATAATTAAGTTTTCTAACTAAGATTGAATTAGAGGCATTGGTATTACCCTTTAAGAAAAAAGAACATGGAAAAACAAATGTCAAAAATTTCACACAGTTTAGACAGAAAAATTGCGCTTTTTTATAATATATGAGAATAAACATATAGTTGTGGAATTTCGGAAAAAATAAGTTTCCTAGAAGAATGAATTAGTAGCATTGGTATTACCCTTAAAGAAGAAAGAAAATAAAATAAAAAAATGATGTTTTCTATGAAAGCAAAAATTACTAGCATTGGTATTACTCTTCAGTAAAATAGAAAACTAAAAAACAAGTAACAAAAAGTTTGCACACAATTTACAAAATCAAAACAATGAAGTTTTTTAAGAAATAATGAATTAGTGGCATTGGTATTACAAAAAAACAATGACCAAATTTGCACACAATATACACAAAAGTTGCGCTTCTAAAAAGTATGCAAGAGTAAATATGATAGTTGAACTTTTGCAAAAAATAAGTTTCTACGAAGAATGAATTGGCAGTATTGGTATTACCCTTAAAGAAGATATGAAAATAAAATAAAATAAAACAAAATTATATAATATTTTTTATGAGAAAGATTGAATTAGTAGAATTGGTATTACCTTTTAAGAAGAAATAAAATGATTTCCTTAATAAAACTGCACACAATTTTGTACTGAAATTGTACTTTTTAAATATGCAAAGATTAATCATAAAATAGTGTAATTTTGGCACATATTGTATAGTATTTGTGTGAATATATTTACACTCATCCAACATCGCAAAAATACCCACACACAAAAATAAAAAATAAAATGAAGTAATACATAAAAGTAAAAAAAGAAGTACAAACGAATCAAAAGAGAAAAGCAGAAGAAAAAACAAAGAGAGAAAGGGGAAGGCTAGGTCGAACCTCATAGTAGGCTTCGGCCCGTTAAGGAATTAACCGATGAAAATATGCGGTCAGTCAATTTAACATAGACCGAACACCTGAGAGAACAAACCAGAGAACAAAAACAACACGAATCACAAAGCAAAATCAACGATACGCAAAAATAAACTAACTCAAAATAAAATTTCAAGACCATTTACAAGCAACTAAATTATTATTTTTAATTGTTATGATGGTTTACTTGTGAATAGTGCTCTGACCTGCGTGGTGGCTGTTATAACGAATGATTGTAACAATTTTGTTACTAAATAATGTATGTGGAGTTTTCACAATAAATAAGATGATAAAAATTAACCATTCAATGTGATTTGTTTTCTAAAATAATGCATGTAGAGTTTTCACAATAAATAAGATGGTAAAAATTGACCAATCCATATGATTTCTTTTCTAAAATCTGACGCTAAGTGGCCCAGGATGATAATAATCCACCAATTCATATGGTTTGTTTTCTAAAATCTCACTCTAAGGGGTCCAGTTTTTTTAGAGAAGGAGGGTCACCACGACCTCTGCATCTAGACGATGCATGCAGTCATTTTATTAATTATTCACAAAAGACCTTATAAAGAAATACAACAGTAAGTCTGAAGCCACCGTCTAGATGACAACTCTCGCTACTCTTATCCAGATGATGAAGGGATGCTGATAGTCAGGGCCTAATACCACAGATCTTGCAGCCAAACCTAACATCTAAGACCAGAGCCCCCAACCAAGCCACATGCTAGGTATGGGGCACACACCGGTCCGACGCGTTTTCAGAGGCCGTCGCCGCCAACTGCCACTACTCCATCTTCAGAGTTGTACTAACGCATCATCCTTGCCCGGTCTAACTGTTGTCAACGCCACCACGGCACCCAACGGCCCCACCACCCTACGCGCGAACTGTTGAGCATGTTGCAGTCGTCGCCGGTACACCTCAACACCATGCTGCCAAGTACCACCAGCCGGCACAGCTTGAAGTCTCTGGAAGATCTGTCGTGCGTAACACCTGCTGACCAGGCATGACAAAGCTTAGCACCTGTCGGCCAGGTATGACTTGACATCTCCACCGAAGCTCCGTGCAAGACAAAACTGCTCCACCTCCTGCCTCTGACCACCCGCACTGCTCCACAAATGATGATCCCAAGAGAGAAAAGCCACCGTAGTGCCGCCATCGTCCGATCTGGAAGACCAAATCCTAGGGTTTCCCCCAAAGCAGTACGAGTGGGTCGACATAAGTTACAAAATGATGCCTTCATCAAGGTAACACGTTGTAACACCCTCAATGCGACTATAGCTCCCACGTGTCGAGGCACGACTTAGAGACATAATCGCATTGAAGGCATATGTCGCAAGTTAGGCAATCTTCACAACATCCCATGTAATATGATAATAAAAGGGGAGATAACATAGTTGGCTTATACTCGCCACGTCAATCAAGTACATAAATAACATTACATCATCCAAACACTCATGGCCCGACTACGACGCCAAAATAAAAGAGAACCCAACATGCGACACGGTCCCAATCACCCCCAACTGGGCACCACTACTGATCATCGGGAAAGGAAACATAGTAACATTGAGAGTCTTCGTCGAACTCCCACTTGAGCTCATACGCGTCTCCTGGAGCGGAATCATCAGGCCCTGCATCTGGTGTAATAGTAATCTGTGAGCCACAGGGACTCAGCAATCTCACACCCTCGCGATCAAGACTATTTAAGCTTATAGGTAAGGCAAGGTAAAAATATGAGTGGAGCTGCAGCAAGCGACTAGCAAGTATGGTGGCTAACTTATTTGCAAAAGAGAGCGAGAAGAGGAGGCAAAGCACGAGCGAGAAGCTAGAGAACAACCTGCGCAAACATTACTCCAACACCGTGTCCACTTCTCGGACTCCGCCGAGAAGAGGCCATCACGGTAACACTCTCAGTTGATTCATTTTTAATTAAGTTAAGGTTCAAGTTATCTACAACCGGACATTAACAAATTCCCATCTGCCCATAACCGCGGGCACGGCTTTCGAAAGTTCAAATCCCTACAGGCGAGTCCCAACTTAGCCCATGACAAGCTCTCACGGTCAACGAAGGAATAGACCTCCTCCCAAGACGTTCCGATCAGACTCGGTATCTCGGTAATTCAAGACACTTCGACAGGTTAAAACAAATCCAGCAACACCACCCGAATGTGCCGACAAATCCCGATAGGAGCTGCACATATATCTTTCTCAGGGCACACTCAGATGAACAATACGTACAACTAAAACCAACCCTCAAGTTGCCCCGAGGTGGCGCTGCAAGTGGCTCTATTTGGACCAACACTCAGAGGAGCACTGGCCCAGGGGGTTTAAAATAAGATGACCCTCGGGCTCCGGAAACCCAAGGGAAAAAGAGGCTAGGTGGCAAATGGTAAGACCAAAGTTGGGCATTGCTGGAAAAGCTTTAATCAAGCCGAAATATCAAGGGGTTCCCATTATAACCCAACCGCGTAAGGAACACAAAATCCGGGAACATAACAACGATATGACGGAAACTAGGGCGGCAAAAGTGGAACAAAACACTAGGAGAGAGGCCGAGCCTTCCACCCTTTACCAAGTATATAGATGCATTAAGATAACAAGGCAATGTAATCATATCCCAACAAGTAATCAAAAGATGTTCCAATAAGGAACGGCCTCCAATCTTCACCTGCAACTAGCAACACTATAAGAGGGGCTGAGCAAAGCGGTAACATAGCCAATCAACGGTTTGCTAAAACAATGGTGGGTTAGAGGTTTGATATGGAAATTTTGGAGGCTTGCAAGCAAGTGGTAGGCATCGTAGCAATGGCATAGCAAAAGAGCGAGCAAACTAGCATAGCAAAGATAGTAGTGATTTCGAGGGTATGATCATCTTGCCTGCACAGTTGTCAGAGTTGACTGGATCCTCGAAGGCAAACTCAACGGGCTCCTAGTTAGCGAACTCATCTCCCGGCTCTACCCAAACAAGACAAACAAGCAACAAGGATACAATCAACCACGTGCAAGACCAAGCAATATGATGAAATGATAATATGCTATACGGGATGCGATGCGGGATGCCAAATGCAAGATATGACAGGAAATGCATGAAGCTGGCCTCAACTTGGAAATCCAAGTGTGCCACTGGAAAGATGAGATGAAATCGCTTGAAAACAATATAAAGAACGCCGGAATCGGAGTTACGGTTTGGAAATGGCAAGCGATTCAAAAATGACACCGGTCTGCGATTTACAGCAAGTAGGCATCTAAATGCAATGAGATAAACATGCTACAGCCACCAAACATGACAACAAAATACATGGCAAGGATGCACACAAGATGCTTAACAAAATTCTAGCACTGAGCTACGGCCAAATCATCCATTAACAGGTTCAAACAAGCATGGCAAAAACGCAAATGGTAAAACAGATCTCAGACTAGTGAAATTAACACTTGTCTGGAATTTCAGATCATATAGCCCTCTTCGGAGCAACAAAACAACATGCTACAGGACCTGAACATGACAAAGAAAGACATGGCATGGAGCTAATCAACAAGCTTAACAAAAGTCCCTTAGTGACCTTGAGCCAAAAGGGAGCAGAAAATACAATTGCAAGCATGTGAACATAGCAAAAACATAATCAGTTTTCAGACTTAGTGAAAACTGGAACATGCTGAAACATAACTCACGAAGGCATGTTTACGAGCTCGATGCACTCACCACGGTGCAAGTCATGGCAAGACAAGCATACATCCCTTAAGAAGGCACAAAATGCAAGCTAGACATGGCAAGAACAATGGCATAGCATGCACGGATCAACTACAATAACATCGGCAAAATCGCAAACAAGTTGACGATCTGCCCAGATTCACAAAGTAGCAAAAGTAGAGCTCGATTGACTCAAGCTAGGGTGCTCCATAATTGCAAACAAAGACATTGATGGATAGAGAACTACAATATTAAGAAAACTCCCTTACTGATCATCCACAAAAGAGGCACGTATCACTAGGAAACAACAAGAACATATGGCATCATGAGATAAACAGCTCCAGGACTTAGTGAAATCACTAAGTCCCTGAAAACAGAATTAGCAAGTGCACCACTTTGCAAGCTTGCACAAGTCACCACACACATCCTAAAAATACATGGGTTGCACCTCTGGAAAGATGACAAAACCCTTAACAAAACATATGTAGAACTCACGGGCATATCATGCACACAACAATCATGGCAAAAATGACAAAAGTGCTAAACGGAGTAACAGATCTGACAATTAACTCAAGTAGCCCTCTTCTAACAGCATTTCAGGCATCAAGATGAACTCTAATGAAAATGATGCAATGGAATGAAATGATGTACTCTCTGAGATGAACATTTTGATATGCTATATGCATGAATCGGAGTTACGGATGCTAAGTTACAAGGCTGTGAAGAATGCAAAAAATACTGGAAAATCAGGGCAAAAGTCAACCCTAAACCGATCCGGATCTGGATCTGCACGGATTTCAAAGATGGCCGGAATCGCTATAGCGGCCGGAGTTTCACCGGAGGTGGCTGGATCCGAGGCAAGAGGGGTCGGGGGCGCCGAAGTAGGAGGGAGAGGAGGCCGGCCGGAGTCGGGGGCGTCGCCGGCGACCTCCTGCGGCGGTGGCTCGCGCGGTGGCGGCGGCTGCGGGGGCCCGCGGTGGCGCGCGGTGGCCGGCGTGGTGGCGGCGGGCGGCGGGGCGCGGCGCCAGGCGGCGGAGCGAGGAGGCAGGTGGCGGGGCGCGCGTGGGCCTCGGGGGCCCGGCTCGGGCCTCCCGGGCCGGCGGTGGGAGGCGGCAGCGGCGGGACAGGTGGCGCGTCCGGGTTGGGCGGCGGTGGCGGCGGACGTTGCCCGGCTCCGCCCGGACACGTCCGGAGCGGCGGATCTGGGATTTTTTAGGGTTAGGGGGGAGAGGATCCGCGAATTTGGAATGTGGGTGTATATATAGGCATAGAGGGAGCTAGGAGAATCCAAATGAGGTGCAGTTTTCGGCCACGCGATCGTGATCGAACGCTCTAGATGATGGAGCAGAGTTTGGTGGGTTTTGGGCCAAATTGGAGGGGTGTTGGGCTGCAACACACACGAGGCCTTTTCGGTCCCTCGGTTAACCGTTGGAGTATCAAACGAAGTCCAAATGGCACGAAACTTGACAAGCGGTCTACCGGTAGGAAACCAAGGCCGCTAGGCAAGTCTCGGTCCAAACCGGAAATGTTTAATCCCCACACACGAAAGAAAGCTAGAAATGACCACCGGAGGAGAACGAAGCGCCGGAATGCAAAACGGACAACAGGGAAAATGCTCGAACGCATGAGACAAACACGTATGCAAATGCAATGCACATGATGACATGATATGAGATGCATGACAACGACAACCACACACGGAGACAAAAACCCGAACCCGAGAAAATAAAATAACTTAACACCGGAAATGGCAAGAGTTGGAGTACAAATAGGGAAAGTTACATCCGAGGTGTTACAACACTCCACCACTACGAAAGGATCTCGTCCCGAGATCTAGGACGGAAAGAACGCCGGGTACTCAGAACGGAGGTGATCCTCGCGTTTCCAGGTAGCTTCACGGTCGGAATGGTGTGACCACTTGACTTTGAGAAATTTGATTGACTTGTTGCGAGTCTTGCGTTCAGTCTCTTCAAGAATAGCAATTGGGTGCTCACGATAAGAGAGATCTTCTTGGAGCTCAATGTCCTCGAAGTTGACGGTGCGGTCAGGAGTCTTGAAGCACTTTCGAAGCTGAGAGGCATGGAACACGTCATGAACATTTGCAAAGTTTGAAGGAAGCTCGAGTTGATAGGCGAGGTCGCCTCTCTTGCTGACAATCTTGAAAGGTCCCACGTATATAGGGGCAAGCTTCCCTTTGATACCAAAGCGACGAGTACCTTTCATAGGAGAGACACGGAGGTAAACATGATCTCCGATCTCGAAAGCCAAATCACGGTGCTTACTATCATAGTAGCTCTTCTGGCGGGATTGGGCTGCTTTGAGGTTATCTCGAATGACTTTGCACATTTCTTCTGCTTCTGTGATTAAGTCATTACCCAAAAGCTGACGTTCACCAGTTTCAGACCAGTTGAGAGGGGTACGGCACTTCCTGCCATACAGAATTTCAAATGGGGCCTTGCCCGAACTTTCTTGAAAACTGTTGTTGTAGGAGAATTCAGCATAAGGAAGACAATCCTCCCACTTCATACCGAAGGAGATCACACAAGCCCTGAGCATATCTTCAAGAATCTGGTTGACACACTCGACTTGACCGCTTGTTTGAGGATGGAAAGCTGTGCTGAAGCGAATGTTAGTGCCCATGGCCTTCTAGAAAGAATCCCAAAACTTCGAGGTAAAGATGCTGCCACGGTCTGAAGAGATCACTTGAGGAATACCGTGCAGAGAGACAATACGAGAGGTATAGAGTTCCACCAATTGAGCTGCAGTGATCGACTCTTTAATAGGCAGAAAGTGAGCCACTTTGGTGAGTTTGTCGATGACAACGAATATAGCATCATTGCCACGCTTGGACTTTGGAAACCCAGTTACGAAGTCCATCTCAATGTGGTCAAACTTCCATTCTGGAATGACAAGAGGTTGGAGGAGACCAGCTGGCCTTTGGTGTTCTGCCTTCACTCTTCTGCAGACATCACATTCATTCACGAATTAAGTGATCTCGCGCTTCATTCGAGTCCACCAATAAGCTTGCTTAAGGTCCTGATACATCTTCGTGCTCCCAGGGTGGATGGAGAGGAGAGAATTGTGAGCCTCGTTCATGATCACTTTACGAAGGTCACCTTTGGGTACAACAATACGATCCTCGAAGAAGAGAGTGTCCTTGTCATCAAGGCGGTAGCACTTGTACTTGGACTGACTCTTGGCAATCCCAATCTTCACCTTTTTCACCATAGCATCAAGAAGCTGAGCTTGGCGAATCTGGTCTTCCAAGGTAGGAGAGACTTGAAGGTTGGCGAGGAAACCTTGAGGAACAACTTGCAGATTAAGTTTGTGGAAAGCTTCACAAAGCTCGGGTTGATAAGGCTTGAGAATCAGACTGTTGCAGTAGGCCTTTCTGCTCAATGCGTCAGCAATCACATTGGCCTTGCCTGGAGTATACTCAATACTCAGATTATACTCTTGAATCATTTCAACCCATTGAGTTTGCCTGAGGTTGAGATTAGGCTGAGTGAAGATGTACTTGAGACTCTTGTGATCAGTGAAAATATCCACTTTTCTTCCCAATAGAAGATGTCTCCAAGTCAAAAGAGCATGCACAACTGCCGCCAACTCGAGATCATGAGTGGGGTAGTTCTTCTCATTAGGCTTCAACTGGCGAGATGTATAAGCAACAACTTTCTTCTCTTGCATCAATACTGCGCCAAGACCTTGGAGAGAGGCATCACAAAAGACCTCGTACGGCTTGGATTCATCAGGAGGAGTCAGAACTGGAGCAGTGATCAATTTCTCTTTCAAAGTGTTGAAAGCAATATCACACTCCGGAGACCAAACGTACTTGACGTGCTTCTGAAGAAGATTAGAGAGAGGCTTCGCGATCTTAGAAAAGTTTTGAACGAATCTTTGGCAATAGCTTGCGAGACCGAGAAAACTACGAAGTTGCTTCACGTTCTGAGGAGGTTCCCAATTCACAATTGCAGACACCTTCTCAGGATTCACGGCAATGCCCTTGGCAGAGATGATATGACCAAGATAAAGAACCTCATCGAGCCAAAATTCACACTTGGAGAACTTAGCGTAGAACTGATGTTCTCTGAGCTTATCAAGAACCAAACACAAATGCTTGGCATGATCTTCCTTGTTCTTCGAGAAAACCAGAATGTCGTCGAGATAGACCAAAACGAAGTCATTGGTGTAGGCGTTGAAGATGAAGTTCATCATGCGAGAGAACGTCGGAGGAGCGTTGGCGAGGCCAAAAGACATGACAGTGTATTCATATGAACCAAAGCTTGTTCTGAATGTTGTCTTGGGAATATCTTCTTCACGAATGTGAATCTGGTGATAACCCATACGGAGATCAAGCTTGGAGAATACTTGGGCACCTTTGAGTTGTTCGAACAGCTCGTTGATGTTGGGAAGTGGGTATTTGTTCTTGATGGTCTTCTTGTTTACTGGACGGTAATCAACACAAAGTCGGTCCGTTCCATCATTCTTCTTCACAAAAAGAACACCACAACCCCACGGAGAAGAACTAGGCCGGATGAGACCCATTTTCTCTTGCATATCGAGTTGCTTCTTCAGCTCTTTCAACTCTTCAGGTCCGAGCTTGTAAGGACGCTTGCACACAGGTTCCGTGCCAGGCTCAAGATCAATAACGAGTTCAACTGGCCGGTGCGGAGGCATTCCTGGAAGCTCTTCTGGAAAGACGTCTTGATATTCACAAACGACTGGAATTTGAGAGATGGCATCCAATTCACCCTTCTCATTGAGAGAAAACAGACGGATAGTATCATCACGAGCGGCAAAGACAATTACATCCTCAGACGAATGAGTCAATTGAATCTGCCTGGCTGCACAATCAAGATGTGCCTTGTTCTTAGAAAGCCAATCCATTCCGAGAATAAGATCAATATCCGAGTTACCAAGAACCACCGGAGAAGAGAGAAACTTGTACTCGCCCAACGTGATAGAGACATCCGGGACGCAATTGTTAGAAGTCATTTGCTTGCCCGGAGACACAATCTTCAATGGAACAGGAATCCTTTCGGTCACAAAATCATGCTTGGCCACAAATGGAGTTGAAATAAAAGAAAGCGATGCACCAGTGTCAAAGAACTTTTGCAGGAACATCGTTAACAGGAAGGTTACCCATGATCACATCTGGTGAGTCCTCTGCCTGAGCTGCATTCAGCAAATTGACCTTGGCGTGCTTGGGGTTATGCTTGACCACAGCTGTACTTGCCGATCTGACAGGAGGAGGAGGAGGAAGACGCCTCTGGTTGAAACACTTGTTGGCATAGTGACCCTTCTGTTGGCACTTTTTGCACGTGACCTCTGAAAGCGGACGGTGATACGGAGCACTCGATCTTGGAGCTTGAGACGAAGTCTTGTTCTGAAAGCCAGGGTTGGGTGGGTGGGAAGAACCACTGCCACCTTTGCTCTTCTGCTGATACGGCTGACGGAACGGAGGAGGAGGAAGCCAAAACTTCTGCTGCTTGGTCACTTGAGTAGAGGAAGAAGGAGTAACATCTCTGACTCGCTTCTTGGAAGCATCACACCTCAACTGAGCAGCCTCTTGTTTCAGTGCCATGTTGTAGAACTCATCGTATCTCAAGGGCTCAAAGAGAACAAGAGCTAGCTGAATTTTTTCTCTGAGACCACCCCTGAACTGGTATATCATGCTCTTCTCATCAGGGACGTCCTGCTTGGCAAAGCGGGCGAGCTTTTGAAACAACTTGTTGTAGTCATAGACAGACAAAGAGCCTTGCTTCAGATTGTGGAAATCCTCACGCTTGCTTTCAACCACGCTCTGCGGAATATGATGAGCTTGGAAATCTCGACGGAAATCATCCCAAGTGATAACACGTCCACCTCTGGAGTCCTTGTACTGCTGGAACCATTCTGCAGCTTGATCTTTGAGTTGGAAGGAAGCGAACTTAACAAAGTCCTCAGGCCTGACGTTACTGCACTCAAAATGCTTGCATAGATCCACAAGCCAATCGTCAGCATCGGTTGCCTCAACACAATTCCTGAAAGTCTTTGGCCCGTTAGCAAGGAACTGGTTGAGTGTAGCAAAGTGACTCTGATTGCTGCCTTGATTCCCTTGACTGCCTTGATTGCGCTCTTGAAGAATTTGCATGATCAACTGTGTGTTTGCATTGGTTGCGGCCATCATAGCTTTCCATGCCTCCGGAGGAGGTGGAGGTGGTGGCGGATCAGGATTCGGAGTCGTGCGCGTTGGAGGAGCCATCCTGAAGAGGTTGACCACCATTAGCACAATGATAGACAAATAATGAAGCTGAATCCAACGGAATGAAAAATTGCAACATATAGTCTTCACATCCGAACAAAATGAACGAATGCATTCCTCTTGAAATGGTCACATATCCATAAATTGAGAAGCCACGCAGAATTAAGGTAGAGAAATAAATCAACAAGGTACGGATCAAGAACGAATAATCGGTAAGAAATCCCAATCTCAAACCAATATCCGTGGAAGAAGAACTAGAGCTACTAGAATTCCCACCTATGAAACTCCCGAACCTTTCCGGTTATGCAATCAGGTGTTGGGGATACAGGGGAAGCATAATATCTCACCCAAATTAGCAAATCCTGCATCCAGCTGTATCCATCCTTCAACACATAACCAAGAAACCTTCGGAAACCATCTACCTCAACCTTCGAAAAGCATCCGTTATACAAGTTATGGCGATACTCCCGAACTCCCGCCCCAGTACTGGGTGGCGTCGAGGTTATCTCACCAACGAACTGCATAAAAGAGATTTTCGATGTCGGCGTACTAGACTCGGGTATTCCAGAACTGCAACGATAAAATTATGATGACAACACCTCAGAGCTCAACTCCCCGGGACACTTCCACTAAACCCCTGACAGGAGGCACCAAGACAATGTTCTCATCATAAAACCATCGGAACGATTCCAAGATACCCGCGTGATCCTAAATTTTTTTTAGTGAAATTTGAGAAGAGAAGAGTCAAAACTCTACGTCATGATGCCTTACCAGAGCGATGAGGAGACTGGGAAGTAAAAAGAATTCCTAAACTCTCTGATATATAATTCATAAAAGACTCAAAACATTTTTCTAGACACAACTCGGCCACTAAAAACTATCCAGCAATGGGGCTCCTAAGGTCGGGGAAGGCTCTCATACCAACTTGTAACACCCTTGATGCGACTATAGCTCCCACGTGTCGAGGCACGACTTAGAGACATAATCGCATTGAAGGCATATGTCGCAAGTTAGGCAATCTTCACAACATCCCATGTAATATGATAATAAAAGGGGAGATAACATAGTTGGCTTACACTCGCCACGTCAATCAAGTACATAAATAACATTACATCATCCAAACACTCATGGCCCGACTACGGCACCAAAATAAAAGAGAACCCAACATGCGACACGGTCCCAATCACCCCCAACTGGGCACCACTACTGATCATCGGGAAAGGAAACATAGTAACGTTGAGAGTCTTCGTCGAACTCCCACTTGAGCTCATACGCATCTCCTGGAGCGGAATCATCAGGCCCTGCATCTGGTGTAATAGTAATCTGTGAGCCACAGGGACTCAGCAATCTCGCACCCTCGCGATCAAGACTATTTAAGCTTATAGGTAAGGCAAGGTAAAAGTATGAGTGGAGCTGCAGCAAGCGACTAGCAAGTATGGTGGCTAACTTATTCGCACAAGAGAGCGAGAAGAGGAGGCAAAGCACGAGCGAGAAGCTAGAGAACAACCTGCGCAAACATTACTCCAACACCGTGTCCACTTCCCGGACTCCGCCGAGAAGAGGCCATCACGGTAACACACTCAGTTGATTCATTTTTAATCAAGTTAAGGTTCAAGTTATCTACAACCGGACATTAACAAATTCCCATCTGCCCATAACCGCGGGCACGGCTTTCGAAAGTTCAAATCCCAGCAGGGGAGTCCCAACTTAGCCCATGACAAGCTCTCATGGTCAATGAAGGAATAGACCTCCTCCCAAGACGTTTCGATCAGACTCGGTATCTCGGTAATTCAAGACACTTCGACAGGTTAAAACAAATCCAGCAACACCGCCCGAATGTGCCGACAAATCCCGATAGGAGCTGCACATATCTCTTTCTCAGGGCACACTCAGATGAACACTACGTACAACTAAAACCAACCCTCAAGTTGCCCTGAGGTGGCGCTGCAAGTGGCTCTATTTGGACAAACACTCAGAGGAGTACTGGCCCGGGGGGGTTTAAAATAAGATGACCCTCGGGCTCCGGAAACCCAAGGGAAAAAGAGGCTAGGTGGCAAATGGTAAGACCAAAGTTGGGCATTGCTGGAAAAGCTTTAATCAAGGCGAAATATCAAGGGGTTCCCATTATAACCCAACCGCGTAAGGAACGCAAAATCCGGGAACATAACACCGATATGACGGAAACTAGGGCGGCAAGAGTGGAACAAAACACTAGGCGAGAGGCCGAGCCTTCCACCCTTTACCAAGTATATAGATGCATTAAGATAACAAGGCAATATAATGATATCCCAACAAGTAAATAAAAGATGTTCCAACAAGGAACGGCCTCCAATCTTCACCTGCAACTAGCAACGCTATAAGAGGGGCTGAGCAAAGCGGTAACATAGCCAATCAACGGTTTGCTAGGACAATGGTGGGTTAGAGGTTTGACATGGCAATTTGGGAGGCTTGCAAGCAAGTGGTAGGCATCGTAGCAATGGCATAGCAAAAGAGCGAGCAAACTAGCATAGCAAAGATAGTAGTGGTTTCGAGGGTATGATCATCTTGCCTGCACAGTTGTCAGAGTTGACTAGATCCTCGAAGGAAAACTCAACGGGCTCCTCGTTAGCGAACTCGTCTCTCGGCTCTACCCAAACAAGACAAACAAGCAACAAGGATACAATCAACCACGTGCAAGACCAAGCAATATGATGAAATGATGATATGCTATGCGGGATGCGATGCGGGATGCCAAATGCAAGATATGACAGGAAATGCATGAATCTGGCCTCAACTTGGAAATCCGAGTGTGCCACTGGAAAGATGAGATGAAATCGCTTGAAAACGATATAAAGAACGCCGGAATCGGAGTTACGGTTTGGAAATGGCAAGCGATTCAAAAATGACACCGGTCTGCGATTTACAGCAAGTAGACATCTAAATGCAATGAGATGAACATGCTACAGCCACCAAACATGACAACAAAATACATGGCAGGGATGCACACAAGATGCTTAACAAAAGTCTAGCACTGAGCTACGGCCAAATCATCCATTAACAGGTTCAAACAAGCATGGCAAAAACGCAAATGGTAAAACAGATCTCAGACTTAGTGAAATTAACACTTGTCTGGAATTTCAGATGATATAGCCCTCTTCGGAGCAACAAAACAACATGCTACAGGACCTGAACATGACAAAGAAAGACATGGCATGGAGCTAATCAACAAGCTTAACAAAAGTCCCTTAGTGACCTTGAGCCAAAAGAGAGCAGAAAATACAATTGCAAGCATGTGAACATAGCAAAAACATAATCAGTTTTCAGACTTAGTGAAAACTGGAATATGCTGAAACATAACTCACGAAGGCATGTTTATGAGCTCGATGCACTCACCATAGTGCAAGTCATGGCAAGACAAGCATACATCCCTTAAGAAGGCACAAAATGCAAGCTAGACATGGCAAGAACAATGGCATAGCATGCACGGATCAACTACAATAACATCGGCAAAATCGCAAACAAGTTGACGATCTGCCCAGATTCACAAAGTAGCAAAAGTAGAGCTCGATTGAGTCAAGCTAGGGTGCTCCATAATTGCAAACAAAGACATTGATGGATAGAGAACTACAATATTAAGAAAACTCCCTTACTGATCATCCTCAAAAGAGGCACGGATCACTAGGAAACAACAAGAACATATGGCATCATGAGATAAACAGCTCCAGGACTTAGTGAAATCACTAAGTCCCTGAAAACAGAATTAGCAAGTGCACCACTTTGCAAGCTTGCACAAGTCACCACACACATCCTAAAAATACATGGGTTGCACCCCTGGAAAGATTACAAAACCCTTAACAAAACATATGTAGAACTCACGGGCATATCATGCACACAACAATCATGGCAAAAATGACAAAAGTGCTAAACGGAGTAACAGATCTGACAATTAACTCAAGTAGCCCTCTTCTAACAGCATTTCGGGCATCAAGATGAACTCTAATGAAAATGATACAATTCAATGAAATGATGTACTCTCTGGGATAAACATTTTGATATGCTATATGCATGAATCGGAGCTACGGATGCAAAGTTACGAGGCTGTGAAGAATGCAAAAAATACTGGAAAATCAGGGCAAAAGTCAACCCTAAACCGATCCAGATCTGGATCTGCACGGATTTCAAAGATGGCCGGAATCGCTGTAGCGGCCGGAGTTTCGCCGGAGGTGGCTGGATCCGAGGCAAGAGGGGTCGGGGGCGCCGGAGTAGGAGGGAGAGGAGGCCGGCCGGAGTCGGGGGCGTCGCCGGCGACCTCCTGCGGCGGCGGCGGGGGCCCGCGGTGGCGCGCGACGGCCGACGTGGTGGCGGCGGGCGGCGGGGCGCGGCGCCAGGCGGCGGAGCGAGGAGGCAGGTGGCGGGGCGCGCGTGGGCCTCGGGGGCCCAGCTTGGGCCTCCCGGGCCGACGGTGGGAGGCGGCGGCGGCGGGACAGGTGGCGCGTCCGGGTTGGGGGGCGGTGGCGGCGGACATTGTCCGGCTCCGCCCGGACACGTTCGGAGCGGCGGATCTGGGATTTTTTAGGGTTAGGGGGGAGAGGATCCGCGAATTTGGAATGGGGGGTGTATATATAGGCATAGAGGGAGCTAGGAGAGTCCAAATGAGGTGTGGTTTTCGGCCACGCGATCGTGATCGAACGCTCTAGATGATGGAGCAGAGTTTGGTGGGTTTTGGGCCAAATTGGAGGGGTGTTGGGCTGCAACACACACGAGGCCTTTTCGGTCCCTCGGTTAACCGTTGGAGTATCAAACGAAGTCCAAATGGCACGAAACTTGACAGGCGGTCTACCGATAGTAAACCAAGGCCGCTTGGCAAGTCTCGGTCCAATCCGGAAATGTTTAATCCCCACACACGAAAGAAAGCTAGAAATGACCACCGGAGGAGAACGAAGCGCCGGAATGCAAAACGGACAACGGGGAAAATGCTCGAACGCATGAGACGAACACGTATGCAAATGCAATGCACATGATGACATGATATGAGATGCATGACAACGACAACCACACACGGAGACAAAAACCCGAACCCGAGAAAATAAAATAACTTAACGCCGGAAATGGCTAGAGTTGGAGTACAAATAGGGAAAGTTACATCCGGGGTGTTACACGCGTAGAACGCCACAATCGCCCACCGTCGGCTCTGTCTTCACCGACAATTATGTCTCCCCGACTCGCAGCCAGTACTGGATCATGGACCCGAAGATCCGAACACACAGCCTCAGGCCGACCACCTCTGACGGAAGAGATGACCACCACCGCCGGTCGCATCGGTCAGAACAGATCTGACCGGAGGTGCCGCCGACGAGACAACCAGGCCCTCCACGCCGCCGTCGCCGATCTGAAGGCGGTAAGCATGACACCGCAGCCTAGCTGGCCGACACTACTGCCGCCCGAAAGGCCGGCCGCTGCGCCCGCAGCCCATGCCGTCGTCCGTGGTTGGGCCGCCCGTCGTGCCTAACCGTTGCCGTCCGAGGACGGGCCGGCTACCCGCCACCTGCCGCTGCCATCCGCCGCCCTGCAGAACCAGATCGGCTGCGCCGCCACATGCCTAGGGGTCCCACCCCAACCTGAAGGCGCGTGAGAGAGGAGATCCCCCGCCACCATCGTCGGCCCCCGGGCTTAGCCCAGCGACGACAAAGGAAGAGGAGGAGGGAGTTCGCCGCGGCGGCGGCTAGATTATAAGGGGTCCAGTAAGATTATAATAATCCACCAATTCATATGGCTTGTTTTATAAAATCCGATGCCAAGGATCAGCAAGATGATTAAATTCATCGATTCATATGGTTTGTTTCCTAAGTTCAGAATGTAAGGGCCACTTCCATTGAAAGGAATTTCATAGGGATTTGAAGAATTTATTCCTTAGCATTTTCCCTATAAATCATGTTTGGTTTCTGGTTTTATAACTTACTAGCAAGATGTCCATGCGTTGCAGGAACATCAAGATGCATTTGTATGAGTAGTTTATCTTGTGAGAGAAAATGATGAATGAGGGAAGTCCTTATTTGCAAGTGTGAGGAGAGGTGCGGGTATCCTTTTGCAAAATTGTCACAGTTTACTTTCTATTTGTTAGATATAGATCAAACGGACTATATTATACGATGACAGGCACACCATCACCATCAACTCAATCTTTTATAAGAGTAGAGATATGAGTTTCTGTATGACCTTGTATGCAGTCCCAGCAGAAGAAGAAACCTTGAGTCCAATCCATTGTTTTTTCTTTTTCTTTCGGTGACGTATTATACACCTAATCTTATAGGGTTTCTTTTGCATTTTTCTATAGTGCAACCAAACAGTTTCTATTACATGTCCCTGTAAAATTAAATACGCCAGGCGGTAAAAGATCTCCTGTGGCCCCTGACCTAAACATAGTGCTTGAAGGCACCACAGTCATCTTGAAGGGTCGTTTATGCAAGAGGGGTCATTTTGAGCAATGATTACCACGTTCTTTCTCTGTAGCCTCTGCATATAAACAAATAATAGTACCATGATTTGTCCAGCAAAAGAAAGCAATAGACAACGAAAACCCTAACGCCCACACGTGTGGGCGTCTGATAACCCGTCCACACGTATAGATTCTCGTCCAATCAATTCTACACGAATCTTAGCATGTTCTAGCAGTTTTTATGTGCAGTTTTTATATGCCACGTAGGACTAAGCTGGTGTGTGGGCATTCATCCGATCGTCCACACGTTCTTTTTCACCACACTGGAGCTGGTGTGTGGGCGTTTAGCAATTCGTTCACACACCAGTTTTCACGCACGCAGAGGGAGATAGTGTGTGGGTGTTTATCACTTCGCCCACACGCCCATCTTCTCGCCCACACCCAAAGCTGGCAGTTGCCATGTGTTTTTACAGGGTACATGACAACTATCCTAACTTTGCTTGTAAGCAGATGACAATTCTTTTTTACCCGAATTGCCAGGTGTTTTTGCATGGTACATGGCAACTGCCCTAGCGTGCACGTAAGCAGATGGCAACTCTTTCTCTTTATATGGCAACTGCCCTAGCGTGCTTGTGAGCACATGGCAACTCTCTCTTTTACCCGAATATGTTTTTTTACCATCCTTTTTCAGTGCTACATGGCAACTGCCTAGTGTTAGTAGGTGACAACTTCTAAACCTTTGAAATCATGACAACTGCAGTAGACCAGACCATACATGACAACTACAGTTGAGCAACTATGGCAACTGAAGTTGATCGACATGGCAACCGAAGTTCAGCGACATGGCAACTGCAGTTAAACGAATATGGACGAGGGTCTGGACCATGGCAACTGTGAGACGCGCGGTGACTATCACGCGGGGCATGGGGACCATGAGGTACGAGACCTGATGTACAGGGCGTGTGGGCTTATCTATTTCGCCCATACACATGTGTGAGAGGGATCGGAAGGAAAAAAAAGATGTGTGGGCATTACTTGTTTTGTCCACGTAGGTGTGTGAACTGTTCCTTTTATACACCACACAAAATGTGTGGGCAGATAACGCCCACACGTGTGACACTTATCGGCGCGTCCGTAGACAGTTGCACTTTAAAAATCAGCAGCACGATTATTCGCAAAAAAACAAATAAATAGGAGTACGATTGTATGACACCGAACCTATGAAAATACAACATTTCGACTCGACGTCTCAGAAGGAGTCGTAGCTGCAATCAGGTACTCAAAAAAACAAAGAAGACCAGTGCAATCAGCAAGGCAGCCAGCTATCTATACATAGTAGCAACGCCAACACAACACTAGGTTGTCCTCTTGCGGTAGGCAGGGCATGGGCCGAAATGCTTAAATTGGCATTACTGCCCTGCCGAGGCCGCCACGGATTCCTTTTGGACGCAACGTACACTCCCAAACCGGCGAGTGAGTAACAGCACACACGCACGCACCAACACCAACCCAACCTCGTCGCCCGCCGCGTGACCGTTGCGCGACCGACGACGAGTAAATTCAAACCAAAATCACATGAAAAACCACGGCCCGAACCAACAACCGGACAAACCAAAATGCGTGAACCCGGTGGGTGAGTGAGTGAGTGACCCGCCCGTGCCTCGCGGGAGCCGGAGACGGGACGACCGAGCCCCGCCTGTCAGTCCACGGCGCGTCGGCGCGCGGCGAAGGCTCAGCCGTCGCCTCCGCTGCTCCGGCACTGGTCCGCTGGCCTGGACTCCAGGGGCCCGCCGATCGTGGGGCACCCGTCGGCCGCGGAGGCGGAGGGAAGGTCCATGCAGTTGTAGGACAGGCACAGCGCCGCGGAGTCCGGCAGCGGCGTCGGCGGCACCGGGAACCCCGTCAGGAAGTTGTGCTGCGCGTAGAAGGTCGTCATGCGCCCGTCGAACACGCTGCGGGCCACCGCCTCCGGCACCTCGCCGGAGATCTTGTTGTTGTTCACGTACAGGCTCCCCGCCGCCGCCAGCGCCTCCGGGACCTCGCCCGTGAGGCCGTTGTGGCTCACGTCCACCACCGACCACGGCGGCGTCGCCGACGCGGGCGCCGCCGGCACAGCCAGCGGCCCCGTGAAGTTGTTGCGGGACAGGAGCAGCGACGACGCGCTCGGGAGCGCGAACACCTCCGGCGGGATCGAGCCCGAGAAGTCGTTCATCGACAGGTCGAGGAATGCCAGGTCGGCCGGACCCTGGCCGTTGCCGGCGAAGGTTCCGTCGAGGCTCCCCTCCATCGAGTTCCCGGCCACGGAGAAGTAGCGGAGCGTCGGCGGCAGCGGCGGGAGCGCGCCGGTTATCGCGTTCCGGCTGAGGTCGACGTGGAACAGCTGCGAGCTGGGGAACTGGTCGGGAATCTGGCCGGAGAGGCCGACATTGTTGGCCAGGATGAGCACCTTGAGGCTCGGCGAAGTCGGCAGCAGCAGCCCGGAGGGAATGGCGCCCTCGAGGCGGTTGTTGCCGAGGTCGAGCGTGTGCAGTTCCGGCAGCCCCGCCAGGGACTCGGGCACGGGCCCGGTGAGCTGGTTCCCGGACAGCGAGAGGAGCCTGAGGCGCCGGAGGCCCGACCCGATGTCCTCCGGGATGGAGCCGCCGACGCGGCCCGGGTAGAGGACGAGGTCGGTGAGCGCGGTGAGGCTGGCGAGCGAGGCCGGGACGCTGCCGGCCAGGCCGGGGGAGTCGGAGAGGCCGGTGCCGAGCGTGAGCACGGACACGCGCAGGAGCGCGCCGGACGGGTCGTCCTCGTCGGGCGCGCAGACGACGCCGGCGTAGGCGCACGGGGTGGACGCGCCGTCGTCCCAGGACTCGAAGAAGCGCGACCCCGGCAGGTCCCGCAGGCCGGCCCGCACGTCCCGCAGCGCCGCCGCGTCCCGCTCGTGCAGCGCCGCGCGCGCGCCGAGCAGCTGGAGAAGGAGGAGGAGGAGCAGGAGGAGCGGAGGGCGCAGCGCCATGTGCGCCGCCTCGGCCGCTGCGAAGCGGACAAGCGAGCTCTGAGGCGGACGGGGTGTTGGGAAATGGAGTCCACTGGGGAGTGGAGTGGAGTGAAGCGAAGCTCGAGCGAACTGGCGAAGCGAGCAAGAGGACTGTGTGGTGGTGGGGTGGGGGAGAGGAGGAGAGCACGAGCGAAGGACACGGCAGCGGGCGAGTGGGATCAGGATCTGGGGCTGGGTTGGGTTTAAGAATGAACAGCGGATTAGCCTGCCACTTTCTTTACCCCGCGGTCGGTGGGTGTACGTCGACGGTCAGGGTGGGATAAAGGCCTGCTGCTGAGCCTGTGAGCTGTGACCGGTGTCGGAGACGGAGACGGGGGCGGGGCGTACCGCCCGGTCCGGTCACCCGCACCGCCGTACGGCGCGGGTATGAGTATGTCTTTGGATGTTGTACAACCACCACCTCTGGGTCTGGTCATCATGGGTCGGAGCAATTATGCCTCGCTCGTATGCCGGTTTTGCGTATTTGCTAAGTATTCCGCTCCTGCTGTGCGCACTGTGGAACAGTAATCAATTATTTAGCGTGGCTGGGCAGGCGCGCTGGTCGGGTGTGCGATGCAGATTTGCGTCGTGCTTCCACATTGCCTGCATTCATAGCCACGTTCGAGGACTCGGGTACACAAAATTGAAAATGAAGCATACATATGCATGCATGCAACGTTGAGCGGAGCTAACTTGATTTCTACGGGATTTTACCTGTTCAAATGCTTGTCTAACTGAATCGCTGGGAAAGGGATATTGAAAACAATGAAAGATGTTGTTGTATACTGGTCGTGCCGGCTGGAAATCAGCTCCAAAACACGCCGATCTCCCTAACTGTAGCTCTACTGCAATTTGTATTTCTCCTTTTGATTAATCAATGGAATATTGCCCTATGACCATCTTTTCGTCAAAAAAAAACAATGAAAGATAAATATCACGGTGCATCAATGACTCAAAGATAATAAATATTTCAATGTGACAGAAATTCAAATCATTCGAATCGTGAAGTTTTCAAATAAAATAGTTCAAATTTAATTTAACTTATTCGAGTGTGTGCTTTAATTGTCCATATGAAATGTCCATGGATGCTCAATCAAATCATCCTCAAGTTGTGCATGAATTTGTGAATTGTGAATAGGACGACACAGTTCAAGAAAATCCGTGAACGTCGTTGGATTGTGCTCTGGAAGCTGTATAGGGCCATTCATGTTTTGGAATTCCAGATCATGGTGAACTTTTCACCCTCATCACCCATAATCATGTTATGCATAATCACATGAACTGACATTACCTCCCACAATGTCTTCGCGTCCCATCATTTAGGAGGTTCACGAACAACTGCAAAATGAACTTGGAGCATGCTACTTCTTGAGCTTGCGTTGGTTTTTTCCTCAGTTAGAGTGATGCAGTAAAGTAGAGATAAATATTTTCCTCAGTTAGAAAACCAAAGTATCAATCCAGTAGAAGGTACAAATAAGTCTTCAATCTATGTACCTGCACAAACAATCAAACACTTGCACCCAACGCGATAAAGGGGTTGTCAATCCCTTCACGGTCAATTGTAAAGTTGAGATCTGACAGAGATAGGTACAAAAGATTACTAAAATGGAAAACAAAATAAAAGTAAATAAATTACAGCAAGGTATTTTTGGTTTATAGATCTAAAAATATATGATGGTAAATAGACCCGGGACCATAGGTTTCACTAGAGGCTTCTCTCTTGAAGGCAAATAATATGGTGGGTGAACAAATTACTGTCGAGCAATTGATAGAAAAGCGCAAAGTTATGACGATATCCAATGCAATGATTATGCATACAGGCATCACATCCGTGTCAAGTAGACCGACTCCTGCTTGCATCTACTACTATTACTCCACACATCGACCGCTATCCAGCATGCATCTAGAGTATTAAATTCATAAAGAACGGAGTAACGCCTTAAGTAAGATGACATGATGTAGAGGGATAAAGTCAAGCAATATGATGAAAACCCCATCTTTTTATGCTTGATGGCAACAATACAATACGTGCCTCGCTACCCCTACTATGTCACTACGTGAAGACACCGCAAGATTAAACCCAAAACTAAGCACCTCTCCCATTGCAAGAATTACCAATCTAGTTGGCCAAATCAAACCGATAATTCGAAGAGAAATACAAAGATATAAAATCATGCATATAAGAATTCAGAGGATATTCAAAAAATATTCATAGATAATCTGATCATAAATCCACAATTCATCAGATCTCGGCAAACACACCGCAGAAGAAGATTACATCGGATAGGACTCCAAGAACATCAAGGAGACCATGGTATTGAAGAACATAGAGAGAGAAGAAGCCATCTAGCTACTAGATATGGACCTGTAGGTCTGAGCTAAACTACTCACGCTTCATCGGAAGGGTAATAGGGTTGATGTAGATGCCCTCCGTGATTGAATCCCCCTCTAGCAGATCACTGGAAAAGGCCCCAAGATGGGATCTCACGGAACAGATGGTTGCGGCGGCAGAAAAATATTTTTGTGGATGCTTATGAGGGTTTGGAAATATTTGGGAATTTATAGGCCAAGGTAGGAGGTCAGGGGACTCCCGAGGAGGCCACAAGCCAGGGGCGCTCCCCTAGGGCGCGCCCCTACGGCTTGTCGTTGCCTCGTGGATCTTCTGACTTCATCTCCAAGTCTTGTAGGTGTCTTCTGGTCCAAGAAAAATCATCACGAAAGTTTTATTCCGTTTGGACTCCATTTGATATTCCTTTTCTGCGAAGCTCAAAAACAAGGAAAAACAGAAACTGGCACTGGGCTCTGGGTTAATAAGTTAGTCCCAAAAATAATATAAAATATCATATTAATGCATATAAAACATCCAAAACAGATAATATAATAGCATGAAACAATAAAAAATTATAGATACGTTGGAGACGTATTAGAGCACTCCAAATGCTCTCTCCACATCCTTCATAACACATTGATGGTATAATAACCCATGTTGTAGTCGTGCCCATTGATGGTGTAGTTGCACACATGAGCTTGACCCGCACACAACCTTGCAAACAATGGAAAACTGCTACAACACATTGATGCGATTGTGACACCCTAACATGCCAAAGAAAGAGTGCCTAATCCACATGTCTTGTGATGCAACTGCTTCAAGAATGACAATGGGTGTTTTATGATGGGCCTGGTATAGTCCTTGTTGAGCATATCGGTAGTTCTTCCTTTTTCACCGATGCAATACAGAGATTCAAGCATACTTGGAAATCCTTTTAATTATCCAAGTACCATGAGTTTTGTTATGTCTTCGACAATTGGTTCTCTCATGTGCTCCAGTCCAAACACCTTGACAACATCAGTAGCAAATCAAACCATGACCTCCACGCATGTGCTCTTAGATACCTGGAGGTAATTTTCTACATCAGAGGGGCCACACAGTCCCCATTTTCATTATGAAAATGGAGTCATGAAGAGTGGTGGTAGAGACTCTCATGATGGTAGTCTCCGACCATCATAAGGCACTTGTAGGCATGGCATCCATCTTCAAGTGCATCGCCACCGCATGCGACTAGGGAGAGGAGAAGGAATTCGATGCAGAAACCAACGAGGAGGCACCGGTTGAGTCTGAGCAAAACTAAAAAAGAAGCAAGAAATATTTTTGGATTTTCTCAAAGTTTTTCAAACACACAAAAAGAAGAAAGCGAGAAAATAAATCTAACATGGATTATACAATGAAAGAGGATGAACACCGGCAACTGGAATGAAGTGTGTGAACATGAATTTAATGTCGGTGGGAAATACGTACTCCCCCAAGTAGGCTTTTTCCTAGCTTGGTAATCACCATCTGTAGTGGCAATCTGGTCCCATGTGAAAGTGCTGAGGTGGTGACCACTTGAGCTTCCCACTCCTGGGGCTCCTCCTCTGTCGATGCCTATGCGTTCCGGTAGGCGACAATGTCCTCTGGTAGGATGATTGAGGGAGTCCTGGATTAGGGGGTGTCCGGATAGCCGGACTATACCTTCGGCCGGACTCCTAGACTATGAAGATACAAGATTGAAGACTTCGTCCCGTGTCCGGAAGGGACTTTTCTTGGCGTGGAAGGCAAGCTTGGCGATACGGATATGTAGATCTCCTACCATTGTAACTGACTCTGTGTAACCCTAGCCCTCTCCGGTGTCTATATAAACCGGAGGGTTTTAGTCCGTAGGACGAACATACAATCATACCATAGGCTAGCTTCTAGGGTTTAGCCTCTCTGATCTCGTGGTAGATCTACTCTTGTACTACCCATATCATCAATATTAATCAAGCAGGACGTAGGGTTTTACCTCCATCAAGAGGGCCCGAACCTGGGTAAAACATTGTGTCCCCTGCCTCCTGTTACCATCCGCCTAGATGCACAGTTCGGGACCCCCTACCCGAGATCCGCCGGTTTTGACACCGACATTGGTGCTTTCATTGAGAGTTCCTCTGTGTCGTCACTTTTAGGCCTGATGGCTCCTCCGATCATCAACGCCGATGCGATCCAGGGTGAGACTTTTCTCCCCGGACAGATCTTCGTATTTTGCGGCTTTGCACTGCAGGCCAATTCACTTGGCCATCTGGAGCAGATCGAAAGCTACGCCCCTGGCCATCAGGTCAGATTTGGAAGTTTGAACTACACGGCCGACCTCCGCGGAGACTTGATCTTCAACGGGTTCGAGCCGCAGCCAAGCGCGCCGCACTGTCACGATGGGCATGATCTAGCTCTGCCGCCGAACAGTGCCCTGGAGGCCGCACCCGCATCAGCTCCGACCCTTAATTAGGAGCCAACTACGCCAATCGAGGATGGGTGGTTGGACACCGCCTCGGGAGCTGCAATCTCTACGGCGATCGAGCTGAACACCAGCCCTATTCTCTGCGAAGACCGTGACTCCAAGGAGCCGGACTCCTCTCCAGACTCCGAGCCCTCCGCGCCCCTACCGATTGAACCCGATTGGGCGCCGATCATGGAGTTCACCGCCGCGGACATCTTTCAGCACTCGCCCTTCGGCGATATTCTGAATTCACTAAAGTCTCTCTCTTTATCAGGAGAGCCCTGGCCGGACTATGGTCAGCAAGGTTGGGATGCGGATGATGAAGAAATTCAAAGCCCACCCACCACCCACTTCGTAGCCACTGTCGATGATTTAACCGACATGCTCGACTTCGACTCCGAAGACATCGACGGTATGGACGCCGATGCAGGAGACGATCAAGAACCAGCGCCTATAGGGCACTGGAAAGCCACCTCGTCGTATGATATATACATGGTGGACACCCCAAAAGAAGGCAATGGCGATGGAACAGCGGAGGATGACCCCTCCAAGAAGCAGCCTAAGCGCCGGCGTCAGCGGCGCCGCTCTAAATCCCGCCAAAGCAAAAACGGTGATTCCGGCACGGGAGATAATAACACCCCGGACAGTGCCGAAGACAACCACCTCCAGCAAGATTCAGCACAGGAGGATGGAGAAGCCAGCCCTCATGAGAGAGCGGCAGACAGAGAGGTCGAGGACGATAATTATATGCCTCCCTCCGAAGACGAGGCAAGCCTCGACGACGACGAATTTGTCGTGCCGGAGGATCCCGTCGAACAAGAGCGTTTCAAACGCAGGCTTATGGCCACGGCGAGCAGCCTCAAGAAAAAACAGCAACAACTTAGAGCTGATCAAGATTTGCTAGCCGACAGATGGACTGAAGTCCTTGCGGCCGAAGAGTATGAACTCGAACGCCCCTCCAAGAGCTACCCAAAGCGCAGGTTGCTACCCCGATTAGAGGAGGAAGCACCTAAACCTACATCACCAGCGCATGATGCGGCCGACCGGCCACCCCGTGGCCGCGACAGAGAGGCCTCTTGGCCCTCCACTCAAGCCGCACCCCGGCGCCGCTCAAAAAATACCAAGGCACGGGAAAATGCGCCAGACCTGCGAGATATATTGGAGGACAAGGCAAGGCAAACAAGATCGATCTACGGATCGCGTGGGCGCCCCACGGCACGAGACGGTAATCGTCACTCCGGATACAGTAAATCCGGCCGGGCCGAACACAGTAGACAAAGCTCGTTTGAGCTGCGTCGTGATATAGCCCAATACAGAGGCGCCGCACACCCACTATGCTTCACAGATGAAGTAATGGATCATCAAATCCCCGAGGGTTTCAAACCCGTGAACATCGAATCATACGATGGCACAACAGATCCTGCGGTATGGATCGAGGACTATCTCCTTCATATCCACATGGCCCGCGGTGATGACCTACACGCCATCAAATACCTCCCACTCAAGCTTAAAGGACCAGCTCGGCATTGGCTTAACAGCTTGCCAGCAGAATCAATTGGTTGTTGGGAGGACCTGGAAACCGCATTCCTCGACAATTTCCAGGGCACTTATGTGCGACCACCAGACGCCGATGACCTTAGCCACATAATTCAGCAGCCAGAGGAATCGGCCAGACAATTCTGGACACGGTTCCTAACCAAGAAAAATCAAATCGTCGACTGTCCGGACGCAGAGGCCCTAGCAGCCTTCAAGCATAACATCCGCGACGAGTGGCTTGCACGGCACCTAGGACAGGAAAAGCCGAAATCTATGGCAGCCCTCACGACACTTATGACCCGCTTTTGCGCGGGAGAAGACAGCTGGCTAGCTCGCAGCAATAACATGACCAAGAGCCCTGGTAATTCGGATACCAAGGACAGCAGTGGCAGGTCGCGTCGCAACAAGCAAAAGCGCCGCATTAACGGCGACAATGCTGAGGATACGGCAGTTAATGCCGGATTCAGAGGCTCTAAACCCGGTCAGCGGAAAAAGCCATTCAAAAGAAATACTCCGGGCCCGTCCAGTTTGGACCGAATACTCGACCGCTCATGCCAGATACATGGCACCCCCGAAAAACCAGCCAATCACACCAACAGGGATTGTTGGGTGTTCAAGCAGGCAGGCAAGTTAAATGCCGAAAGCAGAGACAAGGGGCTGCATAGCGATGACGAGGAGGAGCCCCGGCCGCCGAACAACAGTGGACAGAAAGGTTTTCCCCCACAAGTGCGGACGGTGAACATGATATACGCAACCCACGTCCCCAAGAGGGAGCGGAAGCGTGCGCTAAGGGACGTATACGCGATGGAGCCAGTCGCCCCAAAGTTCAACCCATGGTCTTCCTGCCCGATCACTTTTGATCGAAGGGACCACCCCACTAGCATCCGTCATGGCGGATTCGCCGCATTGGTTCTAGACCCAATTATTGACGGATTTCACCTCACTAGAGTCCTTATGGACGGCGGCAGCAGCCTGAACCTGCTTTACCAGGATACAGTGCGGAAAATGGGCATCGATCCCTCGAGGATTAAACCCACTAAAACGACCTTTAAAGGCGTCATACCAGGTGTAGAGGCCAACTGTACAGGCTCAGTTACACTTGAAGTGGTCTTCGGATCTCCGGATAATTTCCGAAGCGAGGAGTTAATCTTCGACATAGTCCCGTTCCGCAGTGGCTATCACGCACTGCTCGGGCGAACCGCATTTGCCAAGTTCAATGCGGTGCCGCACTACGCATACCTCAAGCTCAAGATGCCAGGCCCTCGAGGAGTCATCACGGTCAATGGAAACACTGAACGCTCTCTCCGAACGGAGGAGCATACGGCGGCTATCGCAGCGGAAGTACAAAGCAGCCTCTCAAGGCAATTCTCCAGTCCGGCCATTAAACGTCTGGACACCGTCAAGCGCGCCCGGAGTAACCTACAACAAGACCGCCTGGCACGTTCCCGAGAAAGCGTAGCAATGCGGCACAACCCCAGCACTTGCGAACTTGCGAAACCAGTGTTGCGCGTACATAACTACACTCTGGAAATACCATGGGCACAGGGGGAGGGGCACCATCACGGCACGCCCGAAACGCGGCTTAAACCGCACTAGGGGCTGCCGATTTTTAATTTTCTCTTATTTTCAGGACTCCATTCTTCGGAAGGCTTGTCCGGCAGTACAATTGCCGCACAAACGATACAACCAGGGAAGCAGAAAGCTACGCCGCACTATGGAACTCTAAGGTGGTCTCTATAACGAGCAGTATACCTGTTTCACATAACATTCCGCAGCTCGCCCCTGGAAAGGACATGTTAAATAGTCCCATCTTTTGCTTATTGCACTATTTATATCGTTCTGCTTTGATCGCAGCCTTTTTAAATAAACAATGCATAGCTTCCGTCTATTATTGCATTACTCTTTTTTACGAATATATGTTCATTAATGACATGTTGCACCCGTACACTTTGGTACGGCCAATACGCCAGGGGCTTAAGTACCCCACAATACGGTGTGAGAAGTCCGAACACTTTCACAAGTGCGGCACCCCGAACTTATAGCATTATATGCATCGGCTCCGAATCATGTCTTGGGTCAATAGTTGGGTTTGCCCGGCTCCTATGTTTTGGTACCTTACGTTCCGTTATATCGGCTAAGGTAGCACTAGGAGAACTACTGCGATTGTGCCCCAGTTGAGCTGGGCTAAGCACCTCAGTAGAGAAAGCTAAAACTGACCGTCATGATGAGGCGAGAGCTGGTCGCTGTTCGAGAGGTTTTCGAGTCCCTAAAGACTTATGCCGCTTAGAGCGAGGAGTCGGCTTTGTCCGGCCTAGGCGTGGATAGCGCCCCGAACTCGGTCTTCCGAACACTAGGGGCTTCGCCGAAATTTAAAATTATAGAATTCTATGGCTAAGTGAGAGTGTTCAAGCATTATAGTCCGATTGCCTTGTTCGTTGTGTTGAGCGCCTCCCTCGAAGGACCCAAGAATGGGAAAAAGAGCGCTCATGTTTATCCCGAACACCCCAGCACTCGTGGCACGGGGGCAGAAGCCGACGACTCGCCATCTCTCAAATTTGATAAACGGCCGCACAGAAGGTAATATTTTAAATTCAAAAGCGTTGCTTAGCGCATATGAACAAGTTTTCAGCGTACAGATCACAAATGCGAGTTTACTCAAAAATTACATCTTTGGAGCATTCATCCGCTATAAGGCGGGCACCCTTCAGGACGCCCTCATAATACGCTTCCGGGACGCGATGCTCCTTGCCCGGCGGCGGCCCGTCCTTCACCAGCTTCTCCGCATCCATCTTGCCCCAGTGCACTTTAGCACGGGCAAGCGCCCTACGGGCACCTTCGATGCAGACGGAGCGCTTGATTACTTCAAGCCGTGGACAGGCATCCACCAGCCGCCTCACCAGCCCGAAGTAGCTCCCAGGCAGAGCCTCTCCAGGCCAAAGCCGAACTACGAGGCCCTTTATGGCCTGTTCGGCCACCTTGTGGAGCTCGACCATTTGCTTCAGCTGGTCGCTCAAAGGCACCAGGTGTCCGGCCTCAGCATACTGAGACCAGAACACCTTCTCCGTCGAGCTCCCCTCCTCGGATCGGTAGTAGGCGGCGGCATCAGACGCACTACGGGGCAAATCTGCGAATGCTCCTGGAGAGCTCCGGACTCGGGTAAGTAACAAGTAATTCACTTTCACGTGCTTGCTTTGCATAATGAATGCCTTACCCGCCGCTATCTTCTTCATCGCTTCAATTTCTTGGAGGGCTTTCTGGGCTTCGGCCTTGGCAGACTTCGCGCTTTCGAGGGCTGCCGCAAGCTCGGACGCTTGCGTCTTTGAGTCAAGCTCCAAACTCTCGTGTTTTTTCATGAGAGCCTAGAGCTCTTTCTGCACCTCCTCTACCCGCGCCTCCTGCTTCCCTCTCTCTGTGCGCTCCGCGGCCGCTCTGTTTTCGGCCTCGGACAGCGCTTTCTTAAGGGTTGCCACCTCGGTCGTGGCCCCTATAATAGCACGTTGATCCTGTCATTTTTTGCAACCACATCTTCTCTATATACTTGCGCAAGGTATTACTTACCTTCCTTCTCCTCGAGTTGCCTCTTGGCATGGCCGAGCTCGTTCTTGGACCGCGCGAGGTTTTGCTTCAGCGTGTCCATCTCCGCAGTCAGTGCGGCGGAGGCTAGCAGCGAAGCCTGCATACGCATATTGACTTGATTATGTTAGACTCCTACGAATGTTATTAGATCCTCTATTCGGCTTTTCTTTCCGAATGCCGAACAGAGCATCAGGGGCTACTGTCTATGCGGTAATATTTTTACATATTCTTTACTTACCTCAAAGCCTGTTAGAAGGCTGGCACAGGCTTCAGTCAGTCCGCTCTTGGTGGGCTGAACCTTCTGGATCACCGCACTCATAATAGTGCGGTGCTCCTCGTCGATGGAGGCGCCGTTAAGCACCTCCAGCAAATTGTCCGGGGCCTCCGGTTGGACGGAGGTTGCCGGATCGGTAGGCTTGCTCCTCTTGGAAGGAGGCTGCCTACCGGAGTCGGAAACCGTTGAAGGTTCTGGCGCGGTGTCTGACTCAAGGCCGGACTTGGAGCCCTTGGGGGTTCTATCCCCTTTACGCCTGGAGTCCGGGAGGTTGCCTTGCAGCGCCTCCAGGACCACCTCCTCCTGGCTTGGAACCTGTTGGGACGCCACCACGGCGTCGTCCGTAGGATGGGGGGAGGTAGCCGTCGAAAGCGAATTCACATCCGACGAATCCAGGGAACCGCTCGACGACACGTCGAGCCGGTCTTTGGGTGGACTGCATAAACATGTTCAACGTAAGGAAAAGCTGTGCAATGGGGGAATACTATGAATCACTCTGGTATCCGGATACTTACGATCTCGCCAGGGGCTTGGCCCTGTGCGGCCACTCCTCTTTGCCATCATCGGCGTTGGTGGAGTAGTCCGGAGGAGGGGTCTTCCCCTTCTTGGACCCTTCGGCCTCCCTAGTTGGGGCGGCCTTCCTTTTCTTCCCTCCCCCTACTGGAGGGGGTGAGGTCTCTTCTTCCTCCTCCTCGTCTTCATGGGAGGAGTGCGCCTTGGAGTCGTCGGATGATGAATCCGACACCTCCTGGCGCCGGGCACTCTTTCGAGTCCCCGTGGCCTTCTTCTTGGCCTTCTTCTCCAGCACCACATAGGGTGCCGGAACCAGCAACTTCGCCAAGCGAGCGTCCGCTGGGCCTTCGGGCAAAGGAGCCGGACAGTTGATCTGTCCGGACATCTCCTGCCAATCCTGTCAAAGGTAAAGGAGCTTAGATCGCGCGACTCGGTGATGTAAAACCACCCCGATTGCCACCCCTTTAGGGACTCCACGAAGGAGCCCTCGAGCCATAGGACGTTGGGCATCTTGCCCACCATGGCGCCTCCGCACTCCACCTGGGTGCCGCGCACCACCTTCGGCTTGACATTGAAAGTCTTGAGCCATAGGCCGAAATGGGGGCGGATGCAGAAGAAGGCCTCGCACACGACGATAAACGCCGAGATGTTGAAGACAAAGTTCGGGGCCAGATCGTGGAAATCCAGGCCATAGTAGAACATGAGCCCCCGGACAAATGGGTGGAGAGGGAAGCCCAGTCCGCGGAGGAAATGGGGGAGGAACACCACCCTCTCATGGGGCCTAGGGGATGGGATGAGCTGCCCCTCTTCGGGAAGCTGGTGCGCAATGTCATTAGACAAGTATCCGGCCTTCCTCGGTTTTTTGATGTGTCCCTCCGTGATGGAGGAGACCATCCACTTGTCTCCCACTCCGGACATGGCTGGAGAAGGTTGAGGTGGGGTGTGTGGACTGGGGCGCTGGAGCTCAAGTGCGGGGAAATGGATAGGCAAAGGAGGAAGAAGGCGTGGATGAGAAGGTGGATCCTTATCCCCTTATATGGGCGGACACGACTATGCGTCCCCACTAGCCCAGTAAAACTCGCTTATATCCAGAGCGCCATAATCAATGGCGTGGTTGGGTTACCCACGCCCGTATTGATGAGAATCCCGGAATAAGGGGACACGACCTCTGCTTTGACAAGACGTGCCAAGGAAACCGCCTCGCTAAACGCGCTGAGGTGGAACAGTAAAATGATTCGAATAAAGACTTGGCCGTGGTGTCACGCTATGGAATACGTCAGCAAATTAGATTTGTGTAAATATTATTCTCTCTATGGCAATATGTGGAAACTTATTTTGCAGTGCCGGACACTACCTTTGTGTTCAAAATCTTCTATGAAGTACTTGGAGGAGGAACCCGCCTTGCAATGCCGAAGACAATCTGCGCGCCGGACTCGTCGTCATTGAAGCCTAGTTCAGGGGCTACTGAGGGAGTCCTGGATTAGGGGGTGTCCGGATAGCCGGACCATACCTTCGGCCGGACTCCTAGACTATGAAGATACAAGATTGAAGACTTCGTCCCGTGTCCGGAAGGGACTTTTCTTGGCGTGGAAGGCAAGCTTGGCGATACGGATATGTAGATCTCCTACCATTGTAACTAACTCTGTGTAACCCTAGCCCTCTCCGGTGTCTATATAAACCGGAGGGTTTTAGTCCATAGGACAAACATACAGTCATACCATAGGCTAGCTTCTAGGGTTTAGCCTCTCTGATCTCGTGGTAGATCTACTCTTATACTACCCATATCATCAATATTAATCAAGCAGGATGTAGGGTTTACCTCCATCAAGAGGGCCCGAACCTGGGTAAAACATTGTGTCCCCTGCCTCCTGTTACCATCCGCCTAGATGCACAGTTCGGGACCCCCTACCCGAGATCCGCCAGTTTTGACACCGACAACAATGTATCCATTCCTGGCATAAGAGTCAAACAAAGCAGGTGCAAACAACGGAATAATATCACATGTATCCTCACTAAAAACCAAGTTATAACAAATGTGATGAGGAGGCATAGGAGCATAAATAAAATGGTGGTCATTGGTGATCTAGGCAATAAATAATCATGGGGGTGTATGGGAACATGGAAGCACCTAGCCAAGCGAGTAGCATAAATACCAACATGAATTTTACCCTTAGTTAAATTGTTGTGAAGGCGGAGTGCAATGATAGCCCCTAGGTTATAGGTGTGGTCATTATGAATTGCACAATATAAAATGGCAAGGTCAGTGGCACTGAGTATATTGGCTTGCTCTCTAGCAGTCAAAATTTCCCTATGAATAAAGCAAAGTAATGCACAGAAGGAAATTGTAAACTAGTGGTTGTGGCTTTCGACACGCCCCTTTCCTCTCCCACTGTTAAGGTGTGGAGGAAACCATTAAACTCCGCTGGTCTAGGCTCTCTTAATTCCCCATCAAAAGGAATCAAACATATCTCATAGAATTCAGTAAGTGGTATCTGATGATGTTCAAAATATAAATCAAAGCGCATCGCAGGGGGTTCGAGCCTATTCAAGAAATGAAAATTTTGCACAAAGGATTTTGTAAGGATGTGGTGTTGGTCACACTCATCTACAAGGAAGTTGGTCAATCCAACATTTGCAACGAATTGCGCGAACTCTTGGTAGAACTTGACTTCGTTCATGAAGGCATTGTGTGGCCATTCGCATGGCCAGACCTACGTCCTTCATGGAGTGTTTAGGTCGCTATCCAAAGATTCTCCAATGACTCCCTTGGCATTCCTTTTGGAGGAACTCCTCCGGAAGAAATCCATTTTTCCTATGAACAAATTTCTGAAATTTTTGGGTCACAAAATAATGTCAATAAAACTTCACAAAACTGATAGCAACTACTCAAATGGATGTCTAGAGGCTATATCAAGCATTCAAACTTCTTGGAACTCAAAGAATTCAACATGCAAGCTCATTTTCAGTAGCACCAAGAGTAGCTAATTACTCAAAATATAAACCACTAAAGCAAAAAACTAATTGGAGGAATGATGGAGTCACATACCAAGTAGCAATCCCCCAAAATAGTTTCGGAAACGGAGCTCCGAGCAAAGAGATAAAAAATCTCAGGTTTGGGAGCAAGAACAAGAGAGAGAGTTATAGTTCTTTTTTTCTTGGAGGTGACTGACGGTGTGAGCTAAGAGAGTAAGTGAGGGGGTCCTCGTGGGCCAACTACCCACCAGGGCGTGCCCTGGGGGTGTGGTGCGCCCTGGTGCCTAGTGCGCACCTGGGGCACCCCCTGTGGTGTTTTTAGTGACAGAAATTCTCAAATATTCACAAAAAATCATGTTAAAATTTCATGTCATTCTGAGCACTTTTATTTTTGGGCTATTTTTTAATTGCACAGATAATTCAGAAAACAACATAATCATGGCATTTTATTGTATTTAACTAAGAATATCAGAAAACAAAAGGTGGGTACAAAAGGTTGTGCTTACTAAATTCATCGACCACATGTCTCTCAAAAATAATCCACCAATAAGGTTGATCAAGTCTTATTAACAAAGTACTTTCGATTAACATGAAACCAAAGAATCTTTGTATGACACTAGGTTACCTCAATGGGAATATGCATATCCCTTACAATGGGTATTTCATATTTCTTTTTGACAATAGGAAGAGGGAATTGAAAACTTCCCGTAGTAATTGCCGGAGTCTTTTCAATAACATTAATACCATTCACTTGAAATTGTTTCTTAGGAAAGTGCACCGTATGCTCATTACCATTTATATGAAAAGTGAACTTGCTTTTGTTGATATCAATAACAACCCCTGCAGTGTTCAGAAAGGGTCTACCAAGGATAATTGACATGTTGTCGAGTCCTCGGGCATATCAAGTATAACGAAGTCTGTTAAAATAGTAACAATTGCAAGTAGAACAGGCACATCCTCACAAACACCGATAGGTATGGCAGTTGATTTGTCAGCCATTTGCGATGATATTTCAGTGGGTGTGAGTTTATTCAAATCATGTCTTTTATATAAAGAGAAAGGCATATCACTAACACCGGCTCCTAAATCACATAAAGCATTTTTGACATAATTTCTTTTAATGGAGCATCGTATAGTTGGTATTTCGGGATCTCCTAATTTCTTAGGTACTCCGTCCTTAAAAGAGTAGTTTGCAAGCATGGTGGAGATTTCAGCTTCAGGTATTTTTCTTTTATTAGTGACAATATCTTTCATATATTTAGCATAGGGGGCATCTTTAAAATATCAGTCAAACGAGTACGCCAAAAGACTGGCCTAAGCATTTTAGCAAAGTGTTCAAATTCCTCCTCCTCCTTTTTCTTAGACGATTTAGGTGGAAAGGGCATGGGTTTCTGAACCCATGGTTCTCTTTCTTTACCATGTTTTCTAGCAACAAAATCTCTCTTATCATAACGTTTATTTTTAGAAGGTGGGTTATCAAGATCAGCAGCAGGTTCTATTTCAACGTCATTATTGGTTCTTTATCATTGTCTAGTTGAGAATCTACATGAACATCATCATTGTCATTATCATTATCACTAGGTGAATGTTCATTACCAGATTGTGTTTCAGCATAAAAAATAGGAACATCATTATCATCCTCAGAAGGTTTTTCTACCTCAGGTTCACTAGAAGTATGCAAAGTCCTATAATTTTCCTTTTCCTTTTTTTAGATGGACTAGGTTTATCAATATTAATTATTTGAGAGTCTTGTTCAATTCTTTTAGGGTGACCTTCAGGATAAAGTGGCTCCCGAGTCATTCTACCTCCTCTAGTCATTACTCTAACAGCATGATCATTCATATTATTATTCATTTCATTGAGCAACTCACCTTGAGATTTAGCAACTTGTTCTAACTGAGTTTGGACCATAGAAACATGTTTACGAACACCTTTGACATCATTAACAATTCTAAACGACAAGTCACTCAAGCGATCAATCATGTAGGCATTTTGTTTCAATTGTTTCATAACATTTGCATTAAAATAATCATGCTTAATAATGTAATTGTCAAATTCATACATGCATCGACCAGGAGATTTATTGTAGCGAATGTCACCTTCATCAAACTTTATAAGATAATTTACCTCTGCCACCTGTGATGGTGTGTCAAGACCATGTATTTCTTCAATAGGTGGTAAATTTTAAACATCTTTAGCTTTAAAACCCTTTTCCTTTATACATTTCTTTGCTTCTTGCATATCTTCAGGACTGAGAAATAGAATACCCCTCTTCTTCGGAGTGGGTTTAGGAGGTGGTTGAGGAAGTTCCCAATCATTATCATTCTTCAAAATAGTATTCAATAGTTCCTCAGCTTGTTCAATAGTTCGTTCCCTAAAAACACAACCAGCACAACTATCTAGGTAGTCCCTAGAAGTATCGGTTAGTCCATTATAGAAGATATCAAGTATTTCATTTTTCCTAAGAGGATGATTAGGCAAATCATAAAGTAATTGAAGAAGCCTCCCCAAAACCCGTGGGAGACTTTCTTCTTCAGTTTGCACAAAGTTAAATATTTCCTGTAAGGGAGCTTGTTTCTTATGAGCAGGATTTTTTCTAGAGAAGTAATAAATCATATCCTGGGGACTACGCACATGACGAGTACCAAGAGCATTATACCATATCTTCGCACTACAAAAAAAGACTCATCCGTGACATTTTGGGCCGAAAGAATTTTTTCTGTCATGCTTATGACACTTCTATGACGATAATTATGACAAAACCCGGTATCATCATAGATGTGGTGGGCTCCTACTTCTATGACAAAAAATCATGATAGAAAATGGGCTTTTCATCCTGGAAAGGTTGGAGACGCAGCTGCATGACATTCTTTGGGCCGTCCATGACTGAAAAAATCATGGTAGAAGCAAGGGCGAGGAAAATATCAGGGAGTTCCCGGTTACGGTGGGTGGTTGGGGCCAAGCGATGCACTGTGGTTTGCGCATTTCTCTCATGTACGCGCGTGTGTGCAAGGCATTGGCTAAGTGAACCCGAGCGATCGCACGTTACTGAACCTGGGCGATCGATCCCTTGGCTATTAACTGAATCTGAGCGATTCATTCGCTGGTGACTGTACTCGAGCGATTCCTTCGTTGCTGTTGCTAACTGAACCGAGCGATCAATCACTACTGCAGCTTACTGAAGCCGATTGAGCCCCCATGCGAGACGTAGCCAGCCGGTGTTGGTTTGCCTCTCGATGAACAGTGAACATTGCTACCGTGCACGCGGTACATAGAACGAGTCGAGGCGCGGTGAGTCGAGCCGGTTGGTTGGCTGTGGATGAACAGTTCCCGGTGGGGGTTGGAAAAACAGGACCCCGTGGTAGTAGGCCGTTGCCGCTAGATGAACAGGACCCCGAGGAGGCCGCCGCACCCCAACCGGTTGGGGGTGGATGAACAGGACCCCGTGGAGGCTCTATGAATAGTAGCCGATGGAGGCTGGATGAACAGTAGCCCGTGGAGGCTGGAGGAGGTCGACGGTGGATGAACTGTAGCCCGTGGAGGCTAGAGCGAGGCATTAGACGGTGGATGAATAGGACCCCGTTTCACTGTAGGCGCTCCAACACAAGTACGTTTCCTCCGTTTTGCGGTATGATAGACCCCTCCCGATGAACAGGATCCCATTTCGACTGTGGCCGGTCGAACACAAGGCCGTTTCCTCCGTTCTGCGGTACGCCAGGCCTCGTTTCCATTGCCTGTTCCATCCAAGCCAGTTGGCTCCTTATGAACAGCACGCGTTCCATTGCCTCCCGATGAACACGACGCATTCCATTACCTCCCCATGAACACGACGACGACGCAGCTCCTCCGTTCCGACCCAGCCACGTACATGAGCCCTGGCCGTACATATGCGTGAGTGGGCATTTGAGACCCCGCCCATATGTACGTATGTGGCCGTATTTTCTTTCTTGCACGCTGGCCGTTATACGTACGTGTACATGCTATGTGTGCGCCTGTACTACGACACGTGCGCGCCTCTACATCGATCAGTATGTACGTACACGTTCGCGACCAGAATGACACCGCTACGTACGCTTCGACCAGGTGGGTCCCGACCGTCAGGCACTTCCTTGCGTGCGAAGATGTAGCTGGTAAGTCCCAGCAGTCAGGGGGGAACGTTTTTTTCGTGAAATACGGTGGCCCATCCGGTGGGTCCCTGCTGTCAGGTGGAGGAATCATTATTTTTTGCGTAATAAGGAGGCACTTCCTTGCTGCTGCCGTGGACCCAGCTGTCAGCCTCTCCACGTACAGTACTCTTCTGATGGAAGTCATTCCTTGACCATGTTGACCATGCCGCGCTGAGAGTATCAGGGCGGTGGACGACAACGAGGCCTAGGAAGGGGACGGCGTGGAGCCGGGGAAGACGCGGGAGTGGATGCCCACGTGGAGGGGAGTACGTGGGTTGATTGCTTCAGTTGCGGTGTGAGGCTGCCGTCGCCAGAAAATAACATGAGGTGTGGGTGAGTATAGAGGGATGGCATGACCAGCGGTGACAGCACAGCGGGACACGGGAGGCAGGAGCAGGCGGCATGGTCGATGCTTGTTTGGGCGGCTGGAGCAAGAAGACCAGAGGTTGAAGAAGCACTACGACCGTTGGATGGACATTGTACGGTCACTGCAGCTAGAACCGTTTATATTGACTAAGTTGACAAAGCCCTGCGTCCGCGTCAACTTAGTAGGCCCACAAGTCAGCCTCCAAATATGCTGGGTCCCGCCTAGCAGCGGCGGTCTTCATTTTTGTGTGTAGTAGGCACTTGCGTGTGAAGAGATATAGCTGGTGGGTCCGAGCTGTCAGCGGGGGGAATGTTTTTTTGTGAAATACAGAGGCCCTTTCGGTGGGTCCCTGTTGTTAAGTGGATGAATCATTATTTTGCGCGTAATAAGGAGGCACTTCCTTGCTGCAGCCGTGGACCCAGCTGTCAGCCTCTCCACGTATAGTCCTCTTCCGATGGAAGTCGTTCCTTGACCACGTTGAGCACGCCGCGTTGTGATCACAAAGGCAGGGACGATGGCGAGGCCTATGAAGGGAATGACAAGAGTTGGGGAAGACTCGGCAGTTATTTCCCACACGGAGGGGAGTACGAGGGTTTACTACTTCAGCTGCAGTGTGAGGCTGCCGTCGCCGGAGAATGACATGAGGTGTGGGTGAGTAGAGGGATGGCAAGGCCAGCGATGGGAGTACGGTGGGCGGTGAGGCTTGCGTGGCAGCACAACCAGTCACAGGAGGAGGGAGCAGCAGTCCTGCCGGCGCTTGTTTGAGCGGTTGGAGCAGGAAGAGCAGAGATTGAAGAAGCATGACAGCCGTTGGATGGACATCAATAGTCACTGCTCTCGCGTGTTGACTAAGTCGACACGATGTTGCGTGTGCATCAACCTTTTTTAGGAAAGCTTGCGCGTCAATCTATAGTAGGCACACAAGTCAGCCTCAGATCCGTGGGAAATAGCATACAACCCATCTGCCATTATTTCTAATAATTCACAGCCCATTTGCTAATTCTTAAGGTTTTTTGGAGACCATATTCTTTTTGTTAGCATTACAGCCCATATTGTGGCCACGGTTAAAAAATTATACGATTTTGCATATTTCGGTGCAGTTCGAAATGTTTTTAATCCCGAAATTTCGAGTCACAATCAAACTAATTTGAAAAGTAAATTTATATTAATATAAAATCCAAATAATTGTCTGTGCATAAAAATCAATGGAATTTAAAATCTCGAAATGAAAATAAATAAATTTGAAACTAATTGTTAGTTTGATGTGTTTTAAAAATGTACAAGACATTTCTCATTACTGATAGCCCATTTTCTGGGCAAGCCGAATGAAGCTCTGCTCGTCTTGAAAGATTTCCAGCTCAGCAGGGCTAACAAAGCAAGTAGGCCTCGGTTGGGTATTCTGCAAAAGAACAAAAAAACTGGGCTAGCCATTTTCAGAAAGAAAAAAGCTACTAGGCTGGTCTTGTGGTAAACATAAAAGAAAAGGCTGGCTAGACAGGACAAAGTGCCCCGCACAACCCAGTTGACACCCTGCTTCCGTCTCAAAAACAAAAATAACTGGGCAAGCTGCTGGGTCCCTGATGTCATCCACTTGTTGTGCAATTCTCTCGTTTATTGACTACGTTGACAATGGCATGGGATCCAGATGTCAGAAATCCATTAGGAGGAACCATTTTTTTGGCTTGAAATAAGGAGGCACTTGCTTGCATACTGCCATGACCCTGGTAGGTCCCTACTATCATCGTCTCCACATACAATCATCTCCTGATTGTGTATGCATCAACCTAGTAGGCCCAAAAGTCAGCCTCTAAACCTGTGGCAGACAAATACAGCCATTCCATACGTTCAAACGAAAAGTTCAACTTTCGGAGCAAAGTAACAGGTCTAATCCAGATATAGAGTACTGAACTTCCACGTTGACAACCATCATAGCCAAGTTAACTATCTACTCCCAGTAATACTCTAGTAGTGTACAAGTACTAACTTACTCTTAGCTAACTAGACGATGCCGGCCGCTATATGCGGTACATGCTAAACACAGGCACCGACGTCCTCCTCCTCGCCTCAGACTTGCCAGAGGTGCAATAGGGTGCGTTGCTCGCGCGCGTTGGCCCTTTATCGGCGTGGTCCACCGAAGCGTCGGCTTCTAAGTGGGAAACCCACTTGATGAGCTGATAGTAAAACTCCGCGCTGCGAACGCGTGCGTGCTCGACAGCCTCTAGGGCTATTTGCCGGGCGCCGACCTTCACATAGTCGGCTCAGCTGCGGGCGCTCTGCTTGTGACTCAGAGCGTCGGTGCACTGCTGCTCCATGCCCCGCCGGTGGCGCAAATCGGCGATACGCCGCGCCTCCGCCAGGCGTTCATGCTCCAACAAGTCCTCATACTCTACATTTCCATCTAAAGACCGATAGAATGCCTCCTCCCTCCGTTTGCCTTCCGGTGAAAAACCATACACTAGTTCCGGCGGTGACCGCCTTCGGCGTCGCCTATTGCGGTCGGGCGGGGCATGAAGGACGTGGCGAGCGAGAGGGCAAGTAGCGAGCGACGTCGGGCCGGTGGGGGCTTATGAGGATATGGTGAGTTGGGTGATGGTGCCATCGGAGGACACCGGGAACCCGTAATTATAGGCGGAAGGTACGTGAACCAGCGTGACGCGGGAAGCATGACAGTCATCGCGGTCATCGTAATTCAATGCATAAGCACGCATGGCTTAGCACGCCAGCTTGACGTGGAAAACTAGAAAAACTGAAATTATGACTATGTCGTCCCGTCCCGTCCCGTCAGTGGTGCGTCCCATCCATGTTGGGTCGCACATCAGCATGACGGTCAAACGAGTATGCTCAATTCATCCAAATGAGGTACGTGCGTGATCCGCTGGTTATTCGCGTAGGATTGAGTCGGTCGGATAGTGTACGTGTAGGATCACAATAGCTGATGAACATTTGCTGGGCGATAAGGCATTTGCGAACGTTTTTGCTGGCAGTTTCTTCAGATTCGCATGTCATTTTCTTCAGAACAGCATGTCAGTTTCTTCAGAGGTAGGCATTTTTATTCAAAAAACTGCCACCTTTGGATCTTGCATCACAACTAAAACTGCCAGGAGTGTATTAGTAGGCTAGCTAGCGATCAATCATTAACTTGTAAACACTGAGAAAACAGAAATAAGGAACTGCTAGTAACTTGTAAACACCGAGAACACACAAATAAGGATCATGATGTGCACAGTAGTAAGAGCCGATCCGTTCGAAATGTTCACATGAGACTCACAGGCCTGGCATTGTAATATGTTCACATTAGTAGCCCAAATTCACAACCAACTAGTACGATTCCCATACATAAGATCAACATGTTAATGCATCTCAATGATTCACAGACCATATACAAATATGTAGCTCCAAAAGCAAAGATCTAGAAAAAAATATGTTCTTCCTACTAACATGGATGCTTCTCTGGGCCAACATTCAGTATAGAGTGAAAAACAATTTTGTTTGTGAAGTCTACAATTCCTCTTGCAAACGTAAGTGGTCTCACCAACAGCTGGAACCATGAGAATGAACCACACATGATGGAGGAACATCCACTGCAATATGATTTGGTCTTCTCTTGATCACAAGGCAAGACTATTTTCAGAATACAAGCTTTAACTTAGGCAAAATGATGCACATTGTGTAATTAGACCAAAGCAATGAAGCACATAGTGTTGTCCAATAAATAGCACAGTACTACTTTTGTGCAGTCCATGAAGTGACTATCCAATCTTTCTGTGTCTATTTTCAAATGGCACTGCATGTAGTGACTATACTATTCTCTTGTGCAATTCCACCAAAATTGCGATCACTTTTTTTGTTTGCCAAATAGCAACGGGCAGAAATCTGTCTGCACAAATATCAAGCAACTAGTAAACGTATACCCCACCTTTAATTTTCGGTTTAAACATGTCTCTTGCGCTTAGCATCTGTCATGTTTTGCACTTGACAATTTGATACTGTCATGTTTTGCCCTGGACAATTTCGTACTGAATTGATTTGATGGTACAGAGCAGAAGTATAGCGTCTATTCTTCATCAGACCAAGGATATCCATGTTCGTAGTGATGGAAGAGATGAAATCGATACAACCGAAATTGAGCATCCAATCATTGAATCATGTCCTGCACCTCCAATGTAGGTCCACCTTGCCAATAAATTCACATGCAAACCACTAATATTACTATCTAATGACAGTACAAAAAGAGTAGAAAGATAGCAGCAAACCATGTACCTTCGTAATGAACAGCTCATAGTGCCACCAATTGGATATAATAGTTTGGAAGAAAACATGCTCCTAATGTTAAACCATTTGGACTTTTTGTGCAGTTCCACTAAAATCGAGCATCCCTGTTTGCACAGATATTGAAAGTGTTATTACTATAAAAGTGGCACTAATTGAAGCATAGACTCACAAATATAAGCATTCCAATTTCTTAATGGGAAAAGGTAGCAAGACTGTTTCTAACCAACTGTTTGAAGGAATAAATAAGGCAACAACGGCCGATGTCAGGAAGGCATACATAGTATTTTCTTAAAAACTGAACCATTCCTCACCTCTCCTCTTCTTTTAAGCATATTTTGTGCAGAACTAAAATAAAATGCCATCACCGCTTTGACAATTTAGTGACATTACTGTACACAAAGAAATGACTTACCATTACATCACAATGTCAGGTAAGTAATTGACATGCATTAGAGACAAACATACAAACCTCCTCTGATAACATAATGAACATTAATTTTAACAAAGGTGTGACTAGCTTTACCAGTATAATTTGAGTGAACTCTACACCCTCTGCTCCTTAATATAAGACATTTTCCCAGTTCAAATTAAAGTACCCAAATGTCTAGTATTTAGAAAAATAGGTAGTAGTTTTCTTGAGCACATATCTGGGAAAGCTTGCCACACTTTATATATGTCCATACGCTAATGCAACACCATTCGAATAGTACAAATATACACTAATCCGGTGGCTAGTGCAACAGTAGAGTAGTTTTTTTTATTATGAGGTACAATACAATGGTTTTACTGAACATATTTCCTTAAGCTAGCACCGGAAGATTTCTATAAGCATTAACAATACAAAATGTAAAGGTAACAAGTTTCAACATTTGTATACTAGATGTGCAACATCATTAAACCAAATACAAAAGTCTGAACATATTTGATCGATTATTATAAAGTTCGAAATGATAGACTGATGTGGGACTTGACAAATTGCTATCCCAATCTTGATAATCGATCAAATATAAAAACTTGATCAACCAAATCAAGAAAACAGTCGGAGGAGGAGGTGCCCTGATAACCCACAAGTATAGGGGATTGCAACAATTTTCGAGGGTAGAGTATTCAACCCAAATTCATATATTTGACACAAGGGGAGCCAAAGAATATTTGAAGATATTAGCAGCCGAGTTGTCAATTCAACCACACCTGGAGATTAATTATCTGCAGCAACGTGATCAGTAGCAAAGTAATATGATAGTTTTGATAGTAGTGACAGTAGCAATGGTAACGGTAACAGTGATAGCAATAGTTTTGTAGCAAGTGCAGTAGTAACGATTGTAGTAGTAATTTAGCAAGAACAATATAAGATAAGTTCGTAGGCATTGGATCGGTAATTTGTTGGATGATATTCATCATGTAACAGTCATAACCTAGGGCGATACGACACTAGCTCCAGTTCATAAATATAATGTAGGCATGTATTCCGTAAATAGTCAAACGTGCTTATGGAAAGAACTTGCATGACATCTTTTGTCCTACCCTCCCGTGGCAGCAGGGTCCCATTGGAAATTAAGGGATATTAAGGCCTCCTTTTAATAGAGAACCAGAACAAAGCATTAACACACAGTGAATACATGAACTCCTCAAACTACGGTCATCACCGGGAGTGGCCCCGACTATTGTCACTCCGGGGTTGCCAGATCATAACACGTACGAGGTGACTATAACTTGCAAGATCGGATCTAGAACATGGATATAATGATGATAACATAAAAGGTTCAGATCTGAAATCATGGCACCCGGGCCCAAAGTGACAAGCATTAAGCATGGCAAAGTCATAGCAACATCAATCTGAGAACATAGTGGATACTAGGGATAAAGCCCTAACAAAATTAACTAGATTATGATACGTCTCCAACGTATCTATAATTTTTGATTGCTCCATGCTATATTATCTACTGTTTTGGACATTATTGGGCTTTATTATCAACTTTTATATTATTTTTGGGACTAACCTATTAACCGGAGGCCCAACCCAGAATTGTTGTTGTTTTGCCTATTTTAGGGTTTCGAAGAAAACGAATATCAAACAGAGTCCAAACGGAATGAAACCTTCGGGAACGTGATTTTCTCACCGAACATGATCCAGGAGACTTGGACCCTACGTCAAGAAACAAAGGAGGAAGCCACGAGGTAGGGGGCGTGCCTACCCCCCCAGGCGCGCCCTCCACCCTCGTGGGCCCCCTGTTGCTCCACCGACGTACTCCTTCCTCCTATATATACCTACGTACCCCCAAACGATCAGATACGGAGCCAAAAACCTAATTCCACCGCCGCAACCTTCTGTATCCAGGAGATCCCATCTTGGGCCCTGTTCCGGAGCTCCGCCGGAGGGGGCATCCATCATGGAGGGCTTCTACATCAACACCATAGCCTCTCCGATGAAGTGTGAGTAGTTTACCTCAGACCTTCGGGTCCATAGTTATTAGCTAGATGGCTTCTTCTCTCTTTTTGGATCTCAATACAATGTTCTCCCCCTCTCTTGTGGAGATCTATTCGATGTAATCTTCTTTTTTGCGGTGTGTTTGTTGAGACCGATGAATTGTGGGTTTATGATCAAGATTATATATGAACAATATTTGAATCTTCTCTGAATTCTTTTATGTATGATTGGTTATCTTTGCAAGTCTCTTTGAATTATCAGTTTGGTTTGGCCTACTAGATTGATCTTTCTTGCAATGGGAGAAGTGCTTAGCTTTGGGTTCAATCTTGCGGTGTCCTTTCCTAGTGACAGTAGGGGCAGCGAGGCACGTATTGTATTGTTGCCATCGAGTATAACAAGATGGGTTTTTTTATCTTATTGCATGAATTTATCCCTCTACATCATGTCATCTTGCTTAAGGCGTTACTCTGTTTTCATGAACTTAATACTCTATATGCATGCTGGATAGCGGTCGATGAGTGGAGTAATAGTAGTAGATGCAGACAGGAGTCGGTCTACTTGTCTCGGATGTGATGCCTATATACATGATCATACCTAGATATTCTCATAACTATGCTCAATTTTGTGAATTGCTCAACAGTAATTCGTTCACCCACCGTAAAATAGTTATGCTCTTGAGAGAAGCCACTAGTGAAACCTATGGCCCCGGGTCTATCTTTGTCATATTAATCTTCCAATACTTATTTATTTCCTTTGCTTTTATTTTACTTTGCATCTTTATCACAAAAATACCAAAAATATTATCTTATCATATCTATCAGATCTCACTCTCGTAAGTGACCGTGAAGGGATTGACAACCCCTTATCGTGTTGGTTGCGATACTAGGGACTTGCGTGCAGCCTCCTACTGGATTGATACCTTGGTTCTCAAAAACTGAGGGAAATACTTACGCTACTTTGCTGTATCATCCTTTCCTCTTCAAGGAAATCCAACGCAGTGCTCAAGAGGTAGCAAGAAGAATTTCTGGCGCCGTTGCCGAGGAGGTTCGCGCAAGTCAAGATTTGACTCCCGACAATGAGCCATTTCTGGTGCCGTTGCCGGGGAGTCTACGCAAAAGTCAACATACCAAGTACCGATCACAACCCTTATCTCCCGCATTACATTATTTGCCATTTGCCTCTCGTTTTCCTCTCCCCCACTTCACCCTTGCTGTTTTATTTGCCCTCTCTCTCTATCCTCCCTCTCTTTCTCTATTTGCCTCTTTTTGCCGCTTGCTTCTTGTTTGCTTGTGTGTTGGATTGCTTGCTTGTCACGATGGCTCAAGATAACACTAAATTGTGTGACTTTACCAATACCAACAACAATGATTTTATTAGCACTCCGATTGCTCCTCTTACCAATGTTGAATCTTGTGAAATTAATGCCACTTTGCTGAATCTTGTCATGAAAGATCCGTTCTCTGGCCTTCCTAGTGAAGATGCCGCTACCCATCTAAATAGCTTCATTGATTTGTGTGATATGCAAAAGAAGAAAGATGTGGATAATGATATTGTTAAATTGAAGCTATTTCCTTTTTCGCTTAGAGATCATGCTAAAGCTTGGTTTTCGTCTTTGCCTAAAAAATAGTATTGATTCTTGGAACAAGTGCAAAGATGCTTTTATCTCTAAGTATTTTCCTCCCGCTAAGATCATATCCCTTAGAAACGATATTATGAATTTTAAGCAACTTGATCATGAACATGTTGCACAAGCTTGGGAGAGGATGAAATTAATGATAATAATTGCCCTACTCATGGTTTGAATTTGTGGATGATTATACAAAAATTTTATGCCGGATAGAATTTTGCTTCTAGAAATCTTTTAGATTCGGCCGCGGGAGGCACTTTTATGGAAATCACTTTAGGAGAAGCTACTAAACTCCTAGATAATATGATGGTTAATTATTCTCAATGGCATACTGAAAGATCTACTAATAAAAAGGTGCATGCGATAGAAGAAATTAATGTTTTGAGTGGAAAGATGGATGAACTTATGAAATTATTTGCTAGTAAGAGTGTTTCTTCCGATCCTAATGATATGCCCTTGTCTACTTTGATTGAGAACAATAATGAATCTATGGATGTGAATTTTGTTGGTAGGAATAATTTTGGTCACAACGCGTATAGAGGAAACTTCAATCCTAGGCCTTATCCTAGTAATCCCTCTAATAATTATGGTAATTCCTACAACGATTCTTATGGAAATTATAATAAGATGCCCTCTGATTTTGAATCTAATATTAAAGAATTTATTAGTTCACAAAAGAATTTCAATGCTTTGATTGAAGAAAATTGCTTAAGATTGATGAGTTGACTAGGAACGTTGATAGAATTTCTCTTGATGTTGATTCTTTAAAGCTTAGATCTATTCCTCCTAACCATGATATCAATGAGTCTCTCAAAGCCATGAGAATTTCCATTGATGAGTGCAAAGAAAGAACTGCTAGGATGTGTGCTAAGAAAGATGCCTTTATAAGAACGTGTTCTTCTATTTCCTATGAAAATAAAGATGAAGATCTAAAATTTATTGATGTGTCCCCTATTAAATCTTTGTTTCGCAATATGAATCTTGATAATGTTGCGACTGAATATGATCCACCTTTACCTAGAAGGCGTTCCAAAAATTCGGAGTTTTTAGATCTTGATGCTAAATTTGATGAAAGTGGGATTGAAGAAATTAAAACCCTAGATGTTGCTAAACCCACTATTTTGGATTTCAAGGAATTTAATTATGAAAATTGCTCTTTGATTGATTTTATTTCCTTGTTGCAATCCGTGCTAAATTCCCCTCATGCGTATAGTCAAAATAAAGCGTTTACTAAACATATCATTGATGCCTTGATTCAATCTTATGAAGAAAAACTTGAGTTGGAAGTTTATATCCCTAGAAAACTTTATGATGAGTGGGAACCAACTATTAAAATTAATATTAAAGATCATGAGTTCTATGCTTTATGTGATTTGGGTGCTAGTGTTTCCACGATTCCAAAGACTTTGTGTGATTTGTTAGGTTTCCGTGATTTTGATGATTGCTCTTTAAACTTGCACCTTGCGGATTCCACTATTAAGAAACCTATGGGAAGAATTAATGATGTTCTTATTGTTGCAAATAGGAATTATGTGCCTGTAGATTTTATTGTTCTTGACATAGATTGCAATCCTTCATGTCCTATTATTCTTGGTAGACCTTTACTTAGAACGATTGGTGCAATTATTGATATGAAGGAAGGAAATATTAGATTCCAATTTCCGTTAAGGAAAGGCATGGAAAACTTTACTAGAAAGAAAATTAAATTACCTTATGAATCTATTATGAGAGCCACTTATGGATTGCCTACCAAAGATGGCAATACCTAGATCTATCCTTGCTTTTTATGCCTAGCTAGGGGCGTTAAACGATAGCGCTTGTTGGGAGGCAACCCAATTTTATTTTTATTCCTTGCTTTTTGCTCCTGTTTAGTAATAAATTATTTATCTAGCCTCTGTTTTTGTTGTGTTTTTTTGTGTTTAATTAGTGTTTGTGCCAAGTAGAACCGTTGGGAAGACTTGGGGAAAGTCTTGTTATCTTGCTGTAAAAAACAGAAACTTTAGCGCTCACGAGAACTGCTGCCATTTTTATTTGGAAAGTTCTATTTAGTTAATTAGTTTTGAATATGATTAATAGATAAATTAATCACGTCCAGAAATTTATTTTAGAATTTTTGGGGTTCCAGATCTTGCGCTAGCTACAGATTACTACAGACTGTTCTGTTTTTGACAGATTCTGTTTTTCGTGTGTTATTTGCTTATTTTGATGAATCTATGGCTAGTAAAATAGTTTATAAACCATAGAGAAGTTGTAATACAGTAGATTTAACACAAATATAAATAAATAATGAGTTCATTACAGTATATTTAAGTGGTCTTTTGTTTTCTTTCGCTAACGGAGCTCACGAGATTTTCTACTTTAAGTTTTGTGTTGTGAAGTTTTCTAGTTTTGGGTAAAGATTTGATGGATTATGGACAAGGAGTGGCAAGAGCCTAAGGTTGGGGATGCCCACGGCACCCCCAAGATAATCTAAGGACACCTAAAAGCCAAATCTTGGGGATGCACCGGAAGGCATCCCCTCTTTCGTCTACTTCTATCGGTAACTTTACTTGGAGCTATGTTTTTATTCACCACATGATATGTGTTTTGCTTGGAGCGTCTTGTATGATTTGAGTCTTTGCTTTTTAGTTTACCACAATCATCCTTGCTGTACACACCTTTTGAGAGAGCCATACATGATTTGGAATTTGTTAGAATACGCTATGTGCTTCGCTTATATCATTTGAGTTATATAGTTTTGCTCTAGCACTTCACTTATATCTTTTAGAGCGCGGTGGTGGATTTGTTTTATAGAAACTATTGATCTCTCATGCTTCACTTAGATTATTTTGAGAGTCTTAAATAGCATGGTAATTTGCTTAAATAACCCTAATATGCTTGGTATTCAAGAATAGTAAAAAACTTTCTTATGAGTGTCTTGAATGCTATGAGAAGTTTGAAGTTTTATAATTGTTTTGAGATATGAAGATGGTGATATTAAAGTTGTGCTTGTTGAGTAGTTGTGAATTTGAGAAATACTTGTGTTGAAGTTTGTGATTCCCGTAGCATGCACGTATGGTGAACCGTTATGTGATGAAGTCGGAGCATGATTTATTTATTGATTGTCTTCCTTATGAGTGGCGGTCGGGGACGAGCTATGGTATTTTCCTACCAATCTATCCCCCTAGGAGCATGCGCGTAATACTTTGCTTTTATAACTTGTAGATTTTTGCAATAAGTATATGAGTTCTTTATGACTAATGTTGAGTCCATGGATTATACAAACTTTTCTTCCTTCCACCATTTCTAGCCTCTCTAATACCGCACACCTTTCGCCGGTATCATACACCCACCATATACCTTCCTCAAAACAGCCACCATACCTACCTATTGTGGCATTTCCATAGCCATTCTGAGATATATTGCCATGCAACTTTCCACCATTCCGTTTATTATGACACACTCCATCATTGACACCGTATTTGTGGCAAAGCCACCGTTCATAATTCTTTCATACATGTCACTCTTGATTCATTGCATATCCCGGTACACCGCCGGAGGCGTTCATATAGAGTCACATTTTGTTCTAAGTATCGAGTTGTAATTGTTGAGTTGTAAGAAAATAAAAGTGTGATGATCATCGTTATTAGAGCATTGTCCCAAGTGAGAAAAGGATGATGGAGACTATGATTCCCCCACAAGTCGGGATGAGACTCTGGACGAACAATAAAAAAATAGAAAGAAAAGAGGCCATAAAAAAGAGAAAAGGCCCAAATAAAAAAATGAGATAAAAAGAGAGAAGGGACAATGCTACTATCCTTTTACCACACTTGTGCTTCAAAGTAGCACCATGATATTCATGATAGAGAGTCTCTCATTTCGTCACTTTCATATACTAGTGAGAAATTTTCATTATAGAACTTGGCTTGTATATTCCAATGATGGGATTCCTAAAATTGCCCTAGGTCTTCGTGAGCAAGCGAGTTGGATGCACACCCACTTAGTTTCCTTTGTTGAGCTTTCATATACTTATAGCTCTAGTGCATCCATTGCATGGCAATCCCTACTCACTCACATTGATATCTATTGATGGGCATCTCCATAGCCCATTGATACGCCTAGTTGATGTGAGACTATCTTCTCCCTTTTTGTCTTCTCCACAACCACCATTCTATTCCACCTATAGTGCTATATCCATGGCTCACGCTCATGTATTGCGTGAAGATTGAAAAAGTTTGAGAATGTCAAAAGTATGAAACAATTGCTTGGCTTGTCATTGGGGTTGTGCATGATTTAAATACTTTGTGTGGTGAATATAGAGCATAGCCAGACTATATGATTTTGTAGGGATAACTTTCTTTGGCCATGTTATTTTGAGAAGACATGATTGCTTTGTTAGTATGCTTGAAGTATTATTATTTTTATGTCTATACTAAACTTTTATCTTGAATCTTTCGGATCTGAATATTCATACCACAATTAAGAAGAATTACATTAAAATTATGCCAAGTAGCATTCCACATCAAAAAATCTGTTTGTATCATTTACCTACTCGAGGACGAGCAGGAATTAAGCTTGGGGATGCTTGATACGTCTCCAACGTATCTATAATTTTTGATTGCTCCATTCTATATTATCTATTGTTTTGGACATTATTGGGCTTTATTATCCACTTTTATATTATTTTTGGGACTAACCTATTAACCGGAGGCCCAACCCAGAATTGCTGTGTTTTCCTATTTTAGGGTTTCGGAGAAAAGGAATATCAAACGGAGTCCAAACATAATGAAACCTTCGTGAACGTGATTTTCTCACCGAACATGATCCAAGAGACTTGGACCCTACGTCAAGAAACAAAGGAGGAAGCCACGAGGTAGTGGGCGCGCCTACCCCCCCCCCCCCAGGCGCGCCCTCCACCCTCGTGGGCCCCCTGTTGCTCCACCGACGTACTCCTTCCTCCTATATATACCTACGTACCCCCAAACGATCAGATGCGGAGCCAAAAACCTAATTCCACCGCTGCAACCTTCTGTATCCATGAGATCCCATCTTGGGGCCTGTTCTGGAGCTCCACCGGAGGGGGCATCCATCACGGAGGGCTTCTACATCAACACCATAGCCTCTCCGATGAAGTGTGAGTAGTTTACCTCAGACCTTTGGGTCCATAGTTATTAGCTAGATGGCTTCTTCTCTCTTTTTGGATCTCAATACAATGTTCTCCCCCTCTCTTGTGGAGATCTATTCGATGTAATCTTCTTTTTTTGCGGTGTGTTTGTTGAGACCGATGAATTGTGGGTTTATGATCAAGATTATCTATGAACAATATTTGAATCTTCTCTGAATTCTTTTATGTATGATTGGTTATCTTTGCAAGTCTCTTCGAATTATCAGTTTGTTTGGCCTACTAGATTGATCATTCTTGCAATGGGAGAAGTGCTTAGCTTCGGGTTCAATCTTGCGGCGTCCTTTCCCAGTGACAGTAGGGGCAGCAAGGCACGTATTGTATTGTTGCCATCGAGGATAACAAGATGGTTTTTTTATCATATTGCATGAATTTATCCCTCTACATCATGTCATCTTGCTTAAGGCGTTACCCTGTTTTCATGAACTTAATACTCTAGATGCATGCTGGATAGCGGTCGATGAGTGGGGTAATAGTAGTAGATGCAGGCAGGAGTCGGTCTACTTGTCTCGGACGTGATGCCTATATACATGATCATACCTAGATATTCTCATAACTATGCTCAATTCTGTCAATTGCTCAACAGTAATTCGTTCACCCACCGTAAAATACTTATGCTCTTGAGAGAAGCCACTAGTGAAACCTATGGCCCCCGGGTCTATCTTCATCATATTAATCTTCCAATACTTAGTTATTTCCTTCGCTTTTTTACTTTGCTTTTATTTTACTTTGCATCTTTACCATAAAAATACCAAAAATATTATCTTATCATATCTATCGGATCTCACTCTTGTAAGTGACCGTGAAGGGATTGACAACCTCTTATCGCGTTGGTTGCGAGGAGTTATTTGTTTTGTGCAGGTACTAGGGACTTGCGTGCAGCCTCCTACTGGATTGATACCTTGGTTCTCAAAAACCGAGGGAAATACTTACGCTACTTTGCTGCATCATCCTTTCCTCTTCAAGGAAATCGAATGCAGTGCTCAAGAGGTAGCAGATTACATGATGAATCTCATCCAACTCCTCGCCGAACAGTGAGCCTACGAAGTAATTACTCACTCCTGGTGGGGAGCATCATGGAATTGGCGATGGAGAAGGGTTGGTGATGACGAAGAACAAAGATCCCCCTCTCCGGAGCCCCAAATGGACTCCAGATCTGGCCTCCCGATGAAGAACAGGAGGTGACAGCGGCTCCGTCTCGTGGATCGCGATAATTTTGTCTTCCTAATTTTTTCTCTGAATATGTGATTTTATAGTATCAGGGTTGAGGTCTGCGGGGCCACCAGGTGGGGACAACCCACCCGGGCGTGCCAGGAGGGGGGCGCGCCCTGGTGGGTTGTGCCCACCCAGGTGCCCCCATCCGGTGGATCTTGGCTCCAAAAATTCTCTTTATTGATATAAAAATTCGTTGCAAAGTTTGATTCCATTCCGAGAACTTTTATTTCTACACAAAAACAACACCATGGTAGTTCTACTGAAAACAGCGTGAGTCCGGGGTTAGTTTCATTCAAACCATGCAAATTAGAGTCCAAAACAAGAGGAAAAGCGTTAGGAAAAGTAGATACATTGGGGACGTATCATGCCCACTATTGACCTTTCATCTTCTCTTCATAATTGTTTGTGCAGTTTAACCAAAATAAAATGACATTAGCGCCTTGGCATTTTGGTGACACTATACAAAAAATTGACTTATCTCATGAATGCGAGGTGTGTAATCTATAAGCATTAACAGTGCAAAAATCTGAAGGTAGTAACAAGTTTCATCGTTGGTATACTGGCTATGCAACAACATTAGAATGCCTTAGCTGAAAAATATTTAATACATCCACAATCAATAGCTAACCCTGAAATAATCCAGTGACATTAAATGGCATTACTTAAATTTATTGGTGGCATTAGACTGAGTGCGGCATTAGTTAAATGTGGCATCACTTTAGAGGTAGCATTGCTTGACTTTACCGCTGGTTTTATACTAACAACAAAAAAGTGGCAATAAGAGCATGGGAGGCCCATTCAGACAGTGGGCGCACCAGTACGATGTACCTCCACGGACGCATAGAGTGATGAGGGAGGTATGGTTGCCAAGAGCAACAAATATCCATGCAGCATATGTGGATTACATCCCATTTTTGTTCTCTTTAGCCACCTTTTTCCTATGTCAGGACAACAAACTGATCGACCTGGTTATTCTCTATTGCATTGTCATGCCTTTCTACCCTTTTTCACCCTTTTTCAACCAAGAGACATGAGACTCATTCCTTAGCTACTGATTTCCCCCTTTTCAACCTAGATGGGGGTTCGATACCTAGTCTCTTCGATAGTACTTTCTCCCTTCCTTTCCTTATTCAAACCAGACATGGATTAGTCTGCATGAAGTAGGGTGACCAACAGAGCAGAGGATAGCAAATTGGGGAGATGGTGGAGTGGAAAAAGATCCACATGCAGCGACGTGGATGATGGGGCAATAGAACAAGGGTATGGTTCGAAAAGAGGTAGCATACCTGAGGGTCGGCGGGAAGTGGCTTCGCTCGTGGTCGTCGTCCTCCGCACACACTATGGCAGAGATCTTGGGGATGGAGGCCATCCCACACGGGCGCTAGGTATGAGAGGACGGCCTTGTCGTTAGTGCGTGACCTCGCTCGCCGACGACGATTGCGTCAACGTTGCATGTTCTTTTCTTCCCTAGCGGATCTGTGACCACCGGTGAGGAGGGAGAGAGAGGGCACCGCTGTCTTTTTTAGATCTGGAGAGAGGGTGATAGTGTGAGAAGCAAGTGGTCAGCCCTTAGCAAGCAAGCGCCGAAGCTCCAGCCTATATATCTTTTTTGATACTAGTACCAGTGGTGGAGTAGTGGTAGAGTAGTTTATATTTTCTCTGCATACAATACCAGTTAGTCGTGCTACAAAACTAAACGGCACACCATTAAAAAATAAAGTCAAGAAATAATGCGGCACCTCGGGCCAACACGGCCAGATCGTATTTTGCACGAGAAATAACACACCATGTTTCGTTGACATGTGGTCTCGTTCCAATATGTCAGTGAGACGGCGACGAGTCCTTTTGTACTATTTCTAAACGGATGTCTATGTAGGCCGAGGCACCTCTTCCTTTACCGTGGAAACCGTCCACCGCCTCTTCCTCCCTCCATTTGCTTTCACCCTTCCTTCTGCCATTGTTCGATTGTCTTCTCCATGGAGGGAACAAGCCGGAAATGACCCCGTTATTCTTAACCCGATCTGAAAGATGGCATGGTGGAGGAACTCATTGATCAGTGTGATGTCATCACCTCGGCTAGCATGGCAGGTTCGTACAAGACCATTCTCGACTCAACAAATAACATCATTACAAAGAACCCAAGGGTCCAAGAGCGGTTTTATCTCCCCTATCTTCTTCACCATGACCCTACTCGCTGGTGCGTGGACGACGGAAGCCTCGCCTTGTGCAAGTTGATGCCACTTGATAATGATACATGTGATGTTAAGATGCCATCGCTTAGTGGTAAGGCCTGGGCAGGCGCAAATGGAGATTGGGTTGTTTATATTGGGCACTACTGCGAGTGGGAACTTGTGAATGTGTACACTCATCACCGTGTTCCACTTCCAAAAATCTCAGAGTGCCCTGTGGTTGAGCACACATATGATCTACGTACGTTAAAATACGATCATGGTGACTATCGTCTATGGAAGATACCAATTTGTCGAGTTCCCAACCGCTCTTGGGATTACACGAACTATGATGTTGTTGCTATCTCCGACAAGCTTGTTGCCGTCCTTACTTCCACGCCTCAATGGATATTGCTCAAAAATCAATTTCTGTACACAGATGAGTACTGTGATGCAATTCAATATGAGCGTCTTGTGTTTGCTACCACCACTCGTGGCACTGTTTTTGCATGGAATCCTTATGGTTTCGGTACGTTTGTCTTCCATTGTAATTAGAATTGTTTCATCCGCATGCATGCGAGTTAGTATCCCCGTACTAATTAACCTTCTTGTGTTTCCAAGGTCCTGTGAACACTCCACCACCTATACTTGAAAAATTTTATAACCAAGGGGGAGATGACGATGGTGATGATCACTGATAACCCACAAGTATAGGGGATCACAACAGTTTTTGAGGGTAAAGTATTCAACCCAAATTTATAGATTCGACACTAGGGGTGCCAAAGAATATTTGAAGGTATTAGCAGCTGAGTTGTCAATTCAACCACACCTGGAGATTAATTATCTACAACAAAGTGATCGGTAGCAAAGTAGTTTGATAGTTTTGATAGTAGTAGTAGCAGCAATAGTAACAGTAACAGTGATATCAGTAATTTTGTAGCAAGTGTAACAGTGATGATAGCAGTAGTAACTTAGCAGAAACAATATGGAAAAGTTTGTAGGCATTGGATCGGTGACTTGTTGGATGATATTCATCATGTGACAGTTATAACCTAGGGCATACGGTACTAGCTCCAGTTCATCGATATAATGTAGGCATGTATTCCATAAATAGTCATACATGCTTTATTAAAAGAACTTGCATGACATCTTTTGTCCTACCCTCCCGTGGCAGCGGGGTCCATATTGGAAACTAAGGGATATTAAGGCCTCCTTTTAATAGACAACCAGAACAAAGCATTAACACATAGTGAATACATGAACTCCTCAAACTACGGTCATCACCGGGAGTGGGCCCGGTTGTTGTCACTCCGGGGTTGCCGGATCATAACACGTAGTAGGTTACTATAACTTGCAAGATCGGATCTAGAACATGGATATAATGATGATAACATAAATGGTTCAGATCTGAAATCATGGCACCCAGGCCCAAAGTGACAAGCATTAAGCATGGCAAAGTCATAGCAACATCAATCTAAGAACATAGTGGATACTAGGGATCAGGCCCTAATAAAACTAACTCGATTACATGATGAATCTCATCCAACTCCTCACCGACCAGCGAGCCTACGAAGGAATTACTCACTCCGGTGGGGAGCATCATGGAATTGGCGATGGAGAAGGGTTGGTGACGACGAAGAATGAAGATCCCCCTCTCCGGAGCCCCAAACGGACTCCAGATCTGCCCTCCTGAGGAAGAACAGGGCTTGGCGGCGGCTCCGTCTTGTGGATCGTGATAATCCCTTCTCCCTGATTTTTTCTCCAAAAATAGGAATTTATAGCGTTGGTTTCAGGGTCAGCGGGGCCACCAGGTGGGGACAACCCACCTGGGCGCGCCAGGAGAGGGGGGCGCGCCATGGTGGGTTGTGCCCACCCAGGGGCCCCTCTCTGGTGGGTCTTGGCTCTAGTAATTCTTATTACTGATATAAAAAATCCTCGCATAGTTTCGTTCCATTCCGAGAACTTTTATTTCTACACAAAAACAACACCATGGTAGTTATGCTAAAAACAACGTCAGTCCGGGGTTAGTTTCATTCAAATGATGCAAATTAGAGTCCAAAACAAGAGGAAAAGTGTGAGAAAAAGTAGATACATTGGAGACATATCAATCACGAGCATGAGGAAGAGCACGACCTACATATTCAGTGGCGCCTAGCAACTTATTCCGATGGATCACCTCTTCTTGTCTGTATAAAGGGCACTGTTGATGTTACTAAGGAAGCAGGTGTTGTCTCCCATGGTCGCACTCTCTCGACCTATTCCAACTTCCATTGCATGGTATTCGGGATGGATACTAGTGTGTTAGTGCCAGCACCTTCTCCCTAGTTCAATATTGATAGTCTTGGAGAAAACTCGCTCTTCCTTGGACTAAACTATCCAATGATGGTGAAAGGCGATCCAGCTACTGTTGGCACAATGTTACTACCATTTATGAGAAGCAAATGTTTCTATACATCGAACATTGCTATGGTTCCTTACCCTGGCTATCACAATATGTGTCCTGATATAGGCCGCTTCAGCTTGGATGATGACTCCTGCGTTGGTCTCGATATTGACAATTGATGGCCCTTCCCATAGGCTTACTTGTGGTTTAAAGCAAGAGTTTCCAACACCGAGGACTGGTTAAGCTGAAGTTCATTTCATTGCTTGTTATTTGTTGTGTGATAAAAACTTTAGTATTTACTAGAATGTTTTATTGGAAATAATCTATAATCCAACATGTATCCCCGTTGTCATTGTGTGTTGATGACTTGTTGTATGTAATGAACGGTACATTTGCATATGCATGTGATAAACTCAATTTATGAATGGTTTTTGAGTCACTTATTGGAGTGTGATTACCGTAGTAGTATAGCCAAAATCCCGTTATATGAAGTTGCCACATCACATAGAGCCAACCTAATAGCATGCTAGTACAATAGTTAGTCCTAGTAGTAGTATACCATCAACTAGAGCTAGGTGTCGCATGGAGGTCGAGAAATATGGTGATAGCATGAGGTGGGATTGTACACTACGTATGATGTAGGCACAGGGCTTGCCGTGTTTCCTACTCCTCCGGTCTAAATGTGAAGAAGATTTGGTCGAGTTCTTCCTCCTTTTGCCGACACGTGGGACATCCAGCATCCAGGTCGTGTCATGCAAGAAAATGGAGTGCTAGTTGAAGCCACCTGATACGTCTCCAACGTATCTATAATTTTTGATTGCTCCATGCTATTATATTATCTATTTTGGATGTTAATGGGCTTTATTTTACACTTTTATATCATTTTTGGGACTAACCTATTAACCGGAGGCCTAGCCCAAATTGTTGTTTTTTTGCCTATTTCAGTGTTTCGCAAAAAAGGAATATCAAACGGAGTCCAAACGGAATGAAACCTTCGGGAACGTGATTTTCTCAACGAACGTGATCTAGGAGACTTGGAGTGGGTGTCAAGAAACAATCAAGGAAGCCACGAGGCAGGGGGCGCGCCTACCCCCCAGGGCGTGCCCTCCACCCTCGCGGGCCCCTCGTTGCACCACCGACCTACTTATTCTTCCTATATATATCCACGTACCCCCAAACATCCAGGAGGACCACGAAAACCTAATTTCACTGCCGCAACCTTCTGTACCTGAGAGATCCCATCTTGGGGCCTTTTCCGGAGCTCCGCCGGAGGGGGCATTGATCATGGAGGGCCTCTACATTAACTCCATGGCATCTTCGGTGATGTGTGAGTAGTTTACTTCAGACCTTTGAGTCCATAATTATTAGCTAGATGGCTTCTTCTCTCTTTTTGGATCTCAATACAAAGTTCTCCTCAATCTTCTTGGAGATCTATTCAATGTAATCTTCTTTTGCGGTGTGTTTGTCGAGATCCGATAAATTGTGGGTTTATGATCCAGTTTATCTATGAACAATATTTGAATCTCCTCTGAAATCTTTTATGTATGATTGGTTATCTTTGCAATTCTCTTCGAATTATCAGTTTGGTTTGGCCTACTAGATTTATATTTCTTGCAATGGGAGAAGTGCTTGGCTTTGGGTTCAATCTTGCGGTGTCCTTTCCCGTGACAGCAGGGGCAGCAAGGCACGTATTGTATTGTTGCCATCGAGGATAAAAAGATGGGGTTTATATCATATTTCACGAGTTTATCCCTCTACATCATGTCATCTTACTTAAAGCATTACTCTGTTCTTATGGACTTAATACTCTAGATGCATGCTGGATAGCGATCGATGTGTTAATAGTAGTAGATGCAGAATCATTTCGGTCTACTTGTCGCGGACGTGATGCCTATATACATGATCACACCTAGATATTCTCATAACTATGCTCAATTCTATCAATTGCTCGACAGTAATTTGTTTACCCACCGTAATACTTATGCTCTTGAGAGAAGCCACTAGTGAAACCTATGGCCCCTAGGTCTACCTTTCATCATATTAATCTTCCAACACTTAGTTATTTCCTTTGTCGTTTATTTTACTTTGCATCTTTATTTCTCTTTATCATAAAAATTCCAAAAAATTTATCTTATCATATCTACCAGATCTCACACTCGTAAGTGACCGTGAAGGGATTGACAACCCCTTTATCGCGCTGGTTGTGAGGTTCTTATTTGTTTGTGTACGTGCGTGGGACTCGAGCGTGATCTCCTACTGGATTGATACTTTGGTTCTCAAAAATTGAGGGAAATACTTACGCTACTTTACTGCATCACCCTTTCATCTCTTCAAGCGAAAACCAACGCAGTGCTCAAGAGGTAGTAAGAAGGATTTCTGGCATCGTTGCCGGGGAGATTCGCGCCAAGTCAAGTCAAGATTTGACTCCCGACAACGAGCCATTTCTGGCGCCGTTGCCGGGGAGATTCGCACCAAGTCAAGTCAAGATTTGACTCCCGACAACGAGCCATTTCTGGCACCGTTGCCGGGGATTCTACGCACAAGTCAAGACATACCAAGTACCCATCACAAACTCTTATCCCTCGCATTAAATTATTTGCCATTTGCCTCTCGTTTTCCTCTCCCCCACTTCACCCTTGCTGTTTTATTCGCTCTCTCTTTTTCCGTTCGCCTCTTTTTCGCTCGCTTCTTGTTTGCTCGTGTGTTGGATTGCCTGCTTGTCACGATGGCTCAAGACAATACTAAATTGTGTGACTTTACCAATACAAACAACAATGATTTTCTTAGCACTGCGATTGCTCCTCTTACCGATGCTGAATCTTGTGAAATTAATACTGCTTTGCTAAATCTTGTCATGACAGATCCGTTTTCTGGCCTTCCTAGTGAAGATGCCGCTACCCATCTAAACAACTTTGTTGATTTGTGTGATATGCAAAAGAAGAAAGATGTGGATAATGATATTGTTAAACTTAAGCTATTTCCGTTTTCGATTAGAGATTGTGCTAAAGCTTGGTTTTCGTCTTTGCCTAAAAATAGTACCGATTCATGGAACAAGTGCAAAGATGCTTTTATCTCTAAGTATTTTCCTCCCGCTAAGATCATCTCTCTTAGAAACGATATTATGAATTTTAAGCAACTTGATCATGAACATGTTGCACAATCTTGGGAGAGGATGAAATTAATGATACGTAATTGCCCTACACATGGTTTGAATTTTTGGATGATTATACAAAAATTTTATGCCGGATTGAATTTTGCTTCTAGAAATCTTTTAGATTCGGCTGCGGGAGGCACTTTTATGGAAATCACTTTAGGAGAAGCTACTAAACTCCTAGAAAATACTATTGTTAATTATTCTTAATGGCACACCGAAAGATCTACTAGTAAAAAAGTGCATGCGATAGAAGAAATTAATGTTTTGAGTGGAAAGATGGATGAACTTATGAAATTGTTTGCTAATAAGAGTGTTTCCTCTGATCCTAATGATGTGCCTTTGTCTACCTTGATTGAGAATAATAATGAATCTATGGATGTGAATTTTGTTAGTAGGAACAATTTTGGTAATAACGCGTATAGAGGTAATTTTAATTCTAGGCCGTTTCCTAGTAATTCCTCTAATAATTATGGTAATTCCTACAACAATTCTTATGGAAATTTTAATAATATGCCCTCTAAATTTTAGACTAGTGTTAAGGAGTTTATGAATTCACAAAAGAATTTCAATGCTTTGCTTGAAGAAAAAAATGCTTAAGGTTGATGAATTGGCTAGGAACATTGATAGAATTTCTCTTGATGTTGATTCTTTGAAACTTAGAACTATTCCACCTAAGCATGATATCAATGAGTCTCTCAAATCCATGAGAATTTCCATTGATGAGTGCAAAGAAAGAACCGCTAGGATGCGTGCTAAGAAAGATTGCTTTGTGAAAGCGTGTTCTTCTAGTTTTCATGATAATAAGGATGAAGATATAAAAGTGATTGATGTGTCTCCTATTAAATCTTTGTTTTTCAATATGAATCTTGATAATAATGGGACTGAAGATGATACACCTTTACCTAGAAGGCGTTCCAAAAATTCGGAGTTTATAGATCTTGATGCAAAAATTGGTAAAAGTGGGATTGAAGAGATTAAAAGTTTAGATAGCAATGAACCCACTATCTTGGATTTCAAGGAATTTAATTATGATAATTGCTCTTTGATAGATTTTATTTCCTTGTTGCAATCCATGCTAAATTATCCTCATGCTTATAGTCAAAATAAAGCTTTTACTAAACATATCGTTGATGCTTTGATGCAATCTTATGAAGAAAACTTGAGTTGGAAGTTTCAATCCCTAGAGAACTTTATGATGATTGGGAACCTACAATAAAAATTAAAATTAAAGATCATGAGTTCTATGCTTTGTGTGATTTGGATGCTAGTGTTTCCACGATTCCAAAAACTTTGTGTGATTTGCTAGGTTTCCGTGATTTTGATGATTGTTCTTTAAACTTGCACCTTGTGGATTCCACTATCAAGAAATCTATGGGAAGAATTAATGATGTTCTTATTGTTGCAAATAGGAACTATGTGCCCATAGATTTCATTATTCTTGATATAGATTGCAATCCTTCATGTCCTATTATTCTTGGTAGACCTTTCCTTAGAACGATTAGTGCAATTATTGATATGAAGGAAGGGAATATTAAATTACAATTTCCATTAAGGAAAGGCATGGAACACTTTCCTATAAATAAAATTAAATTACCATATGAATCTATTATGAGAGCCACTTATGGATTGCATACCAAAGATGGCAATACCTATATCTATCCTTGCTTTTATGCCTAGCTAGGGGCGTTAAACAATAGCGCTTGTTGGGAGGCAACCCAATTTTATTTTTATTCCTTGCCTTTTGCTCCTGTTTAGTAAAAAATAATTTATCTAGACTCTGTTTTGATTGTGTTTTTTGTGTTTAATTAGTGTTTGTGCCAAGTAGAACCGTTGGAATGACTTGGGGAAAGTCTTTTTGATCTTGCTGTAAAAAACAGAAACTTTAGCGCTCACGAGAATTGCTGCCATTTTTATTTGGTGAGTGATATTTAGTTAATTCTTTTTGAAGATGATTAATAGCTAAACTACTAACGTCCAGAAAGTTATTTTAGAATTTTTGGGGTTCCATAAGTTTGCGTTAGCTACAGATTACTACAGACTGTTCTGTTTTTGACAGATTATGTTTTTCGTGTGTTGTTTGCTTATTTTGATGAATCTATGGCTAGTAAAAGAGTTTATAAACCATATAGAAGTTGGAATACAGTATGTTTAACACCAATATAAATAAATAATGAGTTCATTACATTATGTTGAAGTGGTGTTTTGTTTTCTTTCGCTAACGGAGCTCACGAGATTTTCTATTTTGAGTTTTGTGTTGTGAAGTTTTCAAGTTTTGGGTAAAGATTTGATGGATTATGGAACAAGGAGTGGCAAGAGCATAAGCTTGGGGATGCCCATGGCACACCAAGGTAAAATTAAAGGACACCAAAATGCCTAATCTTGGGGATGCCCCGGAAGGCATCCCCTCTTTCGTCTTCGTCTATCGGTAAGTTTACTTGGAGCTATATTTTTATTCAGCACATGCTATGTGTTTTGCTTGGAGCGTCTTGTATGATTTGAGTCTTTGATTTTTAGTTTACCACAATAATCCTTGCTGTACACACTTTTTGAGAGAGACTCACATGATTTGAAATTTATTAGAATACTCTATGTGCTTCACTTATATCTTTTGAGCTATATAGTTTTTGCTCTAGTTCTTCACTTATATCTTTTAGAGCACGGCGGTGGTTTTATTTTATAGAAATAAATGATCTATCATGCTTCACTTATATTATTTTGAGAGTCCTTTAGAACAACATGGAAATTTGCTTTTAGGAATAATATAAAAACTTTCATAGAAGTGCATTGAATACTATGAGAAGTTTGATATTTGATAATTGTTTTGAGATATGGAGATGGTGATATTAGAGTCATGCTAGTTGAGTAGTTGTGAATTTGAGAAATACTTGTGTTGAAGTTTGTGATTCCCGTAGCATGCACGTATGGTGAACCGTTATGTGATGAAGTTGGAGCATGATTTATTTATTGATTGTCTTCCTTATGAGTGGCGGTCGGGGACGAGCTATGGTATTTTCCTACCAATCTATCCCCCTAGGAGCATGCGCGTAATACTTTGTTTTGATAACCAATAGATTTTTGCAATAAGTATGTGAGTTCTTTATGACTAATGTTGAGTCCATGGATTATACGCACTCTCACCCTTCCACCATTGCTAGCCTGTCTAGTATTGCGCAACTTTCGCCGGTACCTTAAACCCACCATATACCTTCCTCAAAACAGCCACCATACCTACCTATTATGGCATTTCCATAGCCATCCCGAGATATATTGCCATGCAACTTTCCACCGTTCCATTATTATGACACGCTTCATCATTGTCATATTGCTTGCATGATCATGTAGTTGACATCGTATTTGTGGCAAAGCCACCATTCATAATTCTTCATACATGTCACTCATGCATCATTGCACATCCCGTTACACCGCCAGAGGCATTCACATAGAGTCATATTTTGTTCTAAGTATTGAGTTGTAATTCTTGAGTTGTAAGTAAATAAAGTGTCATGATCATCATTATTAGAGCATTGTCCCAAGTGAGGAAAGGATGATGGAGATTATGATTCCCCCACAAGTCGGGATGAGACTTCAGACGAAAAATTAAAAAGAAAAAGAAAAAAAGAGGCCAAAAAAAGAATAAGAGAAAAGGCCCAAATAAAAAAATGAATGAGAATAAAAGAGAGAAGGGACAATGCTGCTATCCTTTTTCCACACTTGTGCTTCAAAGTAGCACCATGATCTTCATGATAGAGAGTCTCCTATGATATCACTTCCATATACTAGTGGTAAATTTTCATTATAGAACTTGGCTTGTATATTCCAATGATGAGCTTCCTCAAACTGCCCTAGGTCTTCATGAGCAAGTGAGTTGGATGCACACCGACTTGGTTTCTTTTGTTGAGCTTTCATATACTTATAGCTCTAGTGCATCTGTTGCATGGCAATCCCTACTCACTCACATTGATATCTATTAATGGGCATCTCCATAGCCCGTTGATATGCCTAGTTGATGTGAGACTATCTTCTTCTTTTTGTCTTCTCCACAACCACCATTCTATTCCACCATAGTGCTATATCCATGGCTCACGCTCATATATTGCGTGAAGATTGAAAAAGTTTGAGAACATCAAAAGTATGAAATAATTGCTTGGCTTGTCATCGCGGTTGTGCATGATTTAAATATTTTGTGTGGTGAAGATAGAGCATAGCGAGACTATATGATTTTGTAGGGATAACTTTCTTTGGCCATGTTATTTTGAGAAGACATGATTGCTTAGTTAGTATGCTTGAAGTATTATTATTTTATGGCAATATTAAACTTTTATCTTGAATCATTCGGATCTGAACATTCATGCCACAATAAAGAAAAAACTTACATTGAGAAATATGTTAGAAAGCATTCCACATCAAAAATTCTTCTTTTATCATTTACTTACTCAAGGACTAGCAAGAATTAAGCTTGGGGATGCTTGATACGTCTCCAATGTATCTATAATTTTTGATTGCTCCGGAGGCCCAACCCAAATTGATGATTTTTTTTGCCTATTTTAGGGTTTCGCCGAAAAGGAATATCAAACGGAGTCCCAATGGAATGAAACCTTCGGGAACGTGATTTTCTCAACAAACGTGATCCAGGAAACTTGGAGTGGGCATCAAGAAACGATCGAGGAGGGCACGAGGTAGCGGGCGCGCCTACCCCCTGGGCGCACCCTCCACCCTCGTGGGCCCCTCGTTGCTCCACCGATGTACTTCTTCCTCCTATATATATCCACGTACCCCCAAATATCCAGGAGCACCACGAAAACTTAATTCCACCGCAGCAACCTTCTATACCCGAGAGATCCCATCTCGGGGCCTTTTCCGGAGCTCCGCTGAAGGGGGCATTGATCACGAAGGGCCTCTACATCAACTCCATGGTCTCTCCGATGATGTGTGAGTAGTTTACTTCAGACCTACGGGTCCATAGTTATTAGCTAGATGGCTTCTTCTCTCTCTTTGGATCTCAATACAAAGTTCTCCTCGATCTTCTTGGAGATCTATTCGATGTAATCTTCTTTTGTGGTGTGTTTGTCGAGATCTGATGAATTGTGGGTTTATGATCCAGTTTATCTATGAACAATATTTGAATCTCCTCTGAATTCTTTTATGTATGATTGGTTTCTCTTTGCAAGTCTCTTCGAATTATCAGTTTGGTTTGGCCCACTAGATTGATCTTTCTTGCAATGGGAGAAGTGCTTAGCTTTGGGTTTAATCTTGCGGTGCTCGATCCCAGTGACAGAAAGGGAAACGACACGTATTGTATTTTTGCCATCGAGGATAAAAAGATGGGGTTTATATCATATTGCATGAGTTTATCCCTCTACATCATGTCATCTTACTTAAAGCATTACTCTATTCTTATGAACTTAATACTCTAGATGCATGCTGGATAGCGGTCGATGTGTGGAGTAATAGTAGTAGATGCAGAATCGTTTCGGTCTACTTGTCGTGGACGTGATGCCTATATACATGATCATACCTAGATATTCTCATAACTATGCTCAATTCTATCCATTGCTCGACAGTAATTCGTTTATCCATCGTAATACTTATGCTCTTGAGAGATGCCACTAGTGAAACCTATGGCCCCCGGGTCTATCTTCCATCATATTAATCTTCCAACACTTAGTTATTTCCTTTGCTGTTTATTTTACTTTGCATCTTTATTTCTATTTATCATAAAAATACCAAAAATACTCTCTTATCATATCTATCAGATCTCACTCTCGTAAGTGACCGTGAAGGGATTGACAACCCCTTTATCACGTTGGTTGCGAGGTTCTTATTTGTTTGTGTAGGTGCGTGGGACTTGAGCGTGATCTCCTACTGGATTGATACCTTGGTTCTCAAAAACTGAGGGAAATACTTACGCTACTTTGCTGCATCACCCTTTCCTCTTCAAGGGAAAACCAATGCAGTGCTCAAGAGGTAGCATCTTCTCCTTAGTACAACTCTAATAAAAGAAAAGAAATTTAGAGAAACACACTGAAATATTTTTGGAGTTTTTGGTTTTCTTCAACAAGCTAATCAATAAAAAAGAAAAACAAGAAAAACTATTTACACGGGAAAGCTCCCAACAAGCAAAAGGAGAACAAGGAAATCTTTTTGGATTTTCTGTTTAGTACTACTACTAAGCATGCATAGAAAGTAAATTACTACAACTATTTTTTTTGTTTTTCTAAAGTTTTTCAAACACACAAGAGGAAAGCAAGAAAAATAAATCTAAGCATGGATAATACAATGAAAAGTGTGAACACCGACAAATGGAATAAGTGGACATGAATATATTTTCGCTGAGAAACACGTACTCCCCCAAGCTTAGACTTTTGGCCTAAGTTGGTAGTGAATCAGTAGCCTGGAGGGTAGTATGGATCCTGAGGAGCAGGCATCCACTGATCCCAGTGCTGAGGAGCAGACATCCAATGATCCCACTGTGGAGGTGCATGTGCAGCCTCTGCAGCAGCGTGAGCGCTCCAGTAGGCAAGGATGTCTGCAGGCATAATCCGGTATCCGCCCTGGCAAAAGAATCAAACAAAGCAGGTGCAGGCAAGGGGATAACATCACGAGTGTCAATGTTATAACCAAGTTAAAAGGAATGGCAATGTCAGGACTATCATGTGCAAGAAAGTGATGGTGATCCATGGCTGCACGGTCTAGGTAAACTGTGGTAAGAGGGAAATCATGAGGGCATATCTCAACCTCGAAGTGAGCCGCCAAACGAGTAGCAAAAATCCCACCATGTATTTCACCCTGGGATTTATTAAGGTGCATGCGATGAGCCACGGTAGCTCCCAAGCTATACGTGTTGTTGCCCTCAATTGCACGACGTAAAATAGCAAGGTCTGGTGAACTAAGTGCACCCACCTTCTCCCTAGCAAGCAAGCATTTGGTAATGAAATATGCAAAGTAACCGATAGCAGGGAAATGTAAACCATCGGCAGTGATGGCTGACACTCTCCTCTCATCACCCACTGTCAAAGTGCGACAAAAATCCTCAAACTCAGCCGGCCTAGGCTCGGCCAAGCTCCCGTGAGAAGGGATCAAGCATATGTCACAAAACTCAGTAGGTGGTATATGATGATTTTCAGCATATAAATCTAAGCTCACTCCAGGAGGATTATTTCTAGGAAGGAAATTAAAGCTTTGAACAAACATATTTGTGAGGATTTAGTGCTGGTCACACTCATCTGCGATGAAGTCGGTGAGACTGGCATTGGCAATGAATTGCATGAACTCATGAATTCCAGCTTCTTGCAGGAACGGGATGTGCGGCCATTCACACGGCCGTACCTCCGCCAACCTCCAAGGGTGGAGATCATTGTCAGAAGACTCCCCAATAACACCATTGGAGTTCTTCCTTGAACCATATTTCCTGAAGATATTTATGTCCGCGTACAATTTTTCCTATGAACAAAAATCTGAATTTTTAGTTCACAATTTTTTCCAACAAAACTTCACAAAACTAATAGCAACTACTCATAGGGATACATAGAGGCCATAGCAAGAATTCAATCTACTTAAAACACTAAGAATTCAGCATGCAAGCGCATCTACAACAACACCAAGAGTAGCTAATTATGCAAAGTATACATCACTAAAAAAACTAATTGGACAAATGTTGGAGTCACATACCAAGCAATAATCTCCCGAAACAGTTTCGGAAATGGAGTTTCGAGCAAAGAGATCGAAAATGGCAGCAAAATGAGCAAGAACACGGGAGAGAGAGCAAGAGTGATTTTTTTTCTGGAGGTAGGTGACAATGTGGGCTAAAGAGATAAGTGAGGGGGCCCACATGGGGACCACAACCCCCAGGGCGTGCCAGGGGGTGCTGGCGCGCCCAGGTGGGTTGTGCCCACCTGGTGCACCCCTCTCTGATTATTTTTGCACCAAAAATTCTTAAATATTCAGGAAAAAATCAAATAAAATTTTCAGGGCATTCCGAGAACTTTTTTTGGGACATTTTTTATTGCACGGGAAATTCAGAAAATAGACAAAACATGGCATTTATTTTATTTAACTAATAAAAACAGAGAATAAAAAGTAAGGATAGAAAGTAGTGCTTACTAAATTCATCAACTTCATACCGTTCAAAAATGATTCATTAATAAGGTTGATCAAGTTTTATTAACAACCACTTTCGATTAGTATGAAACCGAAGAACTTTCGTAAATCACTAAGTTACCTCAATGGGGATATGCATTTCCGCAACAATAAGCATTTCATATTTCTTTTTGACAGTAGGTAGAGGTATTTGAAAACTTCCAATAGTGATTGTCAGAGATTTTTCAATAACATTAATACCATTCACTTGGAATTGTTTCTTCGGAAAGTGCACCATATGCTCATTACCATTGATATGAAAAGTGACCTTGATTTTATTGCAATCAATAACAGCCCCTGCAGTATTCAAGAAGGGTTTACCATGGATAATCGACATGTTGTCATCCTCGGGCATCTCAAGTATAACAAAGTCAGTCAAAATAGTAACATAAGCAACAACAAAGGGCACATCCTCACAGATACCGATAGGTATGGAAGTTGATTTTTCAGCCATTTGCAAATATATTTCAGTAGGTGTGAGTTTATTCAAGTCAAGTCTTTTATACAAAGAGAAAGACATAACACTAACACCAGCTCCTAAGTCACACAAAGCAGTTTTCACATAATTCTTTTTGATAGAGCAAGGTATAGTTGGTATTCCCAGATCTCCAAGTTTTTAGGTACTCCATCTTTAAAAGTATAATTAGCAAGCATAGTGGAGATTTCAACTTCCGGTATTTTTCTCTTATTTGTGATGATGTCTTTCATATACTTTGCATAAGGAGGGATTTTCAGGATATCAGTCAAGCGAGTACGCAAAAAGACTGGCCTCAGCATTTCAGCAAAGCGTTCAAATTCTTCATCATCATTCTTTTTAGTTGACTTGGGTGGAAAAGGCATAGGTTTTTGAACCCACGGTTCTCTTTCTTTACCGTGTTTTCTAGCAACAAAGTCTCTTTTGTCATATCTTTTATTTTTAGGTTGTGGGTTATCAAGATCAACAGGTGGTTCTATCTCAACATCATTATCTGGTTCTTGATCATTGGTTGGTTGAGAGTCTTCATGAACCTCATCATTATCTTTTCATTATCATTAGGTGAGTGTTCATTACCAGATTGAGTTTTAGCATCTGAGATAGAAACTTCATTTTCATTATCAGGAGGTTTCTCTATTCTAGGTTCACTAGAAGTGTGCAAAGTCCTATCATTTTTCTTTTTATTTTTCTTTCTAGAAGGACTAAGTGCACTAGTGTTAGCTCTTTGTGAATCTTGTTCAATTCTTTTAGGGTGTCCCTCAGGATAAAGTTGTTCCTGAGTCATTTTACCTCCTCTAGTTGCAACTCTAACAACAAAGTCATGCATATTATGATTCATTTCATCAAGCAATTCTCTTTGAGATTTAGCAACTTGTTCTAACTGAGTTTGAACCATAGAATGTTTTCCAACACCTCTAACATCATTTGATATTCTAAATAACAAGTCACTCAAGTGAGCAATCATATCAGAGTTATATTTCAATTGTTTCATAGCATTTGCATTGAAGTGATCTTGTTTCCTAATATAGTTTTCAAGCTCATAAAGGCATTGACTAGGATGCATATTGTGAGGATTATCATTTTCGTTAAACTTCATAAGAGAATTTACCTCTACCACCTTAGGCATTGGTGGTGTATTAAGCCCATGTATTTCTTCAATAAGAGGTAAATTTTTAACATCCTCGGCTTTAATACCTTTTTCCTGCATAGACTTCTTTGCCTCTTGCATATCTTCAGGACTGAGATATAATATACCCCTCTTCTTCAAAGTGGGTATAGGCGGTGGTTCAGGAATAGTCCAATCATCATAATTTTCCACTATGTTATTCAATAATTCTTCAGCTTGAGCAATAGTTCATTCCCTGAAAACACAACCAGCACAACTATCTAGAAAGTCCCTAGAAGCATCGGTTAGTCCATTATAGAAGATATCAAGTATTTCATTTTTCTTAAGAGGATGATCAGGCAAAGCATTAAGTAACTAGTGAAGCCTCCCCCAAGCTTGTGCGAGACTCTCTTCTTTAGTTTGCACAAAGTTAAATATTTCTTGTAAGGCAGCTTGTTTCATATGAGCAGGAAAATATTTTCAAAGAAGTAATAAATCATATCCTGGGGACTACGCACACAACCAAGAGCAAGAGTATTGTGCCAAGCTTTAGCATCACCCTTTAATGAGAAAGGAAATAATTTGAGAATAAAGTAATAGCGAGTTTTCTCATCATGAGTAAGAAGGGTGGCTATATCATTCAACTTAGTAAGACATGCCACAACAGTTTCAGTTTCATAGCCATGGAAAGGTTCAGATTCAGCCAGAGTAATTAGCTCTGGGCCGACAGAGAATTCATAATCCTTATCATCAATAAAGATAGGTGAAGTAGCAAACTTAGGATCACATTTCATTCTAGCATTCAAAGATTTCTCTTTATACTTTTGTAGTAATTTCTCTAGATCATCTCTATCATTACAAGCAAGAATATCTCTAGCATGTGGTGGTGTTGCAAGTTTACTCATAACAGAAGGTGAATCTAAAGCAGAACTGGATGACAGTTCCTTACCTCCCCTCGTCTTAGAGGGATAAATCTTAGTATTTGGATCCTTCAAATTCTTCATAGTGATAATATGATAATAATCCCAAGTGTCTCAACAAATATAGCTATGCTCCTCGGCAACGGCGCCAGAAAAAGGTCTTGATAACCCACAAGTATAGAAGATCGCAACAGTTTTAGAGGGTAGAGTATTCAACCCAAATTTATAGATTCGACACAAGGGGAGCCAAAGAATATTTGAAGGTATTGGCAGCCGAGTTATCACTTCAACCACACCTGGAGATTAATTATCTGCAGCAATATGATCAGTAGCAAAGTAGTTGGATAGTTTTGATAGCACTAGCAGTAGCAACGGTAACACTAACAGTGATAGCAGTAGTTTGTAGCAAGTGTAACAGTGTGATAGCAGTAGTAACTTAGCAGAAACAATAAGGATAAATTCGTAGGCATTGGATCGGTAACTTGTTGGATGATATTCATCATGTGACATTTATAACCTAGGGCGATGCGGCACTAGCTCCAGTTCATCGATATAATGTAGGCATGCATTCCGTAAATACTCATACGTGCTTTATTAAAAGAACTTGCATGCCATCTTTTGTCCTACCCTCCCGTGGCAGCGGGGTCCATATTGGAAACTAAGGGATATTAAGGCCTCCTTTTAATAGAGAACCGGAACAAAGCATTAACACATAGTGAATACATGAACTCCTCAAACTACAGTCATCACCGGGAGTGGGCCCGGTTGTTGTCACTCCGGGGTTGCCAGATCATAACCGTAGTAGGTGACTGTAACTTGCAAGATCATATCTGAAACATGGATATGATGATAAATTCATAAACGGTTCAGATCTGAAATCATGGCACCCGGGCCCAAAGTGACAAGCATTAAGCATGGCAAAGTCATAGCAACATCAATCTAAGAACATAGTGGATACTAGGGATCATGCCCTAACAAAACTAACTCGATTACAAGATGAATATCATCCATGTCCTCACTGACCAGCGAGCCTACGGAGGAATTACGCACTCCCGGTGGGGAGCATCATGTAATTGGCGATGGAGAAGGGTTGGTGATGACGAAGAACGAAGACCCCCCTCTCTGGAGCCCCAAACGGACTCCAGATGCCCTCTCGAGGAAGAACGGGGCTTTGTGGCGACTCTGTCTCGTGGATCGCAATAACTCTTTCTCCCTGATTTTTTTCTAGAATAATGTGAATTTATAGTATCAGGGAGGGTCATCAGCAGGGCCACGAGGGGCCCCTCTCCGGTGGGTCTTGGCTCTAGAATTTTTTATTATTGGTATAAAGAATCCTCAAAAAGTTTTGTTCCGTTCCGAGAACTTTTATTTCTTCACAAAAACAACACCATGGTAGTTCTGCTGAAATCAACATCAGTCTGGGGTTAGTTTCATTCAAATCATGCAAATTAGAGTCTGAAACAAGAGGAAAAGCGTGAGAAAAAGTAGATATGTTGGAGATGTATCAGGTACCCAGACTTGCCTGCCTGCGGCCCACGGCATGGCTCCACTAGCGGCCTGGTACGACCCATCATCTGCAGCGACAACTCAAGACCCTCGCGAGGCGGACGACGCCAAGACCTCCCTGGGGGCAGCCTCACTAGGCTGGCTCCCTAGGAGCGGAGACATCTATGCAGGGGGCACCTCGCGAGGTTCACGTGACGCGAGCCATGACGACCAAGGCCAGGCGGGCGCCAGCAGGCGCAGTGTACCAGTTTCCTCTTTGGTGCTAAAGAGGCAGGCGCAGGCGAGGAGTCCCGAGGCATCAGGCAAAGGTTTCCTTATCAGTGCAACAAGACCAAGGCCAGCAGGACGGCAGGACGGAGATCACCAGGGAGCCCATAGTGGCGTCACCACCATATTCTTTGGCAGGCGAAGACCACCTTTTGTCAGGATAGCTTGTAGTAGTTGTCCCCCTTCAAACTTGGCCGTTCTTGGATCCCTTCCCGCCTAACATCTGGGAAGAGGACCAGGGCCTCTATAAATAGGGCTAGCCACCACCATAGCGGGGACGGATGATTCGGAACGTCCTCACACACACCAGCTCATCGAGCTCAAGAACACCTCTCCTCAAGAGGCAGTTCATCCATTGTACTAGTTCATCCCAAGCCCTCGAGGCAATCCACCACCATCACACTAGAGTAGGGTATTACATCACAATGGTGGCCCGAACCAGTATAAACCTCTGTGTCTCGTGTTCCTTGGTTTCGTCGAGCTAGGCCTTGAGATCATCGTGCGAGCGAGCGAGCGAGAGGGAGAGAGAGAGAGAGTTCTTCATGCGCACCCTAGTGTTCGAACCTCAAGAGTTTGCCGGAACCCAGAATCTGACAGGGTTGGCTCTAAGGCTAGTGATATTTTTTCACACACACACTCTCTCTCTTTCTCTTTCCTCTCATTTACCTAGGAGCACGTGAAGAGCTTGGGCATTTGTTACCTTCCACTATGTGGCTGATGTCATATTTCTCAAAAGTATGCCACATAATACGCATTGATGTCAAATCAAAATATTTTGGCACCGCTCTAGCGATGTGAGAGAGTTGGCGCCGCAGTGCACATAGACCCACATGTATAAACAAATCAATCAAACCAACTACACTAGCCGCTCCCTCTCCCAAACAAGTGTTTTTTATTCCCTCAGTCCTCTCCCTCTCCCACGCAAGTGTTTTTTCATTGCGTGAGTTAATTTGGCACCGAAGCAAAGTAGGTGATCCATATTGGGGCACCAGGTGAGAAATGGAAGGGCATCAATGCCAAATGCATCAGAAGTGAATTTGGCACATGTTTGGGCCTACATAGTGGAGGGCCGTTATAGCCCACTTTTGTACTACCTCGTATTTAGTGTGAAATTTTGATCATAGATTTGCCTAAGAAAATGCCAATGCATGTCACCAAAAATTATACCATTTGAAATTATGTTCAAATACGAATCCAACAATATAATTTTTAGTGACGTGCATTAACATTTTGTCAGTTAAATCTATGGTAAAATTTTGATACTACAAAATACAAAGAGTAAACCAGGACAGAGGTAGTACTTGGTCTTAGGCTAACCATAGAGTTACTAGTGTAAGTTACTTGACACTATGACTAGCGTAGGCTACTAGTAGTACAACAAAACAACGATGCAGGTCGTCACGTGAGAAAAAATACTAAAAATATTTCTTTCAGTGCAGTGCGTAGATGCAGTTTTGAACACTACACTTGTCATCGTAATTTGGGAATATTGCGAAAAAATTGAGCTACGTTGTGATTACCATTTAGTAATAGGAAAGAAGTTTCACCTCATCAGTAGCTTCTCCATGCACGGAAAGCATGTAAGGAATCCAACAACTTGATCCAGATTGGGGCCGATAGATTTTATTGCCAAGATCTTCACTGTGCGCACAGACTGGGTCACGCTTGTGGGAACCATTTTCTGGAAGACAGTCGTAAATACATCAAGAAGAAATTTAAAAATGTGAATTTCAAGAAGACGGAGAAGAAGATGAGTGTTGTACCTAAACAATTACGGATCCAATAAAGAGTTCGGAGAATTTGGCAGACGAGTACACCAACACTGTCAATTTCGGCGTGTCAATGACCCTAATTTTTGTTGGACCTTCTAGACCAGATACAAGCAATCTTTCAAGGAAAGGCGCATTCTCAATGACCATAACATGGAACAGCTGGAGTGATCTCTTCCCAATTGATTTCTTATTGCGGGGCCAAGCAAGACACATAAATCCATCGGAGATTCATCGAGGCGATGTGGAGGATAATGAACCCGTGGATCTGCCGAAGATGAAGGTACTCGAGCATAGTAGAGCTGAGGAGCAGGTGATCCATAGCCTTCTTCAAGATGCCAACGTCGATGAGGTCGAGCTGCTTTAGTTGAGGTAGAAGAAGGGCGGGTGTGCGACATTAATCTGGGAAAAATAGCAGGAGCTGAAGCTAGTGCGGCGCAACATTGGCATGAGGCGGAGCGTGGACGGCGGCAGAGAGCGACATCATCCAACTTCAAACCTGAGCTACTCGAGCTGATCTAGGGCGGGGGATAAGAACCACTTATCGAACTTGGCTTGGACCTTGAAGTTGGTACTGAACATGCGGATGTCAAGGTGTTTGGCTGGCCCAGGGTATGATGAAAGGATCTTGGAGACCGTGGCCATGCGTTTGCAATCCCCGTCGCAGAGGCAGTTGTCGACGGTGAGGTTGAGGGGACGCGGCCTCAGAGGGGGCGCCACTGCCGGGAGAGTAGGGTGGTACGCACGGCAGATTTGGTGGGGAGGAGGCCGATGATGACGAGCAGCATGTCATCGGGGAGGCTGCTGATGAAGTCCAGGATTGCCGGATGCGGTTTTGGCTTGAGCCGCCTCCGCTTGTTGGTTGCTTCGCCATCCATCTCAGCCGACAGTGACGCCGGTGTACACGTGTGATGGTGTGTATTGTGTGCTGGGTGTGTGCGAGCGCGTCCTTGTGTGCATGCCGCCGCATAGTGATGAAGTGTGCGCGAGTGCGTCCTTCACGCGGAAGAAGTGTGCCCTCAATTTACTAGCGTGCGGGGTGCTACCGCAAGTGGTTTCAACTTTGTTTACTTCACCGCGTGTCAGATGAGCCTCTAGTTTACTTATTTTCACCCACTGCCACATGGCCCAGCACACGAAGATATAGAACACGAGCTGACAAGGTAGCAAGTGGACTGGTTGACCGGTTAACTAAATAATATACGGAACTATACGTTGACACAGTGACCGTATAATCCCTCGATATAGAGAGATCGAGTGAGAGGGGAGGCCGTGAGAGATATACAGTAGAGAGAGATAGAGAGAGAGAGAGAGCTACTCCCTCCGTTTGATAATGTAGTGTCTATATTTTTTTAAAGTCAAACTTTTGAAACTTTAACCAAGTTTATAAAGAAATTACTTATATCTACAATGCCAAAGATAAATGATAGTATGAAGTAAGTACATGTTGTGATGAATCTAATGATCGTTCTAGATGTAAATGTTTTTCTCCACATATACCTGGCCAAACTTTTCTAAGGTTTGACTTTTCAAAGCATCCATAAGTTTATGGACGTGAGAGAGTACCTAACTAGAGAGAGATTGTGTGTGAAAAAAAGTATCTGTGCGTGTGTGAAAGAGATATGGACAACACACGATAAAGTAGAGAAAAAGCATGTGTGTCTTATGCAAACATATCACACATGCATCTTCGACAGCGGAAGTGAGGTGAGGTGATAGTGTGTGGTTGTTTGCAACCGAGAGAGAAAGATCCCTAGCACGTGTCCAAGAGAGGTCTGACAAATAAGGGAGATAGGTTGAGAGAGACATATGGAGAAAATGCACACATGGGGAGGAGAGAGTGTATGTTTGTGATAGAGAGATCCCCTGGAGATCTTGATGGGACTACATGGGTGGGAGATCGAGTGACAAGGTGTGTGTGCAATAGAAGATACCCCAAGAGATATCAAGATAGACGTATGGATGGAAGGAGACAATACATGTGTTCCTGATGGCTAGTGAGAGATAGTCATACTTAGGGGGGAGTGCGTGTGCCTATGATGGAGTGAGGGATTATGGTACTTAGAGGGGTGTCACATAGAGACAGAACAAGGGAGGAGAGTGTTAGATGCATGTGTCTATGTAGCGCGAGCAAGATATGTGTATGTGTGAACCAGGGAGATATAAAGTTTGAGAGAGATAGAGGAGCCCTAATACGGCTGAGTGGTGCATCAGATAGCTGAGAGGGGGAAAGAGATACTCCATCCATTCGATAATGCAGCGCATATAATTTTTTAGAAGTCAAACTTTGGAATCTTTGACCAGGTTTACGCAAATATTATTTATATCTACAATACCAAAGATACATCATACGAAACTACATCTCATGATGAATCTAATGATATATGTTTGTTGTTCTAGATGTAAATGTTTTTCTCCACGTACATGGTCTAACTTTGTGATGTTTGACTTTTCAATAAATCTATATGCTATGGACCGAAGAGAATGCCTAAGTCGAGAGAGATAAAGTGCGTGTGAAGGAGAACGAGTGAGTGTGCAAAAAGAGTGTGTGTGTGTGAAAGAGAAAGGGACAACAAGCGATAAATTAGAGAGAGTGTGTGTGTTCGTTTCTTATGCAAACATATCACGCATGCATCTGCGAGATAGAAAAGCAAGGTGAAGAGATACACGAAGATAGCTAGTGTGTGATTGTTTGCAACAGAGAGACACACCCCTATAGCACATGTCCAATAGAGGTCTGGCCAACAGGGGACAAAGGTCGAGAGGCATGCATGGAGAAGATGGATGCATGGGGAGGGAGAGAGGGTGTGTTTGTGATAGAGAGATACCCTCGAGATCGTGAGGGGACTATATGGGTGGGAGATCGAGGGACGAGGTGTGTGTGCGATAGAAAGATGCCCCGAGAGAAATCGAGATAGACCAAGTGAGGTAAAGAGACAATGCACATATTTGTGATGGAGACTAAGAATTAGTCATATACATATAGGGGGACTGTGTGTGCCTACAATTGAGTGAGAGACAGTCATACTTGGCTAGGCGTGGCACTGTGTGTGTGCCTGTGAGATGGAGAGAGAACAAGAGAGAGAGAGTTTTATAAGGGTCTATCGAGTGCGAGTGAGATATGCATGTGTATGTGTAACCCAGGGAGATGGAGAGTTTGAGAGAGAGAGGGAAGAGCTCCGAGACGGTAGAGTGCTGCGTGAGAGAGTTACGCGCAATGAGCCAGGAAATTTGTGTGCGTACGATGAGTGCACCCAAGATATTTAGCTTGGACTAGAGAATCATACATAGTGTGCCAGAGAGACCTATACATGGAGTGTCCATGCGAACTAGAAAGCCCCCCCCCCCCCCGCACACACACACAGAGAGAGAGAGAGAGGGAGAGGGACCGACAAAGTTTGTGTTTGGATGCGTGCGATAGAATTGAAGATTGTCGGTGAGAGAGAGAATAGGAGTCCGGGAGAGGGGGAGGTCACGTTTATGCATCAAAGACTGATATAAACCATGTTTTGATATAAATTTGCATTCAAATATTTGAATTGGAGAACATGTTGTCTCTAATCCACACATGAACGGAGATATGCGTATCAAACAAGGTCATTAATTTGACTTTCAACATGTTTATGGAGTACTATAATACTGTACAACATGCTACTCAATCGAGGTGTTCAATTTTGGATTTAGTTCACTATTTTGACCTGGTGAACGAGCTATTTCTTTGAATCGAGATATTTCATTTTGGGTTTGATTCCCAATTTGAGTGGGTCAACTTTTTGTCATATAGTAAATTGTTAGCAACAAGCATGTAAAAACACATTAGTCCCGAGCATCATCTCACCATCTAAAAAAGAAGTACCCTCTGCTCGGTGGTATTTGCCCGAGCTAATAAACGGGAGACGCGAAATTACCGGCCTATGTGGGACACACATCAATTGGCCCGTTGCACATCGAGGGTAGGTTCGTAACTTCATCCAAGCGCGCCTTCTCCTCGGTCGAAAGGATAGGTGCCGAATAATTCATAAACCATGGGTGGCAAAACACCCTCTCCTCGCCCGAAATTATTCGAGACAACTATTTCAAAACACGCCCTCCTCGTGCGAAATCGCTCGCGCCCACTATTTCAAAACACGCCCTCCTCGCCCGAAATTGCTCGCGCCCACTATTTCAAAACATGCCCTCCTCGTCAGAAATCGCTCGTGCCCACTATTTGGGAGAAGCAAAGTTACTCTACTATCCCCGACCCTCAGTACATAGACCGAAGCCCAGAAGCCTAAAGGCTGGGGTAGAACTGTAACTCCCCCCATATTTCAGACAAATGCGTCCATAAGACATGGTTCTCCCACCCAATTCCCTATTCATACATCATGGACGCCAAATCACCTTCTCCTCGGAAGCTCCCTTCTCCCCAGCCGCGAAACCTCAGCCCCTCCTCCATGGCACTCCCACCGCACCAAATTCACCGCCGCCCTCCTCCCCAATGCCGGAGACGCAGTCCATTTGCCATCGTGAACTGTACCAGAGCTGCCTCGACGACGGCCACGTGAACCGTACCGGAGCCGATTCACCCCCGCCGTTGTGCACGGCATCGGAGCGGCTCCAACTTTGGATGTGTCTAGGGCCCCAACACTGTGTTGACGCTCAAAATTGACACAGTCATGAAATTAGCATTTGTTATATCAAGACCAATTCAAACTTATGATTGGAATTCACCTTGGAATGTCCCTCTTTGAGAAGATCAAGATGGATATGAAGATGGTCTAAAACGGAGCTCGGTCTCAAAAGTTATGACAAGTTCAGAGATGCTCATGTTGACACCAGAGTAAAGAAAGGCATAAAACTTAATCAAGATGGCCTCTGATGGAAAACGTTTCAACATTAAAGTTGTGCGTCTCGTTGAAACAGTGGGTTTTGATATAAAAACCATCTTAATCCGAGGTCGTATGCAACCTGTGGAGGCAAAACAAGGTCAGAAACAGAAGCTGCAGAGTCATTTCGGACCGACCGAGTTGATTTGATCGGTGAGACCGAGTTGGTCCAAAAATTTACCAGAGAGTTGGCAATGTTGACTCGGTAGGACCGAAGCAAACCAATCGGTGAGACCGAGTTGATCCGAGAAATTACAGAAGGATACAGAGAGTTGACAAAGTTCACTCGATGGGACCGAAATGAACCAATCGGTGAGACCGAGTTGGTCTAGGAAATTACCAAAGATTCCTGTCGGAGTTAAGTTAGGGTTTTTGATGTTCTGGATGGAATTTTTAGTCCTTTTCTTGTACAGGAAGTCCAGCCGCCTTATAAATAGATGAGAGGTGACGGCCGATTGAACAACACATAATCGATCAAATCATCTACCACCTTTTACCTTTACCTTTATCTCTCTCCCTTGTTCTTCTTCTTCCTCGTTCTTCGTTCGTTCTTCTTGTTGCAGGGCGGCGAACCTCGAGGCCCTAGGGGCGATCAGGTCGACCTAGGGCAGCCCATAGCCGCTGCACGCCCAGACGGGGTCCCTCCCGGGCGTGTGGGGTTTCGGGTCCTCAAAAGCGCCCGCTGGATTGCCTGCGTACCGCGCTTCCGGCTGGGTCTCCTTCGACATGAGCTGCGGTGCATCATCCTCGGCATTGGAGGTACATGGTGACGTGTTCGTGTGCGAACACACTTTTTGGCGACTCCGCTGGGACGAAGCTTTGAACGGTCTCCGGCCCGTTCTTGCTGCGAAGAGATCGTCATCTAGGGTTTGCAATCTACAAAGGTAATATGAATACCCAATTCCCTACTATAGATGCAAATAACTCATATGATGTTACTAGATCGTTTAATGATTATACTCTATCGGCCAGCCCTAGTTTTTTCAATAATGCATCTAATTACGTGCATAGGCCGATTCAAAGTACTTTATATGTTTCAAGTTCTTATGATACTAGTAACATACAACCTATGTATCCTAATTCTCATGCATCGGCAACCCCACAAATCCATATGCCGATGGACAACATGTTGGGTTCGGTTAATCAATTTGAAACACCTCATGTTAAAATTTCCAATGGCATAGAAGAAAGTGTTTCACCTTTTTATTCATCGGCAACTAATTTGCAGTATGTGAATCTAACCTTGCCGATGGATGGGAGAATTGGCCATGTTACTACTAGCTATTCAGCCAGTTACTCTCAACCATCATATGCTACACCTCATGTTAGTAATTTTTTAGCATCGTATGCAACTGTAGATGTTCATAATTCGGCCCTGCATCTTCATGGTCATAGCCGAATAAGTGAAAATTTTACAGGAACACATGTGCCGTCATCAAATACTGTAGCATATAATGCATACTCTACGCAATTCGAGAATTTCGGCAACACTCACGAATCATTGCCGAAAGAATCTGAAAGTATTGCGGAGCAATCCCTTCCAGAAGCGGTTGTGGCTGCGTTAAAAAAGAGCTTGGCACAAAACAAGAGAATTAGTGCTCTTTTCCTTGAACAATATGAAAATGGGTTGTTTCCTGATTATGCTGCAATAAAGGCTAGAGTTTTGCAAGAAGATGAAACTACATGCATTGATAGAATTGGCAAAAGAGCACATGGTTATACAACAGTGCATACACCTCCACCTAGTACCGTAGCATATTATACACCCCCTACACAATTGCAAAATTTCGGCAACACTAACACATCATTGCCGAAAGATTGTAAAAGCATTGGGGGGCAAACTAATCTAGAGCGGACTGAGATTGAGAGGGGAGTTAAAGCTTTGTGCGATAGGGTGCAAGTACTTCGCCAAGAGAGAATTGATAGGGAATTAGCTCAAAGAAAAGAAGTGTTGCCAATTGATATAACCGGTGAAAAGAATGATGATTCAGAAACTAAAAGTGCGTCAGTTGAAAAAGCCGAATCAAGTAGTAAAGATTCCGAATCCATCAAATCCAAAGAGGCAAACATTGTTGAGAAAGGCATGGGAAGCATAGAAAAATGGTTGTGCTTGATTTTTTCTGAAGATAAGGGAACCTACTTCCTGCCCTATGAGTTACGTGCCATAGAAATTGACAAGCCTCAAGCACAACAGCAAGTAGCCGAACGAAGTTCGACTGATAAGGATCTTCAGGGTAATGATGCACGGAATAAAGAAAAAGATGATGAAAAGGCGTTGGAGAGTCATCCAAAGATGAAGCTAGATATTGTCCAAGTCACACCACCATCATGCTCTCCCAACGTATTTGAAGAGGTATGCATAGCGAGTAATTTACCTATTTTCAAATTTGGTCGCAACTTCATTATTGATGCATCTATAAGAAATATTCTCATAAGTAATTTTCAAAGACCAATGAAGAAGGGCAATTTACTTGTTAGCAATAAAATTGTTACTAAGCATATCGGTCAATATATTGTACCATTCAAAGAGACTGATAGTGACTTATTACTGCAACCAAATCTTTTCCCATTGCTTTATTTAAAGTTCATATCTAATTGGGTAGCTTTGCTTGCTTCATACTTGGCTTACACTTGGTCTCAATTGAGACATGTATGTTCAAGCTATTTTCATTTCAGAAATTTAAAGCCAAGGTTAAAATCTTCTGAGCAAACCGATGCCAGTATAGTTTCTTATCCAAAGACATCGGAGATAGAGTGCAAAACACAATGCATAGCCGAATAGGGTTATGCAAAATCTGAACCATTCGTTTGCTTAATTCCAAAGCCGTTCTCACAACAAGATCGGCTAGAGAATAAAAAGTTTACCTTCAATTCAAGCATGTGTGATCAAATATTTGATTTGTTCTTGAGAAATAATTACATTAGAATTCTTGATCGTCATGTTGAACCATGTGTCCAGGGATGAATGTATTGTAAGTTGCATGATTCGTCCAAGCATAATTTTGAGAATTGCAACATGTTTCATCAAATAGTTAAATCAGCCATTGATAAAGGACGATTGAAATTTGTTGAGACATCAAGAGATGACCAGTCTATTCCGATTGGTCCCGATGGCAGAATTTTTTTCATCGGCTACTTCAAGCCGATCCATTTAAAGAGAAGGTAAAAGCTGCAGGTGATGGGATCAAGCTTTCAAGTAAAGAAGTTTTTGAAGAGCATAATGAACATAATCTTGAGGGCGAGAATTCCATCGAAGCTACAATGAAGACGCTAAGGTCTGGGGGGCAACAAGCAAATCCAATGATCGATGAAAGCAAACCAAAAGAAAGCAAAGGCCGAAATAAGCGCCAGTATAAGAGATCAAAAATCACCTTCGCTGAACTATTGCATAAATATCAAAAGAAGAGTGAAGAGAAGAATGCTTATCGGCCAAATCATGCAAAGAAACCAAGATCATCCCCAAGGCACAAATATGAGGATCGGTATTGGAAAAGTGAGCATTTTAATGCAACTTATTCATATCCTTATTTTGGGCCGCCAGTGCCAATGCCGTGGATGCACCCCTATGCTAATGTAGATCCATATCCATTATGGGACATGTATGATACAAGGGCACACTCTCCATCTTATTTTAGACCATCTCACCCATATTATGCATCTCCGAGAAGATCAACATTTGAACAATTATATGTTAAAGACTGTTTCAATCATAAGGAATCGGTCTGGAGCTCAAAGAAGAAGAAAGAGGTGGTCAAACAAGTGTACCGTGTTAAAAGAGATCGTCGTAAGTGTGCTACTTCAGATTTGATCTCAAATAACAAAGAGCCAATTAAAGTGTTGACATTGTCTACTAAAGGCAATGAGATGAAGCAACCAATTATTGAAAGTCAAAGTGCCAAATCTGAAGAAAAGAAGTTGAGAGTGCACAAGGTAAAACAAGAGTCGCCATTGCTTCAAACAAAATCACAGTCGGGGTGCCCACTCGGCTTATCATATTGGCAAAAGAAGAAATTGCAGAAACTTAGTGCACAAGAATTTGAGGAAAGGAATATGGCATGGATTCCGAAAGGAAGTACCCAAAATGAGAATTATGTGCAAGCTTCCATTACAAGAAGTACAATAAAAATGAATAGACAGAAGGATTGAAGCAACAAACAATTAAGCCAAAGGAGTGCATCACAACATCCGAAATCTTTGGTTGGCACATCATCCATTTTCTTCAACCATGCCATTGATGTCTTTGCCATGGAACTCATCCCTAGGTTTGATCAATTACCCTCCATGGATGCAACATAATCTTCTATATCATGAGATGGTATTACCAAATCACTATAAATTTGATTAGCTACAAGTTTGTTGCTGATCCAAAGAGCCGAAATACTTGATTTGCTATTTCATTTGTTTATTTCGGCTATACATGCTTTGGTGGATGAATTCTACGTGAACCTTATGGAGGTGGCCGATATTTATTTATCGCCCTGAGAATATGACAAAGCAAGGCCGGTGTACCATGCTAGCATCGTCCTTAGTTTGGTTGGAGAGCAAGACAAGGTACGTGCTCATGGAAATTTATATGTATGCCTATATTATGATTGAATGGAGTTGGGACATAGTGACCGATGTCATTGAATATATGCTGCATAGGCCAATTCATAGTTGCAGAATTGGCTAGTGGGCTTATACTTTGTTTGGATATGATTTGGCTTATGCATCTCTGAGATCTATAAGAGGCCAAATCATAGCTGATTTTATTACTAAACATCGGATTAATGACATGCATAATGTTGATATTAGCCTTGTCTTTCTAGTATTATGGAGATTATGCTTTGATGGTTCAATTCGTAGCAATGGCCAAAGTGATGGTGTTGTTTATATATTTCTTTATGGTACTGTTTTTTAAGCCTCATGCCTCTTAGAATATTTCTATGCACGATTAATGGAAGCCGAATATGCATTGTTATTCGGATTGAGTCTTTTACTTGCTATAGGTGCTATACATACTGAGGCTTTCGGTGATTCGTTATGAGTAGTGCAACAAATCTCCAGGGTTTATCAATGTTTTGACGAATCACTCATAGTTTATCTTGGGGTATGTCTAGATGCAAAATTTACCTTGGCTTGCTTTAAAATTGTTCATATATTTGGACATGAAAATTCGAAAGAATTGGCACAGCAAACATCCGGCTACTATGTTAATCATATTGTATTGCATTTCTCTCAATAGCCGATGCTTAGTCTCGTCAACATAGGTAAGGTCGAACTGAAGTCCACAGCTTCGGCCACTAATGAAATTTTTATGTAGGCGAAAGTAAGGATTGGAGAAAGTATTGTTGATTATCTACAAAATCCTAGCAAAAGGGTGAACAATATGGTTCGGAGGATGACCTTGATATACATATCTATGGAACCTTATCACCGGATTGTTATAGAAGTTGAGAAGTTTTTCACCCAAGTTTGCATCAAGAGGCTCAAACAAGCAATGGCCGATATATACTTATCATCCTAAGAAGATGCAGAATGGCCGATGAAGTGTTGACATCGTCCTTAGAACCAACATGGTACAAGTTATTTTCCGGCATGCTAGCTATGCCGAAAAACAGGGGGGCATGTGTTGACGCTCAAAATTGGCACAGTCATAAAATTAGCATAGGTTATATCAAGACCAATTCAAACTTATGATTGGAAGTCACCTTGGAATGTCTCTCTTAGAGAAGATCAAGATGGATATGAAGATGGTCTAAAACGGAGCTCAGACTCAAAAGTTATGACAAGTTCAGAGATGCTCATGTTGACACCAGAGTAAATAAAGGCATAAACCTTAATCAAGATGGCCTCTGATGGAAAATGTTTCAACATGAAAGTTGCGCGTCTCGTCGAAATGGTGGATTTTTATACAAAAATCGTCTTAATACGAGGTCGTATGCAACCTGTGGAGGCAAAACAAGGTCAGAAACAGAAGCTGCCGAGTCATTTCGGACCGACCGAGTTGATTTGATCGGTGAGACCGAGTTGGTCCGAAAATTTACCAGAGAGTTGGCAATGTTGACTTGGTAGGACCGAAGCAAACCAATCGGTGAGACCGAGTTGATCCGAGAAATTACAAAAGGATACAGAGAGTTGGCAAAGTTCACTCGGTGGGACCAAAATGAACCAATCTGTGAGACCGAGTTGGTCCGGGAAATTACCAAAGATTCCTGTCTGAGTTAAGTTAGTGTTTTTGATGTTTTGGACGGAATTTTTAGTCCTTTTCTTGTATGGGAAGTCCAGCCGCCTCATAAATAGATGAGAGGTGATGGCCGATTGAACAACACACAATCGCAAAAAGCACATCTACTACTTTTTCATCTACGTTTTGTCTCTCCCCTGTTTTTGCTTCCTCGTTCTTCGTCGTTCTTCATGTTGGAGAGGTGTGAATCCCGAGGCTCTAGGGGCGGTTGGACTGACCTAGGGAAGCCCATAGTCGCCGCACTCCCCGACGGGGTCCCTCCCGGGAGTGTGGGGTTTCGGGTCCTCAAAAGTTCTCTTCGGTTGTCTTGCGAATCGCGCTTCCGGCGAGACTCCTTTGATGTGAGCTGCGGTGCATCACCCCCGGCGTCGAGGGTACACGTGACGTGTTCGTGTGCGAACACACTGCTTCCCCGTAGCCGTCGACCATCGTGACATCTCTGCTTTCCTGCCGCTGATAGCCACCGCAACTGCGCCGGCCTCACCGACTCGGCAATTGGAGCTGCCTACTTCACCGGGCCGCAAGATAAGTCATACACTCATCTCAAATCAGTTTATTCATGCGTCAGTTGTCTGAATTTTTATTCTGGGCCAATCGATTCCCAATGGGAAGCAACACCTCTTGAGGCGGCGAAGCTCCTAGGTTGCCGGTTGGCTGGTGTCTAATATAAGGGTACGGGGCGCAAGTTCGCCGCGAAAGAAGCGCTTAGGTGGCTATCTTAGAGTTGCGTGAGTTGAAGGTACTGCCGCCGCCGAATCTGGATGATAGTGAGTCTTTGTGGATTAGTCGGGGGCAGCGCAACCACGACAGTGTGGTGGGGCGGCGAGCAGGATTTTGGTTGGAGCTCTCGCGGCCAGGGGCGGCGGAGGCAGGCTGCTCTGCCGGTGGTCGCTGGCTCTTCTGGGAAGATTCTTAACAGTGTGATCCGGGTGGCACAAGACGGCCATCAAGCCATCTGGCATAGATCGGACAGTGCCAAATAAAATAAAATCGTGTGACCCCAATTTAGTTTTCAGTGAACACACGTGTGACCACTCTAGTACCTTACTATTGATCTCTTAGGGTATTTCTTTAGATCAGAGATATGTGTCATTCTTAACATTTTGCGTTTTCTGCATCTTCAGCCACACCGTCTTCCTTCTCACCGCAGCTGCTCTCAATAGTTCCCTGCATCGAATGTGCGTGCTCGACATGGATGATACGTCCATTTTGCATCATGTTTACCTACTGTTATTTATAATGTTTTATGCATAATAACACTTTTTGGAGTAATTCTAATGTATTTTCTCTCATAATATGCAAGGTCCACACAAAGAGGGAGAATTCCGGCAGCTGGAATTCTGGACCTGAAAAAGCTACGTTAGGCCACCTATTATGCACAACTCCAAATGAGCTAAAACTTCATGAAGATTTTTTATGGAATATATAAGAATTATTGGAGCAAATAAGTACCAGAGGGGCCCCACCAGGTGGGCACAACCCACCTGGGTGCGCCAGGGTGCCCAGGCGCGCCCTGGTGGGTTGTGCCCTCCTCGGCCCACCTCCGGTACCGCTCTTCTAGCATATAAGTCATTTTGACCTTGAAAAAAGAAGGGGAGGACTTTCGGCATGAAGCGTCGCCGTCTCAAGGCGGAACTTGGGTAGGAGCACTTTTGCCCTTCGGCAGAGCAATTCTGCCGGGGGAACTTCCCTCCCAGAGGGGGAAATCATCGTCATCATCATCACCAACAACTCTCCCATCTTGGGAAGGGAAATCTCCATCAACATCTTCAATAGCACCATCTCCTCTCAAACCCTAGTTCATCTCTTGTGTTCAATCTTTGTACCAGAACCTTAGATTGGTGCTTGTGGGTGACTAGTAGTGTTGATTACATCTTGTAGTTGATTACTATATGGTTTATTCGGTGGAAGATTATATGTTCAGATCCATTATGCTATTTAATACCCCTCTGATCTTGAGCATGATTATAATTTGTGAGTAGTTACTTTTGTTCTTGAGGTCACAGGAGAAATCTTGTTGCAAGTAATCATGTGAACTTGATATGTGCTCGATATTTTGATGGTATGTATGTTGTGATTCCCTTAGTGGTGTCATGCGAACGTCGACTACATGACACTTCGCCATATTTTGGCCTAAGGGAATGCATTGTGGAGTAGTTACTAGATGATGGGTATGAGAGTAACAGAATCTTAAACCCTAGTTTATGCGCTATTCCATAAGGGACTGATTTGGATCCAAAAGTTTCATGCTATGGTTAGATTTATTCTTAATACTTTTCTCGTAGTTGCAGATGTTTGCAAGGGGTAATCATAAGTAGGAGGCTTGTTCAAGTAAGAACAACAACTAAGCACCGGTCCACCCACATATCAAATTATCAAAGTAGTGAACACAAATCAAACCAACATGATGAAAGTGACTGTGAAATTCCTGTGTACCCTCGAGAAAACTTTGCTTATCACAAGAGACCGTTTTGGCCTGTCCTTTGCCTCCAAAGGATTTGGCTACCTTGCTACACTTTTTTTACCGTTGCCTTTACTTGATCGTTACAAATTATCTTGCTATCAAACTACTCATTACTTATGATTTCAGTGCTTGCAGAAAATACCTTGCTGAAAACTACTTGTCATTTCCTTCTGCTCCTCGGTGGGTTTGACACTCTTACTTATCGAAAGGACTATGATTGCTCCCCTATACTTGTGGGTAATTAAGGATCTTTTCTGGTGCCATTGGCGGGGAGTGAAGTGCTCGTGGTAAGTGGAAATTGGTAAGGAAAAATTATTACTATGTGCCGAAATTTGTTGTCACTTGTTACTATGGAGAACAATCCTTTGAGGGTTTGTTCATGGTATCTTTACCTCAACTGGAACCACAATTAGTTACTGAGGGAGTCCTGGATTAAGGGGTCCTCGGGTGTCCGGGCTATTTGATATGGGCCGGACTGATGGGCCATAAAGATACAAGGCAGAACACCTTCCCCCATGTCCGGATGGGATTCTCCTTTGCGTGGATGGCAAGCCTAGCATCCGGATGTATAATTTCCTTCCTCTGTAAACCGACTCTATACAACCCTAGGCCCCTCCGGTGTTTATATAAATCGGAGGGTTTAGTCCGTAGAGGCTATCAGGATTCATACATGCTAGACATCTAGGGTTTAGTCATTACGATCTTGAGGTAGATCAACTCTTGTAACCCCTATATCATCAAATACAATCAAGCAGGACATCGGGTTTTACCTCCATTAAGAGGCCCGAACCTGGGTAAACATCGTGTCCCCCTTCTCCTGTTACCTTCGATCCTTAGATGCACAGTTCGGGACCCCCTACCCGATCGCCCGGGTTTGACACCGACATTGGTGCTTTCATTGAGAGTTCCACTATGCCGCGACAGAAGGTTCGATGGCTCATTCGATCATCAATAATGATGTCGTTTCCGGGGAAACTTTCTTCCCGGCCAGATTTTTGTGTTCGGCGGCTTCGTTCTGCGTGCCAACTCAATTGGCCACCTCGAACATATCGACATCTATGCATCAGATTAGTTTCGGGAACCTAAATTATGTCGCTGATATCTGAGGAGATTTGGTCTTTGAAGGGTTCGTGGCCCCGACTACCGCTCTGGCCTAAGATCCGGAGCAGATCGCCAGGTCCGAAGATGGGAGTTTGGAGCCCGCCGGACTCTCTGCTACGGAGCTCACTACCGGAGATCCAGAGGCAATTGTGTCCTCTGCAAATTCGGAATCATATTGGGTTCCCCCCATCATCGAAAGGTCGGACTCGCCCCCGGACTCTAGCTCTGAACTCTAGAAGTCCGCACCAAGTGAGCGTGGCCAGGAGGCCTTCGCCCTGGCTAGCCCCGCGGACTCTCGTTTCCCCGTCCAATCCCCGCTCTTAAACGAGGCTCTAGACTTAATGCGGTCCCTCGCCATTACAGAGGAATCACCTCTGAACTATGCCCAGCCTGGATTAGGGGCTGAGGGCGGGAAATTTTACGTCCCACCCACCACCCACTTCATAGCTACCATCGAGGACTTAACCGACATGCTAGATTACACCTCCGAAGATATCGACGGCATGGACGACGATGCCGGAGACGAACAAAGCCAAGACCCGCCGTTTACCGGATGCTGGATGGCCACCTCCACATACGATGTGTATATGGTGGATAGACCCTAAGAGGATGATGGTGTAGACAGGAAGGATCTGGTTGAGGACAAACCTGATGAGGCACCACCAAAGCGTCAACGCTAGCGACGCCGCTCAAAATCGGCATCATGGCAAAGACAGTAATACCGGCACCGGAGACAATAACACTCCAAAGCACGCCGTAGACCCCGAAGCCCCCTGATGACCCACAAGTATAGGGGATCAATTGTAGCTCTTTTCGATAAGTAAGAGTGTCGAACCCTACGAGGAGCAGAAGGAAATGACAAGTAGTTTCCGGTAAGGTATTGTCTGCAAGTGCTGAAATTCTAAGTAGCGGAGTAGTTTTATAGCAAGATAATTTGTAACGAGCAAGTAACAATAATAGTAACAAAAGTGCAGCAAGGTAGCCCAATCTTTTTGAGGCAAAGGACATGCCAAAACGGTCTCTTATGATAAGCAAAGCGTTCTTGAGGGTACACGGGAATTTCATCTAGTCACTTTCATCATGTTGGTTCAATTTGTGTTCGTTATTTTGATAATTTGATATGTGGGTGGACCCGTGCTTAGGTGTTGTTCTTACTTGATCAAACCTCCTACTTATGATTAACCCTCCCGCAAGCATCCGCAACTACGAGAAAAGTATTAAGAATAAATTCTAACCATAGCATTAAACTTTTGGATCCAATCGGTCCCTTACGGAATAGCACATAAACTGGGGTTTAAGCGTCTATCATTCTCGCTACCCACCATCTAATTGCAACTCCACAATGCATTCCCTTAGGCCCAAATATGGTGAAGTGTCATGTAGTCGACGTTCACATGACACCACTAAGGGAATAGCAACATACATACTATCAAAATATCGAACACATATCAAGTTCACATGATTAGTTGCAACATGATTTCTCTTGTGACCTCAAGAACAAAGGTAACTACTCACAAATAATAATCATGCTCAAGATCAGAGGGGTTTTAAATAGCATAATGGATCTGAACATATAATCTTCCACCAAATAAACCATATAGCAATCAACTACAAGCACTACAAAAAAAGATACATCCGTGACATTTTGGGCTAAACGAAATTTTTTTCTGTCATACTTATGACACTTCTGTGACGATAATTGTGACAAAACCCGGTATCATCATAGATGTGGTGGGGTCCTACTTCTATGACAAAAAATCATGACAGAAAATGGGCTTTTCGTCCTGGGCGGGCCGGAGATGCAGCTGCATGACATTCTTTGGGCCGTCCATGACGGAAAAAACTGTGGTAGAAGCGAGGGTGAGGAAAATATCGGGGTGTTCCCGGTTACGGTGGGTGGTCGGGGCCGAGCGATGTGCGTTTCTCTCGTACACGCACGCGCGTGGGTGCGAGGCATTGGGCTCTAACTGAACCCGAGCGAGGCATTGGGCTCTAACTAAACCCGAGCGATTGCACTACAGGCTACGCGTTACTGAACCCGATCGATCGATTGATGGGTGTTAACTGAACTTGATCGAGCGATTCCTTCGCTTCTGCTGCTAACTGAAGCCGATCGATGCTGCCTCTAGATGAACAATGAGCGTTGCTGGGGGGGGGGGGTTGGATGAACAGTTCCTGGCGGGGGTAGATGAACAGGACCCCATGGTGTTGCCTCTGGATGAACAGTGAGCATTGCTGGAGGGTTTGGATGAACAGTTCTCGGTGGGGGTGGATGAACAGGACGCCGTGGTGTTGCCTCTGGATGAACAGGACCCCGATCGATCGAGCCGGTTGGGGCTGGATGAACAGGACCCCGTGGAGGGCTGGATGAACAGGACCACCCCATGGAGGGCAGGATGAACAGTAGACGGTGGAGGGCTGGATGATTAGTAGCCCATGGAGGGGTGGTTGAACAGGAGCCCGTGGAGAGGGCTGGTTGAACAGTAGCCGGTGGAGTAGCGCGCGGTGGAGGCTGGATGAACATGAGCCCATGGATGAACGGTCGCAGGTGGAGGCTGGAGGAGGTTGAAGGTGGATGAACAGTAGCCTGTGGAGGCTGGAGGGGGTCGACGGTGGAGATGAACAGTATCCCGTGGAGTCCCGTTTTGTGGTACACCACACCCCTCCCGATGAATAGGACCCCCATTTTGACCGTAGCGCTCCAACACAAGTCCGTTTCCTCCATTTTGCGTTACGCCACACCCCTCCCAATCAACAGGACCCCCGTTTCGACCGTAGGAGGTCCGTTTTCTCCGTTTTGCGGTACGCCAGACCCCTCCCGATGAACAGGATCCCGTTTCGAACGTGGTCGGTCGAACACAAGGCCGTTTCCTCCGTTCCGCGGTACGCTAGGCCTTGTTTCCATCGGTTTTTCCGTCCAAGCCCTCCCGATGAACACGATGACGCAATTCGTTCCGATCCAGCCGGTTGGCTCCCCATGAACACAAGACGACGCAGTTTCTCCATTCCAACCCAGCCATGTACACGAGCCCTGGCCGTACATATGCACGAGTAGGCGTTCGAGACCCTGCCCATATGTACGTACGTGGCCGTATTTTCTTTCTTGCACACTGGCCGCTGTACACACGTGTACATGCTACGTGCGCCTCTACTACGACACGTGCGTGCCTCTACATCGACCAATATGTACGTACACGTCTGCGACCAGAATGACAATGCTACATATGCTTCGACCAGGTGGGTCCTGACTGTGTGGAACTTCCTTGCGTGCGAAGATGTAACTGGTAGGTCCCAGCAGTCAGGGGGGCGAATCATTTTTTTTGCCCGGACACACTTCCTTGCGTGCGAAGATGTAGCTGGTGGGTCCCAGCAGTCAGGGGGAACATTTTTTTCGCGAAATACGGTGGCCCGTCCGGTGGGTCCCCGCTGTCAGGTGGAGGAATAATTATTTTGCGCGTAATAAGGAGGCACTTCCTTGCTGCGGCTGTGGACCCAGCTGTCAGTCTCTCCACATACAGTCCACGTCCAATGGAAGTCGTTCCTTGACCACGTTGACCACGTCGCGCTGAGAGCACTAGGGCAGTGGACGACGGTGAGGCCTAGGAATGGGACGACGCGGAGCCGGGGAAGACGTGGCAGTGGAAGCCCATGCGGAGAGGAGTACAAGGGTTCACTGGTTCGGCTATGGTGTGAGGCTGCCATCGCCGCAGGGCCTGGCCAGCTGTGGGAATAGTAGGGGCGGTGAGGCCTCCGCGGCAGCACAGCCGGCCACGGGAGGCAGGAGCATGCGGCACGACCGGTGCTGCTTTGCGCGGCTGGAGCTAGAAGACCAGAGGTTGAAGAAGCACTACGACCGTTGGATGGACATCGTACGGTCATTGGAGCTAGAATCGTCCATATTGACTAAGTTGACAAAGCACTCCGTCCCCGTCAACTTAGTAGGCCCACAAGTCAGCCTCCCACCAAGGTGGGTTCCAACTAGCAGGGGGTGTATTCATTTTTTTGTGCGTAATAAGGAGGCACTTCCTTGCGTGCGAAGATATAGCTGGTGGGTCCGACCTGTTAGTGGTGGGAACATTTTTTTCACGAAATACAGAGGCCCTTCTGGTGGGTCCCAGCTATCAGGTGGATGAATCATTATTTTGCACGTAATAAGGATGCATTTCCTTGCGTGCGGCCGTGGACCCAGCTGTCAGCCTCTCCACGCACAGTCTACTTCCGATGGTGTCGTTCGTTCACCATGTTGACCACTCCGCGCCGAGCGCATCCAAGGTGGTCGACGACGGTGAGGCCCCGGACAACAATGAGTCGGAGATGGGAAGACGCGGGAGTAGAGTTGTAGATGGAGAGGTGTACGAGGGTTAACTGGTTCTGGTGCGGTGTGGTTCGGCAGTCGGTGGAGAAGAACAGGAGGTGTGGAGGGGTGGAGGGATGGCCTGGCCAACGGTGGAGTAGCGCTTCATAGCGAAGCGTGCTAAGCAGAGCTGCTAGCAGCAGGAGGCGGGAGCAGGTGGTCCCGGCCGCGCTGGAGGAAGAAGACGAGAGATTGAAGATGGATGACGGTCATTGGATGTAAATCCAATGGCTAACGATGTCAGAATCATTTGTTGACTAAGTTGACAACGACTTGCATTGGCTTCGGCCTATTGGCCCCACATTTCAGCCTCCAAAAATGTGGCACGTATTCAACCTATTTCTTCAGAATTTATAGTCTTTTTTTGCAAGGTAGAATTTACAGTCCACTTGATCTCTTTTTTTGTGAATTACAGTCCATTAGCTGGGCTGGGTGAACAAATAATGTAGCGTCCATGCGGCCCATTTATGTTTTTCCTAAAAAATTACAGGCCATTTGCTTGAGCACTATATGCCTGGTGGGTCGTGGGCTGCGCATGTTAAAAAAGAAAGCCTAGACGGGGCAGCCCAAAACCCAGTTGATACTTGCTGCCCAGTGATAATAAATGATACGTGCCAACTCCCCAGCTTCGTTGTGAATTTATCTTCTATAATAACTATGTTGAAGCACCTAAAAAAATGTAACTATGTTAAAAAACCCATGGGCCCCAACGTTAGTATAGCATTAGGAGGAAGTATTTTTTTGATGAGGCACTTGCTTGTGTACGGTCCTCTCCGGATTCCTCTCATTTGTTCAGCATGTTCACAACGGTAGACAACGGCATCGCGGCGAGCGCACAAAGGCGCAGGAGGAGATCCGACCACCTGAGGAAGTGCCTTATTAGTAACGAAACAACTGAACTAGCCCAGTGGCCGAGTGACACTACCCAACAGCTGTTCCGCCCGGGTTTGATTCCACCTGTGCAGAGAAAATATCTCCAAATTTTTTGCCTCTGCCTTTATTGACATGTGGGTCCCAATTGTCATCTATGCACACCACGTCCTACACTTGTCAAAACTTCGTCCCTCGTTTTCTCTGTTTTTCGCACACTTGACATTGTGTGGGCATTTTGAAAATATCATATCTTTTTGACTATGCATCATATGAAGATGTGATATGCATGAATGTTGATCAACATGATGTTAACTGGCCGGTAGTTACAGTTTCGACCATGAATAAAACTTCCAGCATGATGTTAACACTGTTTGAAAAGGCTGTGTTAATATAAATGCTCTGACTCTGAAAGTTGCAGTTTCTTATCTGAAACTGAACTTGCAGTTTCTTATCTGAAACTGAAACTTACAATTTCTTCTCTGAGAATCACATTGTCTGCACTTTTATACTCCTATGAAACTACATTTTTAAGTGCTAAAAATAGATCTCTAGAATTCATAAAATACTTCATATGCTCAATACTGCAAATCTGAAATTCAAAAGACATTCATATATGAAAGTACTCTCAAAATACACAACACAAAACACAATTCACAACCTGCAAATACTAACAACCCTAAGCTCCTCCTGACAATTCACAACCTGCCCGACTATTGGTCTGGGGGGGGGGGGCAATCCCTCCTATTCCTCGGTGGCAGACAGCTGCCCCGTGAGACGATGTGAACAGCGAGGGAGAGGATGGCGGGGAAGCGTCATCGGGCCAACTGTTTTTCTCCTCTTGCAGTTGGGTTTGGTCGACGAAGACTCCACCGGCTCACTCTGGCACGACACCCTCACAAACGGCACCCTGTAGATGCTCGATCCTTCAATCTCTGGTGGATGCTCCATCTGGGATCGATACTCCCACCACCGCTCCCTCACGATCGGATTCGGTGAATCTGTTTGCTCCATGGCCTAGAGGAGCAGCTCTATGTACTCCCGCACAACAACCTCCGGGAGTATCGCCGCGTTTTCGCTCTGTTGCGGATATTTGGCCATGGATGTCGCCGTCGCCGCTAGTTGGTCCTTGTTGTCAAACCAAGACTATATCTCCAACATCCTATCTAGCTTCACAGGGTCACCGTATGCGATACTCACGTATCAGTTGTACTCCTCCATCGATCTACTTCTCCACATCACCTTCACTCGCCGGCGGTGGTTTTTGAATGGAAGAGGAGAGGAGCAGCGCTGGTTTTGGTTTAGAACAGGAGAGGAGCGACACTGGTTTTGGATTGGAACAGGAGAGGAGGACGGTGGTTTTGAAATGGAAGAGGAGAGGAGCGGCGCTGGATTTAGATTGGAACAGGAGAGGAGCGGCAGTGGTTTAAGAGGGGAAGAGCGTAAGAGCGGCGCTGGTCTTGGAAGTATTTTTTTTGTTTTGCGTATTTTGGGTCAAAGTTTGACCACATACTGTATTTGACAAGCAAAATGTGAATGCATGTCACCAAAAATTCTATCGTTTGGTTCGTATCTGAATGTACTTTCAAATTATATTATTTTCGCAACGTATAACATATATTTTATTTGTGAAAATCATGGTCAATTATGACCCAGAATAAAAGGGAGACTAGTTAATGTGGGGTCGCTTTCTTATTGAAGGATAAATTGATTTTGATTTCGATCCAGTTATAGCGCGCCGGCCCTCTCGTCCAATCCTAAATCGCTGTCGCATGCTCCTCTCCCTCTTCTCCATTGCAAAACCACCTACTCTCCTCTCCATCATCTCCATTCCAAAACCACCGTCTCGCCTCTCCCTCTTCTCCATTGCAAAACCACCTCCTCTCTCCTCGGACAAGGATCTATGGAGGGGATGCAGCAGCAAATCTGGCAGATCACCGGTGGTGACCAGGCAAAGTTAGTCAGGTTGAAGGAGATCCTTACTTGGTTTGACAATGAGTGGGAGATTTCGAGGACGGTGAGGTCCATGTGGCAATGTATGCGAAAGAGCGAGACGACGACGATGAGGGCGGCGATGTACTCCTCGGCGGCAGTCACGCCGCAGTCCTTCGAGTACATCGAGTATCTCCTCTGGGTGATGGAGCAGACAGATTCGCCCGAGGCAAAAGTTAGGTGGAGGTGGTGGGCGTACAGGTCGAAGGTCGAGCACCCAGAGGATAACGAATTGATCGAGTACGGTGTGCCGTTCGTGAGGGTGCAGAGCCAGCCAGAGCCACAGGAGTATTCGTTCTCCCACCACAAAGGAGGTCGGATGGCGCGACGTCGCTTCCCCGCCGTTCTCCACGGTTCCCTTGACGCTCGCCTCATTTCAACAGCGTCGGTAGGGTTTAAGGTAAGCTTCACACTAACCTAATTTTCCATCTACTCATGCTTACAATTAGTGTGACAACTAATAAAAATCATGCTTACAATCAGTCTCCGAGTACTACGCCAATCACCCTAAAACAGCTCTGGACCTTTAGGTCAAAGTTGTGACACTGTGTACAAATAAACAAAAATAGATTGGTGCTTCTTTCAGAAAAGAGTACACCCCTAGAAAACCGCCAATATAAGCTATTAGTATTTTTTTAAGTCTAAGCTACTAGTATTTGGTTAGAGGATTTGCTGCCGAGAAAGATCCGTCCATAGTGAGCGCCACACATCCCACTGATGGTGGTGGATGCCAATGCTTAGATGGAGCAGGGTTGGTGTCGGTAATTTTTACTTGGCACCTCGCACTCTGCATATATGCCGGTTCCATCCGTACATTTGTGCTGTTCCACCAAAATGCAGCTAAATAACCCTGTTTGCACAGATAATGAAAAGACGTGATTAGATTATAGTGGCACTAGTTGATGAAACATACACTAATAAACAAAAGAAAAATATTACATCATACTGGAAATCGACCCAAGTCTCCCCGATACACCTTCTGCTAGTGATGAACATCAGTGTACATTGGTAGTACAAGGAGAGGCCTTGAGACATTCAAATCTCTATTTTTTGTGCAGATCAACTAAAATTAAACACCCCAGTTTGTAGAAACGCTTAAGCATTAACAATGGGACTAGTTGATGAAACATACATTAACAAAGAGAAGCACTTTCTTTATCTAGATTGGAAATGAAATGATAGAGAGGACACTCGCTCTATTTTAACTGTATTATTACTTATTTTATCAGTGACACTAGGGTTGAGAAGGTGGCAAACGAGGTGTACCGTGCATCGCAAGGATGAAGGTCGGGGGAGCTTAGACTGGGATGCTGAAGCTGGCTCTTTCAGTCCCCATCTTCCCCCTGATGTTTCTGTGGTAGCATTTGGGTTGTAATCCAAACTTGGTCGAGCTGGTGCTGCGTCCCCCTACCTGCCTAGCTTGTGGCGAACTTGTCTCCTGCTAGTACTCAGTCCATTCTAGTAGTAGTTGCATAACTGCCCGTTTAAACTAAGATGTTGTTGGATAATGGTTCTCTATGGTTGGGTTTCTGTAATGAAATCGTAGGGAACCCCCTGTTTCGATATATAAAAAAATAGTGGCACTAGCGGTGCCAAAACATTGCGTCAAATTAATAGTGCCACTAGATTAAGGTGCAAAATAATAACATTACTGCTTTTGGTGCAGTTCAGCTAAAATGAAGCAATGTCCCATGAGCTAGCAGCTTCTTCTTCTTCTTCTTTTAAGAAAAGGGCTCCAGCCCTGGTTCCATTTCCATCAGAAAACGAAACCCACAGAGCTTCTTCTTCATTAGTTGCAATAAAATTGAGCAACATCAAGGTTGGTCATGAAGCTCTTGGAGAGTAGGCGGACCAGGACAGTTGCATCTCTAACGAAAAGAAGCAACTTATCTTAATGGGAAATTTAGCAGGACATGAAAAAAGTGCCATTGATTCATATTACTGGAGGCATTACATAGAAAACAACATTGGTTTAACGTGTCCTTACTTTTAATAGTGCGACTGCTACATTTTACCAGTGGCATTACATAAGAGCGGCTCGGGGCAACAAACATCGGAATAGGATATCTGGGTTGGTCCCATTTTTTCAGTATATAGCCACCTTATACTGTGTGAGGCTAGAAAATCTAGTGCTGGACTTGCTCTGTTGACTTGTCCCCCAGTCCCCACTTTCTTTCCTTTTTCAACCAATAGATCGGGTTTATATTGAGTTTGTACTGCGTTCCCTTTATTTCCATATTAGACCTAGAGACCAGTTGGATAGCCAATCTCTGCTACTTTTCGCCCCCATTATTTCCTCTTTGGACCAAGTCCTAGATTCAGGTAACAAATCTTCCCCCACCCCCACCCCCTTCTTCCTTGTTTGAACCAAGTACTACTAGATTCGAGTGCATGAACTAGATTTACCTCTTAACAGTAAAAAATTAGGTGGTTTACGAACAGCCGATCGATCCTATCTACACGAGGGGCCCTGAGAAATAGTAAAAGATACAAATGCAACGATGCCACGAGCTCGGGAAGTAGAGTACGGCCAGTTTCGAAGGAAGTTATACCTGAGGGTTTCCAGGATTTCGCTAGGTGGGCGGCGGGAGGCCAAATCTGTCCACATTACGGCAACGAGGAAGAAGGGGTGGGAGGCCCTCCCTCACCAGTGATGCTTGGGAGAGAACGGCAAGGCACGCTGACCGGGATGCGCCGGCAGTGGGTAAGAGCCGTCGCCGAGGACGACTGCGTGAACATTGCACCTTCTCACCTTCCCCGGCGGAGAGGATCCGGCTGGATCTGTGACCAGCGGTGAGTAGAGAGAGAGAGAGTGTGGCCACCGCTATCATGTTTAGATCTGGGGAGGACGAGACAGTGTGAAGAGAGCAACACTAGCAAGCAAGCGCGGAGGCTCCTGCCTATATAGTGGAGTACTAGTTTTCTTTTGTCTACCGGCCAGAGCCGGCTTGACCTCAGCAATGACTGTCAAGAAGTCTTCATGCACGTGCCCCGGAGGCGTAGTTGTCGTCATTTTGATCTGAAGCACCGGATTATAACAAATAACACGAAAAATGCCACATGACAAGAAATCATAACCTCACTGCCCAAAGGAGACAAGATGAATCCTGACGGACAAACTAGACGAGGATCAAAGCTCAAATTAAAGATAAACTCGTAGAAAAGGGGTCCGTTGATAGATGTCCTAATTAACATAGCCGGCTTGACCTAGATGGCAGCCGAGTAGTCTTTGTGCATGTGCCCCCAATGACTAGCCCAACTCAGTTGTCGCTGTTTAACCCTCGCAGTGATCTGAAGCACATGACACCTAATTTTGCGAGATGACAAGAAACCTTTTTCTAGATTTCTCACCAGAACTACAGCCCTGTACAACATAGCCTGCATGATATGTAGACGATAGCCAATCCAGGCGTGTCTGCTGGAGTCTGGTCACATGCATGGACGAACTGATCTTCCCTGTCTTGCAGGGATCGTCCAGGTACCAACGTATGTTGTTCTATTAACTCACTCGACTTGCGGGGCCGGGGAGTGTGCCTATGGTCAGTTCTCAATTGCGGTCCCCACATGTGTGTGCAAAAGCAATATGACGCGCGTTCCATTCGGAGAGCGGCATGCCAGACCAACCGGCCGTCTGGGGTGCGACGCGAATGCGACGGCATGCTGTATACTCCGTACATGTGTACCTTCGTTTTCTTGAGGCTTTGCTCCATGGCGCAATCCATGGATACAACATTAGTATACTGTACCACTCCCTCCATTCCTAAATATTTGTCTTTCTAGATATTTTAACAAGTGACTACATAAGGAGAAAAATGAGTGAATCTACACTCTAAAATATGTCTACATACATCCATGTGTGGTAGTCCATTTGAAATGTCTAGAAAGACAAATATTTAGGAATGGAGGGAGTATTTAAAAGTCGAGGGCGGGGCTTTTCCCGTGCGGTAGGCGGGGCAGTTCCGCCTAGTCGGTTTGACAGAGACGTGAGAAGATGAGGGAGTAGGCTACTGCAAACGTAGGGCTATGTGATTTGACAGTGAGTTACTGCTGGACAGGTGGGGCCCGGTGATTTGACTTGCCATTATCATTTTAACTGCGGCGCTACGACCGGCTTGAGTCTCCCGATTCTTGACCACCTCCATACAGGTGCCTCTCCCGATGCTCCACCATGTAGAGGCTAGCTCTTGCTTGAGAGCCCACTCCTCCACTTTTTCCTTGCCTCTTTCCCCCACATATGCAAAAATGCCATGTAAAGCGGGCTTATAGCCCACTATTGTACTTGATCCTACAGGTGCTAAGCCTGCCACATAGGCGTAAAGTCTGATGTGGCAATTTAATTAAGAAGAGAGAGACTAGTTTGGTGACCCCAGGAAGAAACGGTGATAAGCGCGTGTACCTAGATGAAGCAAACTTAGCAACAAAAAACTAAGCACCTATGCATTGGGGACTTGAGTTGCTAAGCCATTTAATGCCCATAGCACCTCATAAGCACCATTTCATTGGAAGAGGTCACTCCTTGGCAAATGCAATAAATACTACGAAGAAAGAGATAGAGAGAGGTAAACAAAAAATACTCTCATAGCCAACCTTATAGCTAACCTTGTTGTATGAGTGACTAAGTGATGACTATGTGTGACATGCCAACATCAAATAGCCTAACGCATCGTGTTAAATCTCCAAGGGCGCGACCGCGCGAGCGAGGCGACGGTCGTGGTAGGCGCGACCATGATACGGGCTGCTGGCAACCCTTGGATCTGAGATCGAACAGTCGCATGCTAAGTTGCTGAAAATTTGCAGAATAACCCTCCAGGATAGGATATTCACCCATAGGTCTAGAATCACGCCATGCAACCGTTCAATCTCAGATCCAAGGGCTCTCGGAAGACCGTATCATGGGAGAATGGAAAGCTTCGGATAACCTGTAATTTTCCCGACACTTGACATGACATCGAAAGCCATTTAATTGGGCGTCGAGTAGACATGACATCTAATTGAGCCCCCATAGTACTGTGCATGAATCCATTTATCCACCAGGCAAGCCACTACCATGCCATTCGCATGCGCCCCCCACTCGACATTTTTACAATCGATGAACCGCTCCTAGTCATCCCGTCCTTCACATTACGATAGTTCCACTAATTCTAACCCTCCTCCCAAATCCATGGCGTCCCAAATCTCCACGATCGGCGGTGAGTACAAGGTTAGAACCATCACCGGCGATGAGTTCGATGTCATCTACACCCGTTCTTCCACAACGGTGAAAGAATGCCTTGATTGCTTCAAACGCATGTTCGAAAACTCAAATGATGAGTGGGTCGCTAGGCTAGATGTTGAGTACAGCACAGTCCTGGGAAGCGAGAAGAAACTAAAGGAGGCAGAGAAGAAGAAGCCCGCCGTGATCCAGGTTTGCGTGCATGACTTATGCTTGGTCTACCACATATGCCATGCCAATGTTGACTATGAGGAATTTAAGAACTTCCTCAAGGGCGGCCGAGTCAAATTCGTTACTGTAGACTTTAGGAACGATAAGGAAATCCTGGGTCGGATAGGCCTCGTTGTAGGCGACCCCTTCGACCTCCAGAAGGAAGGGCTGGTGCCCTCCCTTGATCAGCTTTCAATGTTGACCCTGGCAGGAGCCATGGTTCATCCTTTGTACGGTGAACTGAAGAAAGCTCCGCACACGTTTCAGCGTGCATGGCAGTGGACTGTACTAGATATATACCACATCCAATATGTTGCAATGGATGGCTACCTTTGTTTGAATATCTACAAGGGTTGGATGAAGAGCAAGAGCCAAGTGTGCGGTTCAAGCAAAGAAGTATCGCCCAAGAGGAAGAGGGACAAGGACGAAGTCGAGGACGTGGACGAGGACTCCGTGTAAGGTGGCAGTGTCGTTGCTCATGGTGGTTCTAATGCAGTGTCGTTGCTCATGGTGGTTCTAATGCAGTGTCTACCAGATTAGTTGCTTAGTTTAATTTCTGGTGTGCTTAGTTTTATTTGAGGGGTGTGTTCTGCTGAGCCCCCAGCAGAACTATGTTATGTTTCTTCTCGTTATATTTCGTACATTTCATCTTTTAGTTGGTATAGTACTACCACTCATTTCTTGACATTATATACGTACAATATATATGGCCAACATCATATAGCTAGCAGTTTAGTTGTCAAAGAATTTTAGGGTGCTTAGTTTTGTCAAAGAATTCTAGGGTGCTAGGTTTTATTTGAGGGGTGTGTTGTGCTAGACACCATTAACTTATCATTGTGAGAATTGGCTTATTTTTGTCATGTAACATGGTCAACGGGTTTGACATGAAAATAACAATGTCTAATGGCATTTCTGATCAAACATCTAACTTAACGATGGCATTTTTTAGATATCTAATTGCATTTTTGAGTAGGCATTTCACGGATCGATGGCATTTTTTGCTGTCCGATTTGGAAGGCGCACACATTAACAATCAACAAAGTCATTTTGGAACAAGTGTTGTCACGTTACAATCGGAAACACAAGTATTACTGAAACCATGGGCGTTCTACTTACCATTTACGTGCCGCCACGCGTCCCCTTTTTTTATTAGCTAGGAGGCGTCGTGCAAGGTAGCTATTTGAGTACGGGAGGCGTGCGATCAGACCCCTGCGCATGCTTATCGGGAGGAGAGCCCTTTGACCTCCATCTGCCGTCCACCTCTCTCCCAAGGTCTCCATTAATGGCGCCCGAGCCTCTGTTTAATGGCATGGCAATGTCTCACTCGACTGAGATTTAAGAGAGAAAAAAGAAAATCTGAAAAGAAAATTTTGCACGGATCTTGATGTAAGATCCGACAGACCTATATAGCATCTACTGCGACTTATAGCAAGACTGATGAATATATATAAGGACGAAGAGAGTGGATAATAATTGTCTTACATAATTAGGAAGATAATTAGAAAAGCCACATGCGGCTACGCCCGAAATACACAAGGGCAAAAGAAGAAGGAAGACGCATACAACGATCTGGCTCGCTGCTCTCTACTTTCTTTATGCGCTGCAGGTCACGGAGACTAGTTCTCGTGGTGGGTGATGATCTCTTTCATCAGTTTCATGTCCTTAATACGCTGCTTGGCAGCATCCATGGATTCCTCCACCAGCTTGTTGCGCTCGATGCGGAGCATGGCATTCTCGTCCATAAGTTTCTTGATGATGACGCCCGTCCTCTGCAACACGGCAGCGGTCTCCTCCTCCTGCTTTGCCCTTCCAGTGATCTTCTCCCTCAGCAGGTCGCGCTCGCCCCAGATCTTCGCATTGCCCTCCCCTAGTTGTCGGATGACGCCGGTAGCCTCATCCTGCATCCTCACCTAGTCGAAGATCTGATTCATCTGGCTATGGACTATCGCATGCATGCGCCTGTAAGAGTCCTCACCTGCCCGCGAGAAATTTTCCCAGGCCGCCGTGGCGTGGCAGAACCTCCCTGCTGCTTTGGCGGCGCGGCGGGACATCTCTGCTGCTTCCGCGGCATGGCCGGACCAGTCTGCTACATCGACGGCGCGGCAGGACCTCTGTGCTGCTTCAGTGGCGCGGCGGGACCTCTGTGTTGCTACTGCTGCGCGGCTGGGCATGTCGACTGCTTTCGTGGCGAGGCGGGACATCTCTCGTGCTTCCTCTTCCATGCTCACCTCTCCCTGGTGGAAATCTCTCAACCCAGAACTCATGCTGGCTATGGCTTGATTGACTTGATTGTTTTTTGTGGATGAGGAGTTGAGGAGGAATGTGCAGTCATATTAGCATAGTAGTATTTATAACTAAGTAGGAGTACTACTAATACGCTCCTAAGTGGGAAACCGTTTAGGTTGTGATCGGTGTGAACAAGTTTGCAATTAAATATAGCGTGGTGGTAGTAGTAATTTGGAATGTGACGAGACGCGCTCAAAATTTATTGACGGTTCTAGTTTCAGAGTGCGGCACTATTCCTAGATGGCGTAATGTCGGGACGTTTTCTCGGCCATGGTGTAGCATATGCCATGGTACTAGTACTTTTTCTACTGATGTGTACGTGCAAAAACTTGCACAGTCGGATACATATCTTACGCTTGGCGTTCGACAGGAATAGCCTCGTGGCGAGCTATAGACTAGTCTTTTTTTAGACGCATTACACCTATCTCTCGGGACTTCTCGCACACACCATCACTGCTCCCTAGGTCGATGCCACCCACATGCATTTGTACTCTCTCACACACGCACGCACTCGTCCTCTCTCACACACGCATCTGTAGCTACGAATTGTAGTGTTCTCAACCATTCGATTGGCTCTATCATAGGTTTCACGTTGCTCCTTAGCCTTGAGATTGAGATGTTTTATACGCGGAGGCTAAGATGGAGGCGCGAGGTTTTGGTTAATGTGCGGGCCGCACACGGCACCAACACGACACAAGCTTCGTCTGCCTGGTGCGCATGCAGTCGGGCGAGTTGTCCAAGTATAGACACAACCAGGCCCTCGTTGGTATCCGCACCTCGACTTTGGCTGGTCATAGTGGAGAGTAACATAGAACAGTTACTAGTCTATGTTACTAGTACCTTCATAGTGGGTAGTGTCATATAGTATATGCATAATTTGGCAACGAGCGGTCGCTATATGTACCACATTTTTTCTTTAATTACATCTTGTTAGTTTTGCTCCATGGCGCTATCCATCGATACTACTACTATACAAATGTATACATTTTTTAAAATGCCAGAGGTCGGGGCAGTCTAGCTTGGTCCTTTTCACGAGAGGCGAGGGCCTTTGTGATTTGACGGCTCATTACTGCTGGAAGGCGGGGCCTTGTGATTTGACTTCTCATATAAATGTGCCGACGACCTGAGGAGGAGCAAAGAACCGTGCGGTATACTCAAGTTTTCCACTGGAGTACGACGGAGGAGCACGAAACACGGTAGCCCAGTGCCATATCCTCTACTCTCTACTCTTATTATATATTACTAGCAAGAGGCATTGTTCTATTGGCGATAAAGAATGATCTAATTTGCTAGTCGTCTCATTTTTAGCATTTTTCTATTCATGCCTCGCAGAGAAGGTGACACATGTGGCCAAACACCCGAAGCAAAATAAGAAACACAGGAGCAAAAGAAGAAGGAGGATTATCACCCCCAAAAAAGAAGGAAGACGGACACACAAGTCTAGGGCGCTGCTCTCACTACATGAAGGGTTGCTCGCCGCGGAGTCGTAACTGCTTCTTCATCGCCTCCACGACCTCCATCTCCTTGCGCGTCTCCTCCGCCATATTCATCATTGTGTCCATGACGCGGGATTTATCGACGCGAGCCTTCATCATCTGTTCCACAGTCGCATAACGTACCTTGACAGCAGCCGGGTGCTCGATGCGGAGCTTCGCCAACTCCTCCTTCTGTTCCATGACGAGGGCCTGCAACATCTTCATCGAGGAACTACTACTCTCATGCAGCTTCTTCCAGCCGGCGTTCTCCTCCATCAGCAGGTCGAGCTCGTGGCAGAGCTTCGCCTTGTCCTCCTGAAGTTGCAGGATTTCGCAGGTCGCCTTCTTCTCCAAGGCAATGCTCTTCTTCAGTAGCATCACCAAGCCGGCCGTCAACTCCCCCTGCTCATTGAGCTCAGCGGGCATGTCGCCAAGGCTCTCCTTCAGTAGCTCCACCAAGCCATGGATGAACTCCTTCTACTTATTGAGGTGCTTATTGAGCTGATCGGGCGAGGGATAACGACTCCAGCGCCGCATGTTCGCCTCCGCGTCTAGGGCGCTCATGGGAGCCATCGCCTGCCCGTGAGAGATCTTTCGAGGTCTCTGCATGGCGGCGAGCCCGCTCTTTTTTTCTGCAGCCTTGGTTGTCGCTCCCTTGTTACGAGTAGTTCTCGACCTAGAGCTCTGCACACCGGCCATGGCAAGGACGGACGAAGAAGGAGGACTTATGAGGAGGAAGGTAGAGTAATTTTTGGTTAGGTAGTTCCCCTTTTTATTACTAAGTACTAGCACTAGTACTAAAACCTGCATAGTGGGAACACGTTCAGTTTTGGTACGTACTGGTAGGTGTGAGCAGGCTTGCACTTAATTGTAGCACTAGTACTTTCGAATGTGATGGGAACAAGGTAAAGATTAATTGATGGTTTTTGGTTTTGAGGCCCGAAACGGCTCCCGATGAGTTTAGTGGAACATAAATTTCAAGTAGACTACACTGCTCAAATGCGTAAATATTATGTTACTATCAAAAATTGGCACAAAATACGAAGGAGACCAATGGAAGTACTACTAGCAACCCATGATTTAACTACTCGCATGCGTGCAGTGGAGTAGTAATGTCTTTCTTCCGCCCTCACGTCCACTCAATTTGCATGCGCTATATTAATTGGCCATCAATGAAGTGAAGGACTTTACACGCGTCAAATTATCACATGGGGTGGATCTTGGTACAAAATTGTGTCCGCCCGTGTACCCGCGTGTGCGTGTGAGGGAATGAGTGCCTGCGTGGCATGCGTGCACATCTTCGCTTCGTGCATGTACCGCCAGTGCGTCTCAGGGAGGACGAGTACATTCTTCTGGAACCAGCAGCTCGTCACAGTGATCAATCCACACAAGGATGTCGCGACAACGCCTCCACATGTGCCACGTGGCTTCATGAACTGTAAGAGAGACACTATGTAGCGTGCCATTGTCTTTTGCACATACTCGAATTACTAGTAAGGTACACGTGCATTGCACGCGTCAGATTTTGCAACCAAATTATAAATAAATACCACACTGTAGCATGTAAGCTCTGAGTCATATATGCCTGATGTAGACCTTCATTTAATTCTTATAGTTCATCTCATTCAAAATCAATTAGTTTTTACAAAAAACCTAGGGCCTCTTTGATTCGTAGGATTTCCAAAACGCGGGAATAGGAAGAACATGGGATTAGAGTGGAATGTTGTCTTGAATCCTATAGGATGGTACGAGTGTTTGGTTGCGCATAGAAAAACACAGAATTCTTTCAAAGAGGTTTGAGTGGATGGGATGTTTCCTATGAAATCTAGTGCAAACGAATCATATGGAAAAATTCCTATGGTTTACAATCCTACGAATCAAACAACCAAGATAGGAAAAATTCCTAACGATTACAATCCTCCAAAATTCCTTCGAGAATCCTTTGAATCAAAGAAGCCCTTAATCTATTTTATGATTCATGGAACTGTGCGTTGTAAAGCATAAAGTAGAAACAAATAATGGCAATTCAACTAGAAAAAAGTTTGGACAGTTATGATACGGAAGATTCTAGAACAAAGGAGAACCACTGTTGTTTTGAGATTTGTGCATTATGCTTAAGTTCAACCATGGAGTCTGCTAGATCGTACATACGGCAAAATCCGGTGGGGGGCTAGAAGATGGTGCAAGGGGCCGAGTGGAGGGAGACTATGAAGGAGTGCACAACTGCGAGATCGATATTTAGAGAGAGGGGGCGAGAACGTGCGCTGTTGCGTGCAGTGGCAGAGCCATGAAAAATGTCCCATGAGCTAGGGGCCAAGCATTGCTAATCCTTTACGAGGAGGGCCAATTCATCAACTTAAACCATTTTAACCAGCAATTTTCTAATGATCACATTCATATTAGCCTCGATATATAGTGATGTTAGGGGGGAAAGGGCCCTTGCTGCCCCTGTCTTCGCCATTGTGCGCGCGCTGAGAGATGAAGCAGAAGGCATGGATGATGAGAGGAGGGCGTTGGATATATAATTAATGTGGGTGTATTAGCTATATATGTAATCCTATATATAGAGGTATAGATTAATCGATGTGGACGTGGGAAAGAGGGTGAGACCTCACTAGATATATAGAATGATCGGTTTATGTGGAAAACTATGAAAGACCTAGCTATACACACACACATAGAGGAACATCGATTGTTGCACATGCACGTGAGAGATAAAGAATGCCCGATATGATGGAGAGGGGGATGTGTGTGTGTGCCTTCATGGGAGACCGACCTGAAGAAAAAGATTGCATGTGTGCGATGGATAATGCCGTCTGGTAGTGTGTGTGCATGCATGCACGAGAGAAACTTAGTGGTACAATTATAAAGAGAAGACCAATGTGTGGGTGTAAAAGACTAGGTGAGGTCATAATCAATGTAAAGTTTAATTCAAATATTTGAATAAGAGATCATGATGTTTGAAACCCATGCATGCATGAATATAACGGAGATCTGCGCGGTGTGGTTTGGAAACAATCATGTTGCAATGTATACACATTGAACAAGGCCAGATTGGTTTGAGTTTGAGATACCAATGGCAGACATCGTTTGGCCACATTGCATCCGTGCATGGACACACTATTCTAATTGGAGATGATGGGTGGCTTTCGCATCACATATCTATATCTATACCCCTATATATATTATATATTATATTATATTTTTTATATAGTGTGCGGATAACTTTAACTTTGAAAATGGTCGTTGGATGAAGCTAATCCGATGGTGCAGAGCTGGCAAATTTGAGCACTACTGGCCATTGGCTATCATCTAGATTCCACCAGATTTTTCCACATGTACAATCTAGAAGACTCTATGGTTGAACTTAAGCATAATGCACAAACCTCAAAATACAAGCACTTCTTCTTTGTTCTAGAATCTTCCGTACCAGAATTGCCCAAATGCTTTTCTACATGATTTGTTTTTACTTTATGCCTTACAACGCACAATTCCATGAATCTTAAAATATATTAGCTTTCTATAAAAACTAGATGATTTTGAATGAAATGAACTATAAGAATTAAACGAACATCTACATCATGCATATATGACTCAAAGCATGCATGCTATAATGTGGTATTTATTCATAATTTGGTTGCCAAATCACATGTGTGCAATGCACGTGTACCTTACTAGTCTAAATGGTGTCTGTGTGTGTGTTGTGTGTGTTAAACACATTGTACGTAATATATCATACTAGTCTAAATTGTCTTTTTTTGGTACACGTTAAGCTTGTTCTCCCGAAATTTCAAGCCGCGCCTTGTTATGCCGAAATTACAAGCTAGCGTTTCTGTCTATCATGCTGCGAAACTCCCACCTCTTCAACCCGCGCCTTGTTAGCCCAAAATATTTAAGATATATCTTTGTCTCGTTGTGCTCCGACAACTCCCTCCATCTCAACCCGCTCCTTGCTATTCCAAAATTACAACGCGCACGAAAACTCCCACCTCCTGTGAAATCCCGACACGCGAAATGCCCATGATACCCCTGAACCGAAAGAACCGCCTCAAATCAGTGGGGGTACTTCCGTAACTTACCCCACATTTCAGACAAGCACGTCCCTAAGCCATGGTTCCCCACTCCCATCCCATCTGCCCACCCATTCGTACACCGAGGCTGGCAAAACCCACGAAGCCCCACACCCTCCTCCGTCGCCACCCAGCCGGAGCCTCTTCCCCGACGACGTCGTCCACAGCAACACCTCGACGTCCCTCATCCATCGTACCCGATGAGGATTCGTCGTCAATCTGGTCGTCCCACCGGTTCAGCCACCCCATCCTCCACCTCCAAGGAGCTGCCCCGATGTTCCCCTCGTCTTTCATGCCACCTCCATTCCCAAACCGCCGTCTTCACCTGCACCACCGGAAGAGCATCATCATCATCGTTTCCTTGGATGAAGCTGCGGCCTAATCGGCGCCACCAAAGAGGTTGTACATTAATCACCGCATTTTCTTCTTGATTCGAACTCACGAGGCTGTCGGCGCTCGGTACCGAGCCGACACGGCACGGCTCCATCCACGGTGGCGTCGCCGGCCACTTCCTCCACGGCGTCGCTCCCTCGGCGGCGACGTCCACATCAGTAGGAGCTATTGCTGCTTTAGCTCTCACACACGCTGCTGCTCTGCTCTTGCTCTTGGTCCCCTGCCTGGACTGCTCTTGCTCTTGCTATTGCTCGCGCTGCTGCTCTCGCTCTTGCTCTTGCTTGTGATGCTGCTCCGATTTAGCTACACTTCGGTCGATTGAATCAACTTTTGGGTCAGTCGATTTTCAGGGGGTGGGGGGGCTCACCGGAGTTAAGGAAGAACCAGCCGCAGCAGGGAGGGGTCTCACCGGAGAGGTACCCCACTATACATCTTAGGGTTCAGGGTGGGGCGGTGGTGGGGCGGTGGCGTGGGGATCGCCGGAGAAAAAGCTCGGCACGGGGGGGGGGACTACAGGGATGGCCGGGGTGGCGGTGGACCTGCGGTGGCGAGTGTTTTCGGGGCGGGCAGGGCGGTGCACCGCCGGCCGCGGGTAGCGGCTGGCGGCCGTTTGGCCGGTGGTGGCTGGTGGCTCAGGGGGTGAAGGTTGAAGATGAACTGCAGGCCCTTGATTTCGTATCCAACGGCTGCGAAATCGACTGACCAGAGATTAAAAAGTCAGTCCACTGACTTGTAGCCTCACCTCTAGTGTGTTCAGTTTCGACAGTAAAATTTAGTTTCCACAGCAAAATTCACTTTCGGCAGTTAAGTTCAGTTTCGACAGTTAAATTCAGTTTCGACAGTTAAGTTCAGAGATGAGTGGCTGACGTATACATCTAGCACTTTGTGGTTATGTATTTTACGTCATCTATTGGAGATGCTATTAGAATTCCACTCAGGTTAACGTTGTCTCTCTTGTCCTGCTTCAGCCTCGGCGTTGTACAACTCACCGGAGCTGCTCCAACGACGAAACCCTCCATCACAACGGAGCAGTACCTCAGGCTCCATCTCCAGACGCCTAAGATCTTCTTCCCCTCCTCCGACAGCCAAGTCAGCCGGAGCATCCTCACCGGCCAACCCAATCATGCTGAGATGGACATGGCTTCGCCAAAGAGGTTGTACACTTCTTGTGGTTTGACTTAATCTCACCATACTTCTTTGCAACTTGTGATCTTCCAATTCTTGTGAACCAAACACCCAAATTGGCAGAAATCCTGTGTTTTTAAATTCTCTGTTTTGCACATGCATTCCTATCATATTCCTGTCTATTTCCTATCCCTGCATTGTTAGAATCCTCAAATTCAAACAAGCCCTTACATAATTACTTCTGTTACAGATATGTGTCAAAGAAAACCTTGTGTGGTTTGTCCTGCTCCTGCGGTGTTATGTTCCACCCCAGCTCAGCTACTCCAACGACGGAAGGGTTCACCACAACAGGGACCTGCTCTCCAGACTGTCTTTCTCTGCCTCAGATCTTCTTCCCCGCCACCGGCAGCCACGACAACTGCATTACCATCATCAACTGAGCGGATGACCTTGAGGACTACACGGGTCCACAAGAGAGGTCGCACTCTTCCATGTCTGCTTACGTTATGCATCACTTAATATGATGACATGCTACTTTATCGTCGTGTTCACCTATTAGACTCCGACTCAGGTCCAAACTTATGCTGAAACTTGAGTTTTTAAATGGTTGTGGGGTACATATTGGGGCAGCAATCAGTACTATCTATCTACTATCTGGTTAATCTCGGGTGTCTACTATGAGTTTCATGTTGGGTGCAAACAAACATTAAAAGAGCCATTATCTGTATTTTTAACTAAAGTTATTATCTGCCTGCTATCATTTGTTTTGGGTCTATCCACAGTTTGCTACCATCACTCTGGATTTGAGCATGCACTTGAGGGAGTCCTGGACTAAGGGGTCCTCGGGCGTCTGGCCTGTTATCCATGGGCCGGACTGATGGGCTGTGAAGACATGAAGACCGAAGACTGTACCGATGTCCGAATTGGACTCTCGTTGGCATGAAAGGCAAGCTTGGCGACCAACTATGAAGATTCCTTCTTATGTAACCAACTCTATGTAAACCCTAGATCCCCTCGGCGTCTATATAAACCGGAGGGATTAGTCCGGAAAGGATATACTCATTACCATAGTCATATAGGCTAGGCTTCTAGGGTTTAGCCATTATGATCTCGTGGTAGATCAACTCTTGTAACACTCATATTTATCAATATCAATCAAGCAGGACGTAGGGTATTACCTACATAGAGAGGGCCCGAACCTGGGTAAACATTGTGTCCCCTGTCTCCTGTTACCATCGATCCTAGACGCATAGTTCGGGACCCCCTACCCAAGATCTGCTAGTTTTGACACCGACATTGGTGCTTTCATTGAGAGTTCCACTGTGTCGTCGACGAAAGGTTCGATGGCCCCTTCAATCATCTATAGCGACGCTGTCCAAGGAGAAACCTTCCTCCCCAAACAGATTTTCGTGTTCGGCGGCTTTGTAATGCGGGCCAACTCGCTCAGCCATCTAGAGCAGATCGATAGCTATGCCCCTAGCCAGCAGGTCAGATTAGGAAGCCTGAACTACATCGCGGATATCCGTGGAGATTTGATCTTCAATGGATTTGAGACCGCAGCGATCGCTCCCCCTCGCTCCAAGGAACATGACTTAAATCTGTCATCAGATCACATCCAGGAGATGGTCCCTGTTGCTGCAACAGGCTTAGAACCGGAGCAGATCGTGCCATCCGAAGCCACAGAGTCCGCGGCATTGGAGCCGCACATGGACTCAGCACCTCGCAATATCTGCGTCAATGGAACTCCGGATTCGTCTCCGGCTATAAGTTCCAGACCTTGTACGCCTGCGGACACCGAGCTGGATCGATTATCGATTTTTGAATTTAGCATCCCAGACATCTTCCAGCACTCACCTTTGGGTGATGTGCTAAACTCTTTAAAGAACTTGTCCTTGGAAAAGGACACACAGCCAAACTATGTTCGTTTCGAGCCAGAGGCTGATGATGGGAATTTTTTTCCCAACCGCCACCCACTTCATAGCCATTGTCAATGACTTAACCGACGTGCTCGATTATGGCTCCGAAGACATCGACGGTATGGACGACAATGCCGATCAGGAGCAAGGCCAAAACCCGCCATTTACTAGACGTTGGACGGCCACCTCTTCGTACGATGTGTACATGGTCGACGCACCTAAAAAAGCTAGCGACAATGACAAAGGAGATCCAGTTGTGAATAAACCTTCTGAGACACAGTCCAAGCATCGACGCCCTAAACGCCGCTCTAAGCCTCATGGCTCAAATGACGGAAATACTGGCACCAGAGAGAATAGTACTCCGGGCGACGCTGAAAACAATGAATACCCTGTCGGGGCTGCATCCGAACATGAGGAACAAAACAACGGGCAAGATAACCCTGATAATCAGACCATGCCCAATGACCCAGACGATGATAGTTATCGTCCAGTCTCTGAGGATGATGAGAGCCTCGTCAATGAGGAATTCATCGTTCCTGAGGCACCCCTTGAGTAGGAGCGCTTCAAGCGCCAACTAATAGCCACTACAACAAGCCTGAAGAAGAAGCAGCAGTAGCTTCAAGCTGATCAAGACCTACTCATCGATAGGTGGACTGATGTCATGGCAGCCGAAGAATACGGCCTCAAGGGCCCAGCCAAGAGTTACCCAAAGCGTAGACTACTACCTCAGTTCGATGAGGAGGCACCAAATCCCATACCTCCCTCACGCAATGTGGACAGACCACCACGCGGTCGGGATAGTGCGGCCGACCGACCACCCCACGGTTGGGATAAAGCGGCAACTCAGGCCGAACTATAGACCGCCCCACCACCTCGCAAAAACAAGGACAGAACAGCTCGGGACCATACATATGACCTTCGGCGGGAGCTTCACAGTAGAGAATAACACACCAGATCAATCTACTGATCGCGAGGACGCTTCCAGACTCGGGATGACGGCTACCTATTCAGGCGTGACAAACCTAGTCACACCCGGGCCGATAACCACAGACGCACTCCATCAGAGGTGCGCCATGATGCGGCCCGATATAGAGGCGCCGCACACCCTCTCTGCTTCACAGATGAGGTGCTGGATCACGAATTCCCCGAGGGGTTCAAGCCCGTCAATATTGAATCATATGACGGAACAACTGACCCTGCAGTATGGATTGAGGACTTTATTCTCCACATCCACATGGCTCGTGGACACGACCTCCATGCTATCAAATACCTCCCACTAAAACTCAAAGGGCCAGCTAGACACTGGCTGAATAGCCTGCCCGAGAATTCCATCGGCAGCTGGGAGGACTTGGAAGAGGCCTTTCTTGACAACTTCCAAGGTACATATGTCCGGCCACCCGATGCCGATGACTTAAGCCACATAGTTCAACAACCTGGAGAATCAGCCAGAAAATTCTGGACTAGGTACCTAACCAAAAAGAACCAGATCGTTGACTGTCCGGATGCCGAAGCCCTAGCGGCCTTTAAACACAACATTCATGATGAATGGCTAGCGCGCCACCTTGGCCAAGAAAAAGCCGAAGTCCATGGCAGCCCTTACGGCACTCATGACCCTCTTTTGCGCGGGTGAGGACAGCTGGCTCACTCGTAGCAAAAACACAGCCAGCGAGACAGGCCCCTCCGAGGCCAAGAACAGCTCTGGAAAGATCCGGCACAACAGACACAAACGCCGAAGCAATGGCGACAACACCGATGACACCACCGTTAACGCCGGATTCAATGGCTCCAAGTCCGGACAGCGAAAGAAGCCATACAAAAGGAACAGCGAGGGACCATCCAGCCTGGATCGCATACTCAATCGTCCGTGCCAGATACATGGTACCCCATACAAACAAACCAATCACACCAACAGAGACTGTTGGGTTTTCAAACAGGCTGGCAAATTAAATGCTGAAAACAAAGAAAATGGATCACAATGTGAGGACGAGGATGACGAGCCCCGGCAGCCGAACACCGGAGGGCAGAAGAAATTCCCCCTTCAAGTCAAAACAGTGAACATGATATACGCTACACACATCCCCAAAAGGGAGCGCAAGCGAGCACTTAGGGACATATACGTGGTAGAGCCAGTCACCCCAAAATTCAATCCATGGTCGTCGTTCCCGATCACCTTCGATCATCGAGATCACCCAACTAGTATCCAGCATGGCGGTTTAGCCGCACTGGTCCTCGACCCAATCATCGACGGATTTCACCTAACACGAGCCCTAATGGACGGTGGTATCAGCCTCAACCTGCTCTATCAAGATACAGTGCGGAAGATGAGCATTAATCCCTCACGAATCAAACCCACAAAGACTACCTTTAAAGGAGTCACACCAGGCGTTGAGGCCCTCAGCACGGGCTCAATCACGCTGGAGGTGGTCTTCGGTTCCCCGGATAACTTCCGAAGCGAGGAGTTAACCTTCGATGTCGTCCCCTTCCGCAGCGGCTACCACGCACTACTCAGACGAACCGTGTTTGCTAGATTCAATGCGGTGCCACACTATGCTTATCTCAAGCTGAAGATGCCCGGTCTGCGCGGCGTCATAACAGTCAACGGAAACACAGAACGCTCCCTCTGGACAGAGGAGCACACCGCCGCCCTAGCAGCAGAGGTACAAAGCGGCCTTCTCAAGCAGCATCATAGTCTAGCTGCCGAGCCCCTAGACATCATTAAGAGGGTCCGGACTACACTGCAATAGGACAGCACGGCTCATCAAGAGCTCGATTAGCAATTCGGCCTCCGTCCCAATCCCGATGAGGTAGTGGCATTCATACCACGCTTCCATAACTACACACTCAAATTTCCATGTTGTTCTAAAGGACTCTCAAAATAATATAAGTGAAGCATGAGAGATCAATTATTTCTATAAAATAAAACCACAACCATGCTCTAAAATATATAAGTGAAGCACTAGAGCAAAAACTATATAGCTCAAAAGATATAAGTGAAGCACATAGAGTATTCTAATAAATTTCAAATCATGTGAGTCTCTCTCAAAAGGTGTGTGCAGCAAGGATGATTGTGGTAAACTAAAAATCAAAGACTCAAATCATAAAAGACTCTCCAAGCAAAACACATATCATGTGGTGAATAAAAATATAGCTCCAAGTAAAGTTACCGATAGACGAAGACAAAAGAGGGGATGCCTTCCGGGGCATCCCCAAGCTTAGGATTTTTTGTGTCCTTGAATTTTACCTTGGGGTGCCATGGGAATCTTCAAGATTAGGCTCTTGCCATTCTTTGTTCCATAATCCATCAAATCTTTACCCAAAACTTGAAAACTTCACAACACAAAACTCAAAATAGAAAATCTCGTGAGCTCCGTTAGCGAAAGAAAACAAAACACCACTTCAAGGTACTGTAATGAACTCATTCTTTATTTATATTGGTGTTAAACCTACTGTATTCCAACTTCTCTATGGTTTATAAACTCTTTTACTAGCCATAGATTCATCAAAATAAGCAAGCAACACAAGAAAACAGAATCTGTCAAAAACAGAACAGTCTGTAGTAATCTGTAGCTAACGCAACTTCTGGAACCCCAAAAATTCTAAAATAAATTTATGGACGTGTGGAATTTACATATTAATCATATGCAAAAATAATTAAGTAAATATCACCTTCCAAATAAAAATGGCAGCGATTCTCATGAGCGCTAAAGTTTCTGTTTTTTACAACAAGCTCAAAAAGACTTTCCCCAAGTCTTCCCAACGGTTCTACTTGGCACAAACACTAATTAAACACAAAAAACACAACCAAAACAGAGGCTAGATAAATTATTTATTACTAAACAGGAGCAAAAGGCAATGAATAAAAATAAAATTAGGTTGCCTCCCAATGAGCGCTATCGTTTAACGCCCCTAGCTAGGCATAAAAGCGAAGATAGATCTAGGTATTGCCATCTTTGGTAGGTAATTCTTCAACGAGACACCTATAACTCTTAGGAGTTTATTTCTTTTTATTAATTATCAAACTCCTAGGCACAAAATCAAGAAAATCATTTGTAGCAAACGGTTCCTTAATGATAACAAAAAGATTGGGATGAACACTTATTGATTTTAAATCCGCAGTTTCCTTACTAGAGGATTCACCCTTATTTTTAGGAAAATAAACAAGCTTGGCAATTTCACTGGGAGGATTTGGATTATTTTTATCGGAAGAAAAAGCAGACCCAAGTTGGTGATAATTCCCTCAAGTTTATCGCTTCTAGTAGAATATTGATCTATTCTTTCATGAACTATGGGTTCTTTTTCCTTAAAAATTTCCAAAGTAACTCCCACCTTAGATCCATATTGGGTAATTTGGTTGTGGATCTTTTTATCCAAATTCTCAATCAACTCTGAGGTAGCAACTTTATTCTCAATAATTTCAACCCTTTGCATCACATGTTCCAAAGTTAACATAGTTCCATTAACCAAAAGAGGTGGTGAGCCAAACAAATCTATCATGGTGTTATAAGAATCAAAAGTATGGCTACCCAAGAAATTCCCTCCGGTAATGGTACCAAGAATATATACGTACCAAGGAGTAGTGCCTACATAAAAGTTGCAGAGAAGAACGGAAGTTGATTTCTTCCTGATAGATCTATTTTGAGCATTGCAAATTCCATACCAAGCATCTTTTAGATTTTCTCCCTCCCTTTGTTTAAAATTAAGAACTTCATTCTTGGGAGACAACAGACAAGATAGAGGACTATCCATAATGACAAGGCAAGCAAGAAAGCGACGAACGGAAAAGAGAGGGCGAATAAAACGACAAGGGTGAAGTGGGGGAGAGGGAAACGAGAGGCAAATGGAAAATAATGTAATGCAAGGGATAAGAGTTTGTGATGGGTACTTGGTATGTCTTGACTTGACAACGACACCAAAAATGACTCGTTGTCGGGAGTCAGATCTTGACTTGACTTGACGCGAATCTCCCCAGCAACGGCGCCAGAAATCCTTCTTGCTACCTCTTGAGCACTGCGTTGGTTTTCCCTTGAAGAGGAAAGGGTGATGCAACAAAGTAGCGTAAGTATTTTCCTTAGTTTTTGAGAACCAAGGTATCAATCCAGTAGGAGATCACGCTCAAGTCCCATGCATGTACACAAACAAATAAGAACCTCGCAACCAACGTGATAAAGTGGTTGTCAATCCCTTCACGGTCACTTACGAGAGTGAGATCTGATAGATATGATAAGATACTATTTTTGGTATTTTTATGATAAAGAGAAATAAATATGCAAAGTAAAATAAACGGCAAAGGAAATGACTAAGTGTTGGAAGATTAATATGATGAAAGTTAGACCTGGGGGCCATAGGTTTCACTAGTGGCTTCTCTCAAGAGCATAAGTATTACGGTGGGTAAACGAATTACTGTCGAGCAATTGATAGAATTGAGCATAGTTATGAGAATATCTAGGTATGATCATGTATATAGGCATCACGTCCGTGACAAGTAGACCGAAACGATTATGCATCTACTACTATTAACACATCGACCGCTATCCAGCATGCATCTAGAGTATTAAGTTCATAAGGACAGAGTAATGCTTTAAGGAAGATGACATGATGTAGAGGGATAAACTCATGCAATATGATATAAACCCCATATCTTTATCCTTGATGGCAACAATACAATACATGTCGTTTCCCTTTCTGTCATTGGGATCGAGCACCGCAAGATTGAACCCAAAGCTAAGCACTTCTCCCATTGCAAGAAAGATCAATCTAGTAGGCCAAACCAAACTAATAATTCGAAGAGACTTGCAAAGATAAACCAATCATACATAAAAGAATTCCAAGGAGATTCAAATATTGTTCATAGATAAACTGGATCATAAACCCACAATTCATCGGATCTCAACAAACACACCGTAAAAGAAGATTACATCGAATAGATCTCCAAGAAGATCGAGGAGAACTTTGTATGGAGATCCAAAGAGAGACAAGAAGCCATCTAGATAATAACTATGGACCCGTAGGTCTGAAGTAAACTACTCACACATCACCGGAGAGGCCATGGGGTTGATGTAGAGGCCCTCCGTGATCAATTCCCCCTACGACGGAGCTCCGAAAAAGGCCCGAGATGGGATCTCTCGGGTACAAAAGGTTGCGGCGGTGGAATTAGGTTTTCGTGGTGCTCCTGGATGTTTGGGGGTACGTGGATATATATAGGAGGAAGAAGTACGTCGGTGGAGCAACGAGGGGCCCACGAGGGTGGAGGGCGCGCCCAGGGGGGTAAGCGCGCCCCCTGCCTCGTGCCCTCCTTGATCATTTCTTGACGCCCACTCCAAGTCTCCTGGATCACGTTTGTTGAGAAAATCACGTTCCCGAAGGTTTCATTCCGTTTGGACTCCGTTTGATATTCTTTTCGGCGAAACCCTAAAATAGGCAAAAAAACAGTAATTTGGGCTGGGCCTCCGGTCCCAAAAATGATATAAAAGTGTAAAATAAAGCCCATTAAATCCAAAATAGATAATATAATATCATGGAGCAATCAAAAAATATAGATACGTTGGAGATGTATCGGTCTTCAGAGCAGACAATGCTATCTGACGAAGCGCATGTCTTGCTGGTTATAGATAGCTCCTCAGAGGAGGATTCTGAGACAGATGACCAGTCCTATTTCCCCCCAAGGTGCATGCTCTAACTTGGCAGGGTTATGATGCTCATATCGTGCGTATGGTATCTTGCATTGCTATGTCATTTTCTTAGTTTAGACATGCTTTGTGTGAATTACCATATATGTGACTTATGCAATGCCATCTTGTTGCAAGACATTATATATGTGAATTATGCAATGTTATCTTGTTGCAAGGCATTATATATGTGAATTATGCAATGCCATGTTGTTTATCCAAGCGTCATATATGTGAATTATACCATGCTGTCCTTTTTTTGTATTTCTCATTGCTTTTGTTGACAATGTTTGTATATTCAACTGCTCTTCCTATGCATCAGCAATTTGAATTGGTGATGGAGAAATCTGGAGTGAAAACAAGGTCTTCATAGCAGACAATGCTACCTGGTGAAGCAGATATCTTGCTGGTTACAGATAGCTCTTCAGAGGAGGATTCAGAGGCAGATGACCAGTCCTATTATCCCCCTGAGGTGTATTCTCAAACTTGGCAGGGTTATATTACTCATATCATGCATATGTTGTATTGCAATGCTTATTTTTACATCATATACACGATATTGAATGCCATCTCCTTAGTTGACACATCATATATGCGATTGCCCTCTGCTCACTTCCTTAGTATATATATAAATCATATATTTGAATTATATCATGCCATGATGTTTACATAGACAGTATGTATCTGAATTATGGCATGCCAACCCATTTTCTAAAGATATAATATAGTTATATCATATCATCATGTTTACATAGTCATCATATTTTTGAATTATGTCATTCTATCCGTGAATTATATCATGCCATCATGTTTCCATCGATGGCATGTTTGTGATTTATGGCATGCCAACCACTTTAATAGACACATCGTATAGTTATATCATGTCATCCTGTTTACATAGTCATCATACTTTGAAATATGTCATTCTATCATGTTTAGTTAGCCATCATACATGTGAAATTGTGTCATGCTATCATGTTTAATTAGCCATCATATATGTGAAATTATGTCCTGCTATTCTGTTTGGTTAGACAACATAAATGCGAATTATTTCATGCCTTGTTTCCTTCCCTACTATCCATTGCACCTGTCTATCTTACAATGTATGTACATTCAATTACTTTTCTTGTTTATCAGCCATTTCAATTGGAGGGGGTGATGGCAGTATCCGTGGGAGTAAAAACACGGTCTTCAGAAAAGATCGTGCTACCTGTCGATGGAGATAGAACCACGGTTGTACTTGCCCAAGAACCAGCCCCACCACACATAACCCAGACTCACGTAGATTGTACCCCTACCCAGTTGGACAGAGAACCAGCTACACCCCTTCTAACCCCAACCCCAGCAGATAGTAACCCAGTTCCCATTGACACAGCACCGTCTCCACCATAGAGCACCCAAACACGAGCAGTTAGTAAGGCAACTGTAGTGCCCAAAGCACGAGGACCACCACTCTGAACCCCAAGTCAACGCTTAAAGCAGAAGAAGAATTGTTCTCGGGCCAGGTTCCGTAGCTATGCTTCATACTACTTTGCTCTTGCATCACTGTATTTACTCATACCAACTAATTTCAAATTTGAAGGATGCAATTGAAACTCCAATGGTGCAACAGGTATGTTTTAAACCTGTTTCTTTAACGTGTTTGCTGTTGTAACTTGCTCTATGTTGATTTCAGTTTCAATTGAATAAACAGTTATATTCTCATGCCATGCACCTTACAAGTGTTGTTATTGCCGTGTAGTTTCCCACACTTATATTCTGTCTAAGCTGCTTTGTCTTAAATAGATATGATTTGAATTGTATCTATCTTGATTTGGCAACATAAACTAGAATGATATAGACCATACAGTGACCATACTACATAGATATATGTTTGTTTCATGCTGTTATCCTGTCCACCTTACTACTGAACTGGTTTACCAAAATGAGTTTCATATACTACATTGTAAACCTGTGATGTGTTTGTTTGTTTCTCTTTTAGAATGTGGATAAAATATTGGAGAGTACCCCATTATGCAATGGTACATGAAGTAATGCAGATAAGGTTCAAGATAGTGAGACATCCCTGTTGGTCTCCAAGAAAGCTGATAAAAACTATATTGAAGACATTGAGACAACCCCAAAGTCTTGTCTTGATGTAGTGTTCGAGTTACTGGCTACTACTGTTGGCACCAGCTCTTCGAACTCGCTGCATGAATCTATTCGGCTTCTTGAGTCTCAATTTCAAGTTGAAAGACATCGATCAGATGTTATGCGACAGGAAGCCGAAGGACTGAGGAAGTCCCTGCAGAATTCAGATGCATACTTTCTAGTGCAACAGCAAGTGCTGGAGGATTTAAGCGCCAAACAAGAGAAAGTTAATAAGCTTGCTAAGCATCTTTCCAGCATTATGGGTACCCAGGATATTGTTTCTTGAGCTCTTCTGAAGTGGTTTCAGTTCTGGACTTGTTTTGCTGCGGCGTTTATATGCTGCTTTGTTCCCTATATTTGCACTCGTGATGAACTTTGATGCCCAGTGGATGTAATATGTGTAATAGCCGTGATAGCCTAGCGTAAGTTGCTTGCCTATTTATTTCCTTATTGTCTTGTTTATTTGTTTTCTTGTAGTCAATGCAGTTCTTTTTCCGCGGTTTGCTAGTGGCCGCAATATCCTATTTTTAAAACTAGGCCACATTAACCATGGGCTACATATTTACTGTAGTTAACATGGGCCTCCTACGGGCCATAAATACAATGGGCCTTCTAAGGGCCGTAGAAACAATGGGCCTTCTACGGGGCGTAGAAACAATGGGCCTTATCCGGGATGTAGACACAATGGGCCTTCTACAGGTCGTATCATCAATGGGCCTTCTACGGGCCGTATGATTGGTTGGACAAACATGGGCCAATAACAGACCACATTATGGCCGTAAATGGGCTAGAGTTGAAATCGTCTATTCATGGGCCGACCATAACGGGCCGACAATAACGGGCCGTCGTTAATCGGTCGTATTTGATGATGCTATGAAAACGGCCCGACATATTAACAAGCCACAAACGGGCCGACTGTAACCACAGGCTGAATTTGGCCCACAAGCAGAAAATGATAGTAACGGGACGAAAGTAAATGAATGTTGGGAATGTGCCCAAGAATAAATGGGCCCTGAGAAGGCCGAAAGATAGCATGGGCTAGAAACGGCCCAACGGAATAATGGGCCGTTAATGGGTATAAAGTGATACACTGTTCATTACGGGCCAGTTTTACCACGGACCGTTAATGGGCCGAGGGTTACTAAGGGCCTCATATGGGCCAAAAGACGTCATGGGCCATACATGGGCTGGAAGTTAAAACAGGCTGGAATTATATTGGACAGCCCAGATGACGCTACTGGGCCTAATTCGGATAGGCCGTAAACGAGCCCTGGGTTAGCGGGTTGTAAATGGGCTATATGCAAACATGCTGTTAACAAGCTTGCCATGGGCCGGCCCGCCACCTTTTGACCAAGTCAAAAGGGCCGGCCTTTTCACTGGAATGGGCCTCTGTTGGGCCATGCCACGTGTCAATGTATCATAGGCGCTTTGGGTCCAATGAGTGGATGACATCTGTCCCAACGGCGAGCCGACACGTGTCCCCTCCAGCCAATGATGATTTTACACGTGGAAAATCCCCATTGGTCAGGGCTGTTAACGGGTTATCGGATCCAAAACCAAACCCGATAGCTTAACAGCGTTCCGTTACAGTGGATGCCACGTGTCGGTCACCCTTGACGAAAGCACTTCTTTGACGCGCGATTTATCGTCATGGAAGTGGACACTTCCATGATGATAATTTTGGTAATATCATGGAACACTTCTACGACAGCACAGGTATGACTATCTTGATTCTGTCATAAATTTGTCATGGATGTACATACATGACAGAAAACGTGACCTACTGTGACAAACACATATCATCATGGAAGTGTATTTTTTTGTAGTGAAGATGTAATCAACACTACTAGTCACCCACAAGCACCAATCTATAGTTCCGGTAACAAGATTGAACACAAGGGATGAACAAGGGTTTGAGAGGAGATGGTGTTGTTGAAGATGTTGATGGAGATTGCCCTCCCAAAGATGGGAGAGTTGTTGGTGATGATGATGACGATGGTTTCCCCCTCCGGGAGGGAAGTTCCCCTGGCGGAATCGCTCCGCTGGAGGGCAAAAGTGCTCCTGGCCAAGTTCCGCCTCAAGGCGGCGGCACATCGTCCCGAAAGTCCTCCCCTTTTTTCTAGGTCAAAATCACTTATATACCATAAGATGGGCACCGGAGGTGGGCCGAGGAGGCCACAACCCACCAGGGCACGCCTGGGAGGCCTGGCGCGCCCAGGTGGGTTGTGCCCACCTGGTAGTTATTGGCTCCAGTATTTCTTAAATATTCCATAAAAAATCTTCGTGAAGTTGCAGCTTATTTGGAGTTGTGTAGAATAAGTAGCCTGACGTAGCTTTTTCAGGTCCAGATTTCCAGCTGTCAGAATTCTCCCTCTTGGTGTGTTCCTTGCAAATTATGAGAGAAAAGGCATTAGAATTACTCCAAAAAGCATTATTGTGGATGAAAACATTATAAATAACAGTAAGAAAACATGATGCAAAATGGGCGTATCAACTCCCCCAAGCTAAGACCTCGCTTGTCCTCAAGCGAAAACCAAAATCAAAAACATGTCCACATGCTTGGAGAGAGAGAGGTGTCGATAAAAACAAAATACGGACATAGAAGCATCATGTTTATTATAACAATAGCAAAATTAAACATAGGACTTTTATCATAGAACTTTTATCATATACATCTCATGAATAAGTAATAGTTCATCACACGATCGAAGTATAAAGCAAAAACTCTATTAGAAACCAACAAACTATGTTCTCAGTCAACTTTGCAACTACAATTCTTCATCTTTTCAGGAAGAGTCACGTGTCGGAGCCTTTAGGCAAGTCCACATACTCAACCATCATATAGTCTTCTATGATTGCTAACAATCACCTCGTACCCATGAGCAAAACGTTTCAACCAGACACATAGAAAGATAGGGGCTTATGATTTTGCCTCCCAACATACTCACCTCAAGGGTGATGTCAACAATAATAACTCATGCCACCCATATTCAACCGGACATATGTGCCTAGATCTTTCCTCACCGCATGATGCTTGCCAAAGGAGAAAAATAAAAGGAATAGAGAGAAAAGTTTGACTCTTTGCATAAAAGTAAAAGATAGGCCCTTCGCAGAGGGAAGCAGAGGTTGCCATGTGCTTATTTGTTTGTATGCTCAATCCCTTAGTGCAAGAGAATGTCACGTTACATTGCCCCTTGTGATATCGACCTTTATTATGCAGTCTATCGCTTTTATTCTTCACCATCACAAGTTCGTGCAACGCTCGATTTTCCCTTACACTAAATGATCTCACACTTTTAGAAGCCATTTTTATTTCCTTTTTGCACCGATGACAACTTACTTGAGGGATCTTGCTCAATCCCTAGGTAGGTATGGTGGACACTTGAAGAAGATTTGGGTTTAAGGGTTTTTGGATGCACAAGTAGTATCTCTACTTAGTGCGGAATTTTTGGCTAGCAAAGATAGGTGGCAAGCACCACATGTTAAAGGATCTATGACAATATGACTTCTATGTGAATATGAACAAACATAAATCATTAAGTTGTCTTCCTTATCCAACGTCAACAATTTTGACATATATTATTTTGATGAGGGCTCACAATCACAAAAGATTTCTAGGATAGTATATTTATATGTGAATCTTCTCTTCTCTTATTAATTCTTTCATGAGTTGCATCATTGAGTAATGCTATGTTGGTCCATCTCTAATAAAAATTTCTACATATACTTTTCCTTATGTGGTGCCATTACCTACCATAGGATTAGTATATAATATTTTCATTATTTATTTCCTTTGTTATTTATTTTCTTATATTTGCAACATGAAAGTAAAGAAAGCAAAACTCAAACTAACTTTATTATATAATTTTCACACGATTACAAGGATAGATCACTAAGCAAACTCTCAAAGAATAAAGGATATAACTAAACTTTTATTTCATCTAAAAGCAAAAGATCGAACTAAGGTAAGAAAAATCAAAAAGATAGTGGGATGATACGATACCGAGGCACCTCCCCCAAGCTTGACAGAAGCCAAGGGGAGTGCCCATACTCGATACTCAGTTCTCCTTTGGTGGTGAAGATGATGATGGTGGTGGAGAAGAAGAGATCTTGTCCTCGGATTTCCATGGCAATGGTGGTGGTGAGAAAATGTGGGGTTTCCCTTTTGCTTCCTCCAGCTTCTGACGGAGAATAAAATTTTCCATCATCTACTCACAATTATCTATCTCGAGTTTTATTATCCTCTTGCATAACGCCTCCATGCTCTCATCCTTGAACCGGAAAGGAACCAATTCATCTTCTTATTCTTCGGAGGTCCAGTTATAGTGCCCCCTTCCCCATAGGACTTGGGGTTTGCGATGAGATCGGCAACATAGCTCTCACCCTCAGAGTCTTGGGAGGACATATTTTCAAATCTATGCAGGAAACAACAAGAAAAGAGGACAGAGCATTTCTCCGTGATGCGATGGTTAACAGGTTCGAGAAGTATATATATATTTTTATCTTGGAGGACAAGCATATGGTAGAAAAACGGAGTACGAAAGGTGTCCCAGGTGGGCACAACCCACCTGGGCGTGGCAGGCAAGCCTGGCGCGCCCTGGTGTCTTGTGCCTAGCAGGGGATGCTTCCTGGAAGTTTCTTTATTTCCAAAATTCTAAAATATTCCAAAACTGATAAAAAATATTTTTGTGAATTTTTTGGAGTCCCTCTACTTACCGTATCATGTACCTCCTTATTTTCACGATTCTGGAGTGTTCCAGAAGGACTCTTTTATGTGTTCTGCCGGTGTCATCGTTTGGATAATATTACTTTCAACATTAATAGGCATACCTAAGATATAATGCTTTATTCGTTGCCCATTGACAACCTTCGGGTTGGTACCTTTGGAGTTATTTATTTTGATGGCTCCAGACCGGTAAACCTCCTCGATGACATATGGGCCTTCCCATTTTGAGAGGAGCTTTCCTGCAAAAAATATAAAATGAGAGTTGTACAAAAGAACATATTCTCCAACTTTAAACTCACGCTTTTGGATTCTTTTGTCATGCCATCTTTTGACTTTTTCTTTGAATAACTTTGCATTTTCATAAGCTTGGGTTCTCCATTCATCTAAAGAGCTAATATCAAATAACCTCTTTTCACCAGCAAGTTTGAAATCACAATTGAGTTCTTTGATTACCCAATATGCTTTATGTTCTAACTCAAGAGGCAAATGACAAGCTTTTCCATAAATCATTTTATATGGGGACATACTCATAGGATTTTTATAAGTTGTTCTATAATCCCAAAGCGCATCATCTAATTTCTTTGACCAGTTCTTCCTGGACCTATTGACAGTCTTTTGCAAAATTAATTTTATTTCTCTATTGCTAAGTTCAACTTGACCACTAGACTAAGGATGATAGGGTGATGCAATTCTATGGTTAACGTCATACTTGGAAATAATTTTAAGGAAAGCACCATGAATAAAGTGTGAACAACCATCAGTCATTAAATATCAAGGGACTCCAAACATTGGGAAAATAACTTCCTTAAGCATTTTAATAGAGGTGTTGTGATCAGCACTACTAGATGGAATTGTTTCTACCCATTTAGTAACATAATCAACAGCAACCAAAATATGTGTATACCCATTAGAGGAAGGAAAAGGTCCCATGTAATCAAATCCCCAAACATCAAATGGTTCAACAGCAAGTGAATAATTCATAGGCATTTCTTGACGCTTACCTATTCTTTGACATTCATCACAAGAAGAGACAAACTTACGGGCATCCTTGAAGAGTGTACGTAGGCTAATAAAATCCAGATTGCAATACCTTGTGAGCAGTTCCATCTCCAGCGTGATGCCCTCCATAAGCCTCGAAGTGATATTTCAATAGGATTTGCCCCTGTTCATGCTCAGGTACACAACGTCTAATAATACCATCTGCTCCTTTATAAAGATGTGGGTCATCCCAAAAGTAATGTCTTAAATCATAGAAGATTTTTTCTTTTGCTGGTATGTAAAGCTAGGTGGTAAATATTTAGCAACAATATAATTAGCATAGTCGGCAAACCAAGGAGTACTATTAGCAACATTTATTGCAGCTAACTGCTCATCAAGAAAACTATCATCAATAGCTAGTGGGTCATCAAGCACATTTTCAAGCCTAGACAAGTTATCAGCTACCGGGTTCTCAGCTCCTTTTCTATCAATGATGTGTAAATCAAATTCTTGCAACAAGAGAACCCAATGAATAAGTCTAGGTTTAGCATCTTTCTTTTCCATAAGATATTTAATAGCAACATGGTCTGTGTGAACAGTTACTTTGGAATCAACAATATAAGGTCTAAATTTATCACAAGCAAACATCACTCCTAAGAATTCTTTTCAGTAGTAGCATAGTTCCTTTGAGCACTGTCTAGAGTTTTACTAGCATAACGAATAACATTAAGTTTCTTATCAACTCTTTGTCCTAGAATATCACCAACAGCATAATCACTAGCATCACACATAATTTCAAAAGGCAAGTTCCAATCAGGTGGTTGAACAATAGGTGCAGAAATTAAGGCTTTCTTGAGTGTTTCAAAGGCTTCTGAACAATCATCATCAAAAACAAAAGGAATATCCTTTTGCAAAAGATTCGTAAGAGGCCTAGAAATTTTAGAAAAGTCTTTGATAAATCTCCTATAGAAACCAGCATGACCTAAGAAACTACGAATACCTTTTATATCTTTAGGATATGGCATTTTCTTAATTGCATCAACCTTAGCTTGGTCCACTTTAATACCTCTTTCAGAAATTTTTTGACCCAAGACAATGCCTTCATTAACCATAAAGTGGCACTTCTCCCAAATCAAGACAAGATTTGTTTGTTCACATCTCTGCAAAACTCACTCAAGATTGCTTAAACAATCATCAAAAGACTTGCCATAAACAGAAAAGTCATCCCTGAAAACCTCAACAATCTTTTCAAAAAAAATCAGAGAATATAGCATTCATACATCTTTGAAAGGTAGCAGGTGCATTACATAAACCAAAAGGCATACGTCTATAACAATAAGTTCCAAAGGGACAAGTAAAAGTAGTCTTTTCTTGATCAGGTTGAGAAACAAGTATTTGTGAAAAGCCAGAGTATACATCTAGGAAGCAAAAGTGTGTGTGCTTAGGTAATATTTCAAGCATTTGATCAATAAAAGGCAAAGGGTAATGATCTTTTCTAGTTGCTTTATTTAATTTTCTACAATCAATTACCATTCTATAGCATGTAACAATTCTTTGTGGAATAAGCTCATTCTTATCATTAGGAACCACAGTTATACCTCCTTTCTTAGGGAAACAATGAACAAGACTTACCCATCTACTATCAGCTATGGGATAGATTATACCTGCTTCCAGAAGTTTAAATATTTCTGTTCTTACCACTTCTTTCATCTTCGGATTTAACCGACGTTGGTGATCAACAATGAGTTTAGCATCAAGCTCAATATTAATTTTGTGCTGACATAGAGTGGGACTAATGCCCTTTAAATCATCAAGAGTATATCCAATAGCAGCTCGGTGCTTCCTTAGAACCTTCAATAATCTTTCTTCTTCATGTTCTGAAAGGTTAACAGTAATAATAACAGGATACATTTTCTTTTCATCAAGATAAGAACATTTCAAAGTGTCCGACAATTGTTTTAATTCAAACACGGGATCACCTTTAGGTGGAGGATGACCTCCTAGAGTTTCAATAGGCAAATTGTGTTTAAGTAGAGGACGTTCTTCAAAGGAAATCTTATCTATTTCATTTCTTTCATGCATATGTGAATCATTTTCATGGTCTAGCAAATATTGTTCTAAAGGAAAATAGGAGGAACAACAATTGAAGCAATACCAATTAATTCATCCTTACTAGGAAATTCTTTTTCATGATGAATTCTACTAAACTTGGAAAAATTAAACTCATGAGACTCATCACCAAAGCATAGTTTGTTTCGTATAATCTATCTTAGCATTAACTATGTTCAAGAAAGATCTACCAAAGATAATGGGACAAAAGTAATCTTGTAGGGAACCAAGAACAAGAAAATCAGTAGGGTTTTTAATTTTCCCACACAAGACTTCGGCATCTCTAATAATCCCAATTGGTGATATGGTGTATCTATTGGCAAGTTTAATAGTAACATCTATTTATTCTATCTCAGCAAGTGCTATGTCTTTCATGATTTCTTCATGTAAAATGTAAGGAATAGCACTCGCACTAGCACCCATGTCACATAAACCACGATAACATTGATGTCCTATTTTAACTCAAATAACAGGCATGCCAACCATAGGTCTATGTTTATCTCTTTTGTCAGGTTTAGCAATTCTAGAAAGTTCTTCATAGAAGTAAATAACATGCCCATCCATATCTTCGTCCAAGAGATCTTTAACCATAGCAATACTAGGTTCAACTTTAATTTGTTCATCAGGTTTAGGTGTTCTAATATAACTTTTGTTAACCACGGTTGAAACTTTAGCATGTTCCTTTATCCTAACAGGGAAAGGTGGTTTCTCAATATAAGCAGAGGGAACAACTGGATCAACATTATAAAGTATAGTTTCTTCTTTAACTGGCACTGGTTTTTTAACTTCTTATTTAATAGGTGGGTGATATTTAAACCACTTCTCCTTAGGGAGTTCAACATGAGTAGCAAATGATTCACAAAAGGAGGCTACTATCTCAGAGTCAAGTTCGTATTTAGTGCTAAACTTTTGAAAAGAATCGGCATCTATAAAAGATTTAACACAATCATATTTAATTTTAATACATGACTCTATACCTTCGTCGAGTTCCCAATCTTCAGAGTTGTGTTTAATTCTTTCCAAAAGATCCCACCAAAATTCAATAGTCTTCTTCATAAATGAACCAGCACAAGTATCAAGCATGGTTTGATCATTACGAGAAAGCCGATCATAAAAATTCCGAATAATAATTTCTCTTGAGAGATCATGATTGGGGCATGAATATAACATTGACTTAAGGCAGGCCAAAAATTATATATATAATTCCGATCACGATGAACTAGGTGCATAGGATAATTTTTTTGGTGGAACTCCAATTTCAAACGATTCCAATTCAATGATCCGATATCACCACATAGCCTATACCATTCCAATGCTTTTCCCTTCAAAGATAAAGGGAAAACCTTTTTAATCACTTCATCCATGGGTAAACCTGCAAGCTTAAAAAATCCACAAATTTGTTCCACATATATCAAGTGCATATCAGGATGTTCGGTTCCATCTCATGCATAAGGATTAACTAGCAGTTGTTCTATCATACCCGAAGGAATTTCATATTCAATATTTTCAGTAGGTGTAGTAGGTTGAGGGGTGGCTAATTTTGGTTCTGGACGAGGTGAAGATACCCCAAACCAACCCCTCAAAGGATTGTTTTCCATAGTAACAAGTGACAATAAATTTCAGCACACTATATAAATGTTTTCTTACCAAAGGCGCTTCACTCCCCGGCAATGGCGCCAGAAAATAGCCTTGATGACCCAGAAGTATAAGGGATCAATTGTAGCTCTTTTTGATATGTAAGAGTGTCAAACCCAACGAGGAGCAGAAGGAAATGACTAGTTTCCAGTAAGGTATTGTCTGCAAGTGCTGAAATTGTAAGTAGCAGAGTAGTTTTATAGCAAGATAATTTGTAACGAGCAAGTAACAATAATAGTAACAAAATTGCAGAAAGGTAGCCCAATCCTTTTGAGGCAAAGGACAATCCAAAACGGTCTCTTATGATAAGCAAAGCGTTCTTGAGGGTACACTGGAATTTCATCTAGTCACTTTCATCATGTTGGTTCGATTTGTGTTCGCTACTTCAGTGTTGTTCTTACTTGAACAAACCTCCTACTTATTATTAACCCTCCTGCAAGCATCCACAACTACAAGAAAAGTATTAAGAATAAATTCTAACCATAGCATTAAACTTTTAGATCCAATCAGTCCCTTACGGAATAGCGCATGAACTAGGGTTGAAGCTTTTGTCACTCACGCAAAACACCATCTAATTGCTACTCCACAATGCATTCCCTTAGGCCCAAATATGGTGAAGTGTCATGTAGTCGACGTTCGCATGACACCACTAAGGTAATAGAAACATACATACTATCAAAATATTGAACACATATCAAGTTCACATGATTACTTGCAACATGATTTCTCCTGTGACCTCAGGAACAAAGGTAACTACTCACAAATAAGAAGCATGCTCAAGATCAGAGGGGTATTAAATAGCATAATGGATCTAAACATATAATCTTCCACCAAATAAACCATATAGTAATCAACTACAAGATGTAATCAACACTACTAGTCACCCACAAGCACCAATCTATAGTTCCGGTAACAAGATTGAACACAAGGGATGAGCTAGGGTTTGAGAGGAGATGTTGTTGTTGAAGATGTTGATGGAGATTGCCCTCCCCAAGATGGGAGAGTTGTTGATGATGATGATGACGGTGATTTCCCCCTCCGAGAGGGAAGTTCCCCCAGCGGAATCGCTCTGCTGGAGGGCAAAAGTGCTCATGCCCAGGTTCCGCCTCGAGGCGGCGACGCTTTGTCCCAAAAGTCCTCCCCTTTTTTCTAGGTCAAAATCACTTATATACCATAAGATGGGTATCGGAGGTGGGACGAGGAGTCCACAAACCACCAGGGCGTGCCTGGCACGCCCAGGTGGGTTGTGCCCACCTGGTGGCTCCCCTATGGTAGTTATTGGCTCCAATATTTCTTAAATATTACATAAAAAATCTCCGTGAAGTTTCAACTTATTTGGAGTTGTGAAGAATAGGTAGCCAGACAAGGTTTTTCAGGTCCAGATTTCCAGCAGCCAGAATTCTCCCTCTTGGTGTGTTCCTTGCAAATTATGAGAGAAAAGGCATTAAAATTACTCCAAAAAGCATTACTATGGATAAAAACATTATAAATAACAGGAAGAAAACATGATGCAAAATGGACGTATCACCCCCATCGAGCCCACATCCGAACAGGATGGCGTGGACGAGGGGCAAGTTAACCCCGATGATCCGGTCGGGAACAAGGATTCGGAAGATAGAAACTATCTACCGCTCTCTGAGGATGATGTTAGCCTCGGCAATGAAGATTTCATCGTGGCAGAGGAACCCCTCGAGTAGGAGTGCTTTAAGCGCCAACTAATTGCTACTGCAAGAAGCCTAAAAAAGCAGCAGCAATGGCTCCAAGCCGAACAGGATACACTCAACGAAGATGGACCCAAGTCCTAGCTGCCGAAGAATATGGCCTCCAATGCCCAACAAAGAGTTATCAAAAGCGTCAGCTGCTACCACAATTCGATGACGAGGCCTTCGAGCTAATTTCGTCGAAACATTACTGCACTGATGAACCAGACCGGCCACCACGTGGGTGAGATAAAGCGGCCACCTACGCCGAACGCCTACCCGCACCACCTCACCATAAGGGCAGAGAGACTGCGGCTCCAGGATACACCTATGACTTATGACAAGACCTGAGCAATAGAGCATGCCAAACAAGATCAATCTATGGATCAAGGGGGCGCGCCCCAACTCGAGAAGACGACTGTCAATCCTGGAACGGTAGGCCTAACCTCACCAGGGCTGAAAACCGCATACGGATGTCATCCGAACTCCGTCGGGATGTTGCCTGATATAGAGGCACCACACAACCCTTATGCTTTACCGATGAGGTAATGCAGCACCAATTCCCAGAAGGGTTTAAACCCATAAATGAATCATATGACGACTCGACAGATCCCACGGTATGGATCGAAGATTTCCTTCTCCATATCCACATGGCCCGCGGTGACGATGTCCATGCCATCAAATACCTCCCCTTGAAGCTGAAAGGACCAGCACAACACTGGCTAAACAACCTCCCAGAGAACTCTATTGGTAGTTGGGAAGACCTGGAAGATGCTTTAGAGACAACTTCCAAGGTACCTATGTCCGTCCTCCGGATGCCAATGACCTCAGTCACATAGTCCAGCAACCTGGAGAGTCAACCCGAAAACTCTGGACCAGGTTCTTAATTTAATAGAACCAAATTGTCGATTGTCCGGATGCTGAAGCCCTCACGCCTTTAAACACAACACCCGTGATGAGTGGCTCGCCCGACACCTCGGCCAAGCAAAACCGAAGTCCATGGCAGCTCTCACCGCACTCATGACCCACTTTTGCACGGGAGAAGATAGCTGGCTAGCTCGTAGAAGCAACATCACCAGCGACCCTGGCACCACCGAAGACAGAGATGGCAACGACAGGCCACGACGCAACAAACACAAGCGTCGAAGCAACAATGAAGATACCGAAGACACGACGGTCAATGCCAGATTCAGTGGCTCTAAACCCGGTCAGCGGAAGAAGCCATTCAAAGGAAACAAAGATGGTCCATCCAGTTTGGACAGAATACTAGATCAGCCTTGCCAGATTCATGGCACCCCAGACAAGCCTGGCAATCATACAAACCGAAATTGTTGGGTCTTTAAATAGGCCGGTAAGATAAACACCGAACATAAGGGGAAAGGGCCGCCCAGCGAGGATGACGATGAGCCTCGCCCAGCAAACACATGGGGGAAAATAAATTTCCCTCGAGGTAAAAATAGTGAATATGATCTACATCACTCACATCCCTCAGCGGGAGCGAAAGCCTGCACTAAGGGACGTCTACGCCATAGAGCCAGTCGCCCCAAAATTCTACCCATGGTCGGCATGTCCGATCATTTTTTTACCACAGAGACCATCCGACCAGTATCCATCATGGAGGTTCGACAGCATTGGTCCTTGATCCAATCATCGACGGATTCCACCTCACGCGGGTCCTCATGGATGGCGGCAGCAGTCTTAACCTGCTCTATCAAGACATTGTTCGTAAAATGGGCATTGGTCCCTCAAGGATCAAGCCCACTAAAACCACATTTAAAGGAGTAATACCCGGCATAGAGGCCTGCTGCACAGGGTCAATAACGTTGGAGGTAGTCTTCGGCTCACCGGATAACTTCTGAAGCGAAGATTTAATATTCGACATCGTCCCCTTCCGCAGTGGTTATCATGCACTGCTCGGATGAACCGCTTTCGCCTGTTTCAATGCAGTCCTACACTATGCCTATCTAAAGCTCAAGATGCCCAGACCACGCGGCATTATAACAGTCAATGGAAACATGGAGCGCTCCCTCCGTACTGAGGAGCATACTGCTGCCCTCGCATCTGAGGCACAGGGTGGCCTTATCAAGCTGAATACTTCATCGGCCATCAAGCCCCCTGCAGAATGACAATCAGGTTCGTCTAGAACTAGATTAGCAATTCGGCCCCCATCAATACCCCCACTTAATCATGGCATACGTACTGCGCGTACATAACTATGCACTAAAAATACCATGGGCAAGGACGGAGGCACACAAAGGACAAAGTCCACAATACGACTCGACTCTATTCGGACCTTCATGTTCTTCCTTTTTTTCTCCTTTTTCCTTTTTATTTTTCAGGTTCTTCAAAACCCAAATCACTTTTCAATGGTACCAAGGGCCCTTCTCCAGACCCCTTATGTATACTCGATCGCTGATCCTCTCAAAGGATCCTACACCAAGGTGAAAAGCGGCACAGACGTGTGGAGGGTGTCCAAAGGATCTTCAAGACCACCCTTTCTTTTTAGGACCTGTATATAGCTTTCCCTTGTTCTCAAATTCTTGGCATGTAAAATAGCCTTGATGATTAGGCCACTCTCTATAAGAGCACGTTTGACGTATCAATCATAGCAGAAACAGTCTTGACCAACCTCATTCGGTATTGGCTTATTTCATAATCTGTACTCCGTCTTCATGACATATTGACATACACACCTCGACATAAATTGCCAGGGGCTCTATTCGGCCACATATATTTTTCAAAAACAAAAAGTCCGAACACTTCTATAGTACACTTCGGCATCGTGAATACCGCATTATATGCATCGGCTCTGAATCATGTCTTTGGTCAATAGTTGGGTTGCCCGGCTCCTGTGGTTACCACCTTACGTTCCGCTTGTTCGGCTAAGGTAGTAAAGGGAGAACTACTGTGATTGTGTTTCTGGTTTGTCCGGTCAAACACCTCATAGAGAAAGCCGAAAACTGACTGTCATGATATAGCGAGAGCTGGTCAGCAGATCGGTGACTTACTAAATCTTTTGTGATTTTGTCTATATTACATGAAGGACTGGCCTCACCCGGTCACGCGCCTAAAGCATCCAAGTTCAGAAAGCCGCACGTGCACCAGGGGCTAGCTCAGAGTCCCTTTTGTCAAACTCCTATGGCTAAGTGAGAGTGATAAAGCCGCATAGTCCGATTGCCTAGTTCGCTGCACGATCACCTCCTTTACGGACCAAGATGTTGGGTTAAGTCTGGTCAAGTGCTACTCCGAACACCCCGGTAGTATCTATGTGGGGGTTGAAGCCGACGACTGGCAAACTTTCAGATATAAGAACGGCCACACATGAGGAAAATAATTTTAGATAAAAGCACAAGTATATTATACAAGCCTTGTTTCATAAACAAAAGTCTGGGCAGCCCGAATACATTCATTCAAACATAATATCCTTCGAGCATTGACCCTCTATTAAACGGGCACCCTCCAGGACGTCCTCGAAGTATCGCTCCGGCTTGCAGTAGTCCTTGCCCTCGGGTGGACCCTCAACAGCCACAACGATGGCTGTCGGTGTCAAAACTGGCGGATCTCGGGTAGGGGGTCCCGAACTGTGCGTCTAGGCTGGATGGTAACAGGAGGCAAGGGACACGAAGTTTTACCCAGGTTCGGGCCCTCTTAATGGAGGTAAAACCCTACGTCCTGCTTGATTAATATTGATGATATGGGTGTTACAAGAGTAGATCTACCACGAGATCACAGAGGCTAAACCCTAGAAGCTAGCCTATGGTATGATTGTATGTTGTGATTGTTGTCCTACAGACTAAAACCCTTCGGTTTATATAGACACTGGAGAGGGTTAGGGTTACACAAGGTCGGTTACAAAGGAGGAGATATCCCTATATGTATTGCCTAGCTTGCCTTCCACGCCAAGTAGAGTCCCATTCGGACACAAGACGAAGTCTTCAATCTTGTATCTTCATAGTCTAACAGTCCGGCCATCCGGAGACCCCCTAATCTAGGACTCCCACAGTAGCCCCTGAACCAGGCTTCAATGACGATGAGTCCGGCACGCAGTTGTCTTCGGCATTGCAAGGCGGGTTCCTTCTCTGAATACATCACAGAAGAATTTGAATACGAGGATAGTGTCTGACCCTGCAAAATAAGTTCCACATTTCACCGTAGAGAGAATAATGTTTTCGCAGATCTAATCCGCTAGCTTGTTTGGGCAACATGACGTTACGTCATGGCCCGGTGATTATTTGAACCGTTCCTTTTAACCAGACCCGCACATAACGCGAGGCAGATTTTCGACACGTCTTGTCAAAGCAGAGATCGTGTCCCCTTATTACGGGATTCTCATCAATATGGGTGTGGGTAACCCAACCGCGCCATTAATTACGGCACTTGGGGGATAAGCGAGTTTTACCAGGCAAGTGGGGACGCTTGTTTTGTCCGCCCATATAAAGGGATAAGGATTCACCTTTCTATCCACGCCTTCTTCCTCCTGTGCTCATCTGCTCCTGCACACTCGAGCTCTAGCGCCCAAGTCCTCACTTCCATCTCAACCTTCTCCAACCATGTCCGGAGCGGGAGGCAAGTGGATGGTCTCCTCCGTCATGGAGGGAGACATAAAGAAACTGAGGAGAGCCGGATACCTGCCCGACGACATCGCGCACCGGCTCCCAGATGAGGGGCAACTCATCTCCACCCCCCAGGCCCCATGAGAGGGTCGTATTCCTCACCCATTTCATCCGCGGACTGGGATTCCCTCTCCATCCCTTTGTCCGGGGGCTCATGTTCTATTACGGCCTAGATTTCCATGATCTGGCCCTGAACTTCATCCTCAACATCTCGGCGTTTATCGTCGTGTGCGAGGCCTTTCTCCGTGTCAAGCCCCACTTCGGCCTATGGCTGAAGACCTTCAACGTCAAGCCGAAGGTGGCGGGCGGCCGCCAAGTGGAGTGTGGAGGCGCCATGGTGGGCAAGATGCCCAACATAACATGGCTCGAGGGCTCCTTTGTGGAAACCATAAAGGGGTGGCAATCGGGGTGGTTCTACATCACCGAGCCGCGCGACCCCGCATGGGTAGCGGCCCCCGAGATCCGATCTGGAACCCCCATGTGGCTCACCTCCTGGAAGGAGAAGGGCTTGTCCTGGGGTAATTCAAAAGAGCTGACCGGACTCCAGTCATGTATTGAAAACATGGTGGACAAGAAGCTCAAGCTCGTCAACATAGTCCAGGTCATGCTCGTCCGCCGGATACTCCCGTGCCAATAACGGGAGTTCACTTTATGGGAGTTCAATCCGGCGTAGCACCAAACTCTGAACAGGCTCTTCGACACAACTCATGAAGATACCTGGAGGGTGCTGTTCAAGAGCGCCGAGGTCCCTCCCCCCATTACTGAGGATCGCGGATTCAGCGCGAAGTGCCAAGCCAGCGTAGTATGTTGTTTTACCTTTCACAGGATACTTATTTTTATACAAATTGACTCTAGGCGGGATCTAAACTTCGGTGATTTTGACAGGACTGGCAGAAGATGGCCGGACAGATCGACTGTCCGGCTCCCTTGCCCGAAGGCCCCGCAGACGCTCTTCTGACGAAGATGCTGAATCCGGCCCCTTATAAGGTGCCAGAGAAGACCAAGAAGGCCAAGGGAGCTCGAAAGAGTTCCCGACGCCAGGCGTCGTCGGACTCACCATCCGATGACTCTGCAGCGCACTCTTCCCCTGAAGACGAGGAAGAGGAATAAGAGGCTCCCCCACCGACTGGGGGAGACAAGAAAAGGAAGGCCGCCCCAACTGGGGAGGCCGGAGGGTCCAATAAGGGAAGGACGCTCCTTCTGGACAGCTCCACCACCGCCGACGAAAGTGAAGACGAGTGGTTGCCCAGGGCCAAGCCCCAGGGGAGATCGTAAGTATTCGGATACCAAAGTAACCCATAGGATTCCTTTGTCCCATTGCTTTCCCTAACGCCGAACTCAATTGTGCAGGCCGCCCCGAGCCAATATCGAGGTGTCCTCGGACGGCTCCCTGGGCTCGTCGGACATGGATAGTGATCCAGTCCCGACCACCACCTCCCCTCATCCAGTCGACGATGCCGACGTGCTGTCTCAAGAGGCACCGAATCGAGGGGGGACAGTCCCGGAGGCGCCTCAAGGCGACCTTCCGGACTCCGGGAGCCGAGGGGATGGGGTCCCCGAGAGCTCCGAGTTCGGCCCTCAGCCAAACACCGCGCCGGACCCTCCAACAGTTCCGAGCTCGGGCGGGCGGTCCCCTTCTAAGGGGGGTGAGACGCCTCTGCCGGTGACCTCTGTCCATCCAGAGGCGTCGGACACTATGTTGGAAGCGCTTCGTAGCGCTTCCATCGAGGAGGAGCACCGCATTATCATGAGTGCGGTGATCCAGAAGGTTCAGTCCGCCAAGAGCGGATTGACTGAAGCATGTACTAGCCTTCTAACAGGCTTCGAGGTAAGTGTTTTAAAATGTAGTAGAAGTATTACCGCATAGACAGTAGCCCCTGATGCTTTGTTCGGTGTTCGCAAAGAAAAGCCGAACAGAGGATCAAATAATATCGCAGGAGTCTAATATAAGTATGTCAATATGCATATGCAGGCTTCTCTGCTGGCGTTCGCTGCACTAACTGCGGAGGTCGCCGTACCGAAGCAGGACCTCGATGGGTCCAAGAAAGAGCTCGGCCTTGTCAAGAGGCAGCTTGAGGAGAATGAAGGTAAGTAATACCCCGTCTATAGATATATGTATATAAAAAAGGACGCGATTGCAAAATGACAGGATCATTGTATGTTTTGCCAGGGGCCATGACCGAGGTGGCGACCCTGAAGCAAGCGCTGACCAAGGCTGAAGATACAGCGGCCAAGGAGCACACCGAGCGAGAGAGGCACGAGGCTCGGGTGGGCGAGGTGCAGCAAGAGCTCCAGGCTCTCGTGACGAAGCACGAGGCGTTGGAGCTTGACTTGAAGACGCAAGAGTCTGAGCTTGCCGCAGCCCGTGAGAGCGCGAAGAGTGCCAAGGCTGAGGCCTAGAAGGCCCTTCAGGAGATCGACGCGATGAAGAAGATAGCGGCGGGTAAGGCTTTCTATATGCAAATCAAGCATGTAAAGGTGAATTACTGATTACTTACCCGAATCCAGAGCTCTTCAGGAGCATTCGTAGATTTGCCCCGCAGTGTGTCCGATGCCGCACTATTCTACCAGGCCGAGGACTGAAGCTCGACGGCGAAGCTGTTCTGGTCTCAGTATGCTGAGGTCGAACATCCGGTGCCAATGAGCGACCAGCTAAAGCAGATGGCCGAGCTACATAAGGCGGCCGATCAGGCCATGAAGGGCTTCATAGTCCGGTTGTGGCCTGGCGACGCCCTTCCGAACAGCTTCTTCGGCCTGGTGAGGCGGCTTGTGGATGTCTGCCCTCGGCTGGAGGTCGTCAAGCGATCCGTCTGCATAGAAGGTGCACACCGGGCTTTCGCCCGTGTAAAAATGCAGTGGGTCAAGCTATACGGCGTGAAGCTGATCAAGGAGGGGCCACCGGAGGTCAAGGAGCACCGCCACCCCGAGATGTACTACGAGGGTGTTCTGCCGGGTGCCCGTCTTATCGCGGATCAGTGTTCACAAAATGTAATATTTGAATGAGACTTGCTCGTTTTGTCCTCTATGTGTGAAAACCTTTTTCATATGCGCCATGCAACACTTGTTTGAATTTAAAATATTACCTTCTGTTTGGCTATTTATCCAATCTAAGAGATGGCTAGTCCTCGGCTTCTGCCACCATGCCACGAGTGCCGGGGTGTTCGGGATAAACCTGAGAACTCTTGTTCCCATGTGTTCGGCGAGACTCTGCCGGGGTGTTCGGGTCCTTCGAGGGAGGTGCTCAGCACAACGAACAAGGCAACCGGACTAATAATGCTTTATCACTCTCACTTAGCCATAGAATTCTATAATTTTAAATTTCAGCGAAGCCCCTGGTATTCGGAAGGCCGAATTCGGGGCGCGATACACGCCTGTAAGCCGGACGGAGCCGGCCCCTCGCCCTAAGCGGCATAAGTCTTTAGGGACTCGAAAAACCTCGCCGAACAGTGACCAGTCTCTCGCCTTATCATGACAGTCAGTTTCAGCTTTCTCTACTGAGGTGCTCGGCCCGGCAGAACCGGGGCACAATCGCAGTAGTTCTCCTAGCGCTACCTTAGCCGATAGAGCGAAATGTAAGGTACCAAAACATAGGAGCCGGGCAAATCCAACATTTGACCAAAGACATGATTCGGAGCTGATGCATATAATGCTATAAGTTCGGGGTGCCGCACTTGTGAAAGTGTTCGGACTTTTCACACCATATAGTGGGTACGTAAGCCCCTGGTGCATTGGCCGTACCAGAGTGTACGGTTGCTAGGCGTCATTAATGAACACATAGATATGTATATATAACAAAAATGCGATAATAGTCATAATGTCATGCATTGTATATTAAAAAAATTGCATTAAAGCAGAGTGATACAGATGGTGTAATAAGCAAAAGAGTAGGACTATGTCCTTTCCAAGGGCGAGCTGAGGAATTATATGAAATCTATAATCCACCTGGGAATTTTGTAGTTGTCGGCCTCCTTGGTTGTTGTATCATGTGTTCGGCAATAGAGCTGCCGGACAGTGTTTCCAGAGATTGAAGTCCTGAAAGAAAAAGAAAAATAACCAAACGGGAAGCCCCTGGTGCGGTTTAGGCCGCGTTTTGGGGCGTGCCGCAGTTGTGCCCCCCCTCCCCTCCTGTGCCCATGGTATTTTTAATGCGTAATTATGTACACGCGGCATGAATAACGCCGTTGGGATGGGTTTGGGGTGGCCACCATATTGCTACACGAGCTCAGATCGCGCCAGGCGGTCTGTCTGCCGATTGCCCCGAGCGCGCTTGAAGGTGTCCGGGTTTTGAAACACCGAACTGGTAGATTGCCTTGAGAGGCTTCTTTGCGCTTCTACTGCAAGGGCCGCGGTGTGCTCCTCTGTTCAGAGAGAGCGCTCTGTGTTTCCATTGACTATAATAACTCCGCGAGGTCCTGGCATCTTGAGCTTGAGGTATGCATAATGTGGTACCGCATTCAATCTAGCGAATGCGGTTCGTCCGAGTAGCGCGTGATAACCACTGTGGAACGGGACTATATCGAAGATTAACTCTTCGCTTCGGAAGTTATCCGGGGATCCGAAGACCACTTCCAGTGTAATTGAGCCTATGCAGTGGGCCTCTACGCCTGGAATGATGCCTTTAAAGGTCATTTTTGTGGGTTTGATCCTTGAGGGGTCTATACCCATTTTGCGCACTGTGTCCTGATAAAGCAGGTTCAGGCTGCTGCTGCCGTCCATAAGGACTCGAGTGAGGTGAAATCCGTTGATGATTGGGTCTAGTACCAGTGCGGCGAATCCACCGTGACGGATACTAGTGGGGTGGTCCCTGCGAGCAAAGGTGATCGGACAGGAGGACCAAGGGTTGAACTTTGGGGCAACTGGCTCCAACCAATATACGTTCCTGAGGGCACGCTTCCGCTCCCTCTTGGGGATGTGGGTTGCATATATCATGTTCACCGTCCGCACTTGCAGGGGAAACCTCTTCTGTCCTCCAGTGTGCGGCTGCTGGGGTTCTTCCTCATCATCGCTATGCGGCCCCTTGTCCTTGTTTTCGGCAATTAACTTGCCGGCCTGCTTGAACACCCAACAATCCCTGTTGGTGTGATTGGCTGGCTTGTCTGGGGTGTCGTGTATTTGACACGAGCGATTGAGTATACGGTCCAAGCTGGACGGACCCAGCATGCTTTGTTTGAATGGCTTTTTCCACTGACCAGGTTTAGAGCCTTTGAATCCGGCATTGATTGTCGTATCCTCAGTACTTTTGCTGTTAATGCGGTGCTTATGCTTGTTGCGACGTGACCTGCTATTGTCGTCCTTGGTATCTGAGGTACCATGGTTCTTTGATATGTTATTACTGCGAGCCAACCAGCTGTCTTCTCCCGCACAAAAGCGGGTCATGAGCGTCGTGAGAGCTGCCATAGATTTCGGCTTTTCCTGACCAAGGTGCCGGGCTAGCCACTCGTCTCGGATGTTGTGCTTGAAAGCCGCTAAGGCCTCCGCATCCGGACAGTCAATGATTTGATTTTTCTTTGTAAGGAACCGAGTCTAGAATTGCCTGGCCGACTCTTCTGGCTGCTGAATTATGTGGCTCAAGTCATCGGTGTCTGGTGGTCGCACATAAGTGCCCTGAAAGTTGTCGAGGAATGCGGCTTCCAGATCTTCCCAACAGCTAATGGAGTCCGCTGGCAAGCTATTAAGCCAATGCCGCGCTGGTCCTTTGAGTTCTAGTGGGAGGTATTTGATGGCATGTAAGTCATCACCGCGGGGCATGTGGATGTGGAGGAGGAAGTCCTCAATCCATACTACGGGATCTGTTGTGCCGTCTTATGATTCAATGTTTATAGGTTTGGAACCTTCTGGGAATTGATGTTCCATTACTTCATCTGTGAAGCATAAGGGGTGTGCGGCGCCTCTGTATTGGACTATATCGCGACGCAGCTCGTATGGGTCCTGCCCGCTGTGTTCGGCCCGGCCAGATTTGCTTTTACTGTATCCGGCGTGATGTTTATCGTCTCGTAGAGTAGTGCGCTCTCGTGATCCGTAGATCGATCTTGAATGCTTTGCTTTGTCCTCCAATATGTCTCGCAGGTCTGGCGTATCTCCCCTTGCCTTTTTATTTGGATGGCGTTAGGGTGGAGGCTGAGCTTTTGGCTAGAATGCCTCTCTATCGCGGCCACGAGGTGGCCGATTAGCTGAATCATACGCTTCTTCCTCCAGTCGGGGTAGTAACCTGCGCCTTGGGTAACTCTTGGAGGGACGCTCGAGTTTATATTCCTCGGCCGCGAGGACTTTAGTCCATTTGTCAGCTAGCAGATCTTGATCAGCTTGAAGCTGTTGCTGCTTTTTCTTCAGGCTGTTTGCCGTGGCCATAAGCCTGTGCTTGAAGCGCTCTTGTTCGACGGGATCCTCTGGTACGGTGAATTCATCATCGCCGAGGCTTGCCTCGTCTTTGGAGGGGGCATGTAATTGTCGTCATCCTCCTCTCTGCCAGCCGCTCTCTCAGGAGAGCTGGCTCCTTCATCCTCCTGCTCTAAATCTTGCTGGGGGGGATTGTTGTTGTCTTCGGCGCTATCCAGAGTGTTATTATCTCTTGTGCCGGTATCACCACTTGTGCTTTGGTGGGACTTATAGCGGCGCCGCTGACGTCGGCGCTTGGGTTGCTTCTTGGAGGGGTCATCCTCCGCCATCTCGTCACCGTTGCCTTCGTTGGGTGTATCCACCATGTATATGTCATACGACGAGGTGGCTTTCCAGTGCCCTATAGGTGCTGGTTCATGTTCGTCTCCTACATCGTCGTCCATACCGTCGATGTCTTCGGAGTCGAAGTCGAGCATGTCGGTTAAATCATCGATAGTGGCTACAAAGTGGGTGGTGGGTGGGCGTCGAATTTCTTCATCGTCCGCATCCCAATCCTGTTGGCCATAATCCGGACAGGGCTCTCCTGACAAAGAGAGAGACCTTAGTGAATTCAGAATGTCGCCGAAGGGCGAGTGCTGAAAGATATCCGTGGCAGTGAATTCCATGATCGGTGCCCTATCGGATTCGATTGGCAGGGGCGCGGATGGTTCGGGGTCCGTAAGAGAGTCCGGCACCTTGGAGTCACGGGCTGCGCAGAGGATTATGCTGGTGTTTGGCTCGATCGCTGTCGAGACTGCAGCCCCTGAGGCGGTGTCTAGCCACCCGTCCTCGATTGGCACAGCTGGCTCCGAGCTAAGGGTCGGAGCTGATGCGGGCGCGGCCTCTGGGTACCGTCCGGTGGCAGTGCTAGGTCATACCCATCGCGACAGTGCGGCGCGCCCGGCTATGGCTCGAAACCGTCGAAGATCAAGTCCCCACGGATGTTGGCCATGTAATTCAAACTTCCAAATCTGACCTGATGGCTAGGGGCATAGCTTTCAATCTGCTCCAGATGGCCAAGCGAATTAGCCCGCAGTGCAAAGCCGCCGAATACGAAGATCTGTCCGGGGAGAAAAGTCTCACCCTGGACCGCATCGCTATCGATGATAGTAGGAGCCATCAAGCCTAACGGCGACGACACAGAGGAACTCTCAATGAAAGCACCAATGTCGGTGTCAAAACCGGCGGATCTCGGGTAGGGGGTCCCGAACTGTGCGTCTAGGCCGGATGGTAACAGGAGGCAAGGGACACGAAGTTTTACCCAGGTTCAGGCCCTCTTGATGGAGGTAAAACCCTACGTCCTGCTTGATTAATATTGATGATATGGGTGTTACAAGAGTAGATCTACCACGAGATCACAGAGGCTAAACCCTAGAAGCTAGCCTATGGTATGATTGTATGTTGTGATTGTTGTCCTACGGACTAAAACCCTTCGGTTTATATAGACACCGGAGAGGGTTAGGGTTACACAAGGTCGGTTACAAAGGAGGAGATATCCATATACGTATTGCCTAGCTTGCCTTCCACGCTAAGTAGAGTCCCATCCGGACACGAGACAAAGTCTTCAATCTTGTATCTTCATAGTCTAACAGTCCGCCCAATGGAGATAGTCCATCCATCCGGAGACCCCCTAATCCAGGACTCCGACAACGGCCTTCATCTTCTCCCGGTGCATCTTGACGCGGGAAAAGGCCATCCGCACACCCTCTATGCACGCCGAGTGCTTCACAGCTTCAACCCGGGGCAGGGCGTCGCCAAGTCGCTTGACCAAGCCGAAGTAGCTGCTCGGAATGGGTTCGCCTGGCCATAGTCGGACTATGATGTCCTTCATGGGCAAACCGAACATCCTATGCAGCTCAGCCAACTACATCATCTGGTTGTTTAGCAGTGCTGGCCTTTCTCGCGCCAGGTAATGGGACTAGAAGAGCTTCTCCGTGGTGTTTCCCTCCTGGGACCGAAAGAATTGCGCGGCGTCGGCCGTACTCCTTGGGAGATCAGCAAAGGCGTCTGGAGAACTCCATAGTCGATTAAGCAAGGCATATCTCCGATCGCGAAATATACTCTATAAAAGAAAGGGCTCACCAGCTGCTATCTGTCCGGCATGCTTGTTCTCCTCGCGAGCCGCCTGGGACTCGGTCCGCGCCTCGTTGGCCTCCTGAAGAGCCTTGGTTAGTGATACGTCTCCAACGTATCTATAATTTTTTATTGTTCCATGATGTTTTATTATCAATCTTGGATGTTTATGATCATTTTATAGTCATTTTATATCATTTTTGGTACTAACCTATAGACATAGTGCCAAGTGCCAGTTGCCATTTTCCATGTTTTTTACATCATAGAAAATCAATATCAAACGGAGTCCAAATGCCACGAAACTTTACGAGGATTTTTACGGGCCAGAAGGAAGGCAATGGGCTTTGGTTGCACCTGGGGGTGCCCCGAGGGGCGCACAACCCACCAGGGCACGCCAGGAGGCCCAGGTGCGCCCTGGTGGGTTGTGCCCACCTCGGGTTCCCCCCGGACCGCCTCTCTGCTCTATAAATACCACAATATTCCAGAAACCCTAAAGGCATCGACGAAATATTCATCCAGCCACCGCAAAGTCCAGAACCACCAGATCCAATCTAGACACCATCTCGGATGGGGTTCAACACCTCCATTGGTGCCTCTCTGATGATGCGTGAGTAGTTCTTTGTAGACATTCAGGTCCGTAGTTAGTAGCTAGATGGCTTTCTCTCTCTCGCTGAATTCTCAGTACAATGGTCTCTTGGAGATCCATATGATGTAACTCTTTTGTGGTGTGTTTGTTGGTATCTGATGAACTTCAATTTTATGGTCAGTCATATCTTTTATATCCATGGAAGTTATTTGATTTTCTTTGATCTCTTATATGCATGATCTCTTATAGCCTCGTATTTCTTCTCCGATATTTGGCTTTTATTTCTCCAACTTGATATATTTATCTTGCAATGGGAGGAGGTGCCCGGTAGTGGGTTCGATCTTACGGTGCATGATCCAAGTGACAGAAAGGGAACCGACACGTATGTATCATTGCTAGTAAGGATAAAAGGACGAGATATATATCTACCGCCATATAGATAAACGGATCTTGTCTACATCATGTCATCGTTCTTATTGCATTACTCCGTTTGTCCATGAACTTAATACACTAGATGCATGCAGGATAGCGGTCGATGTGTGGAGTAATAGTAGTAGATGCAGGCATGAGTCGGTCTACTAATCTTGGACGTGATGCCTATGTAATGATCATTGCCTGGATATCATCATAATTATTTGAAGTTCTATTAATTGCCCAACAGTAATTTGTTTACCCACCATTTGCTATTTTTCTCGAGATAAGCCACTAGTGAAACCTACGGCCCCCGGGTCTTCTTTCTCATATATTTGCCTTGTGATCTACTTTTCCATTGCATTTTTATTTAGACCTATTAAACCAAAAAATACAAAAATACCTTGCTGCGTTTTATCTTTATTTATTTTATTTGGCGTTCGATCTATAAATCTACTACAATTTACCTCACGTTCGTTTGCCTATCTTGAGGCGCCGTACCCCGGAAGGGATTGACAACCCCTTTAACACGTCGGGTTGCGAGGTGTTGTTATTTGTGTGCAGGTGCTGCTTACGCTGTGTTGCTTCGTTCTCCTACTAGTTCGATACCCTGGTTTCGTAACTGAGGGAAATACCTACCGTCGTTGTGCTACATCATCCTTCCCTCTCCAGGGAAATACCGACGTAGTTCCAGCTACCATCAAGGAGAATTTTTGGCACCGTTGCCGGGGAGGATCTTCAAAATAACCAGGTTCCTAATCACAAATCTCATCTCCTTGCAATTTACATTATTTGCCATTTGCCTCTTGTTTTCCTCTCCCCCACTTCACAAAAATTTGCCGTTTTATTCGCCTCTCTTTTTCTGTTCACCGTTTTCTTGCCGGATCTGTTTTTGTGTGTGAGATCTTGTTTGCCGTTATGGATAATTCCTGCTCTATTGCTTGCACTCCCGAGAACGAGGTTCTCAATTTTAAACAAAGGGGAGGAGAAAGTTTAAAAGATGCTTGGTATAGAATTTGCAATGCTCATAATAGATCTATCCGTAAGCAATCTACCGTTGTGCTTCTGCGTTGTTTTTATGTTGGCATCACCACTTGGTATAGATTCATCCTTGATACGATTACTCGTGGAAATTTCTTAACGAGTCCTCCTTTGGATGCTCTTAATGCTATGGGAAATTTAGTGGGCTCACCACCTCTTATGGTTAATGAAACAATTTTGACTCTTGAGCATGTTATGGACAGACTAGATGTTATTAAAAAGAAAATGCTCACCGAAGATCATATGGAAATTATACATAAAAATATGCATAATTTTTCTACTAATCTTGGGTCAAAAGCGGGCAATATCTTTAAGTTGTTAAAAGAGAGGGGTACTTTAATCCATGAAAGAATAGAAGAAAGTCCGTCTCGGATCGATAAATTGGAAGAAATCTTCAGTAATCTAAGCACGACTTTTACTATCATTAAAATTATTGAGGAAACTCCTGTAAAGAGTATGAGATCTAGGAACAAGGGTGGAACTTCTAGTGATAGCAATAAATTAGATCTTAAGATGATTAGTATTCACCCTAATTTTGTTGAAGTGATAAGGGATCCTTTTTGTAAGAATGAAATCTTTGAATTTATTCCTAGGAGTGTTGTTATTTCAAATATTTATGCTGAATGTTTAAGGGATTCTAAGTGTTTGATTGAAGAGTTGGACAAAGATGACAAAACTTAGATCCATGCTTTATGCCTAGCTAAGGGCGTAAACCTATAGCGCTTGTTGGGAGGCAACCCAATGAATAAAATTTATTTTTGCTTTTTTCTTTCTGTTCTTGAGTGTTAGCACAATTATGCTACTGTTATGATTGTGTTTTTTATGTTTTAATTAGTGTTTGTGCCAAGTATAGCCTTTAGGATCTTCTTGGCAATAGTTGTTTGATCTTGCTGAAAAAACAGAAAGTTTTGCACTCACGAAAACAATTATAATTTTTTACCAGAGAGTGATAAAATACCCATTCCAATTGAGTAGATCAATATACAAATTTCTCAGGTTGTCCTAATTTGGCATAATTTTTGGAGTTACAGAAGTACTCGAAATAGTCAGATTGCTACAGACTATTATGTTTTGACAGATTCTATTTTCTTTGTGTTGTGTGCTTATTTTGATGCCTCTATGGTTTTCTTTGATGAGTTTTTGTCATAGAAAAGTTGGAATACAGTAGATATAATACAAAAACAAAATATTAATTGGTTTGATACATCACTTATAGTAGTGGTTTATTATTCTTATACTAATGGATCTCACGAAGGTTTTTGTTGAGTTTTGTGTGATTGAAGTTTTCAAGTTTTGGGTTATCTTACGATGGATGAAGGAAGGATGTAAGAGCCTAAGCTTGGGGATGCCCCGACATCCCAAGCTATCCAAGAATGAGCAACCAACTAAGCTTGGGGATGCCCCTGAGCGGCATCCCCGCTTTCTTCCAACAACTATCGGTATTTTACTCGAGACTATATTTTTATTGGTCACATGATATGTGTTTTGCTTGGAGCGTCTTGTATGATATGTGTCTTTGCTTGTTTTATTTTGTGTTTTAAGTCATCAATCCTTGCTGGACACACCTATTTGAGAGAGCCAAAATTATATCATGACTTGTTAGAATTGCTCTCTATGCTTCACTTAAATCTTTTATGAGCTAGGACTTGCTCTAGTGCTTCACGTATATCTTTTTGAGCACGGTGTGCTTTGTTATTTTTGAAGAAATACTCTCTTGCTTCACTTAGATTTGTTTGAAGGTTAGTAAAATTTTCAAGAAATTCTCTCTTGCTTCACTTAAATTATTTTGAGAGAAAGAAAATTTGTTATGCTCATGATCTTCACATATATTTGTTCGAGCTTATGAAAAGCAACACATGAAAATTAGTGCCAAAGTGATAGATATCCAAGAAGGATAAAGTAAAAAAATGTCATGAAGATCATTGGACAAAATAAACTTGATTCTTAGTAATAGTTTGAGAAATGACGATGTGATATGTGGGTTATGTTGATGAGTAATTATGCTTTAGTAGGAATATTGGTGTTAAGGTTTGTGATTCCCTATGCATGCACGAAAGTCAATAGTCATGCAATGAAAGTTACATCCTACTCGTGGTGCATTATCCGGTGTTAATTATGCTTAGTGCTTGCTTCTGAGATTATTCGTTTCTTCGTTGGTTGCTTCTCAATCTTTTTGCTAGCCTTCATTTTGCACTAAGTATGACCTCTACTTGTGCATCCAAAATCCTTTAAAGCGGTTTTGCCACATGATTCCACTATATCTACCTATATGCGGTATTCTTTTGCCGTTCTAAGCAAATTTTCATGTGCCATCTCTAATTTTCAAAATAAACTTCTCTTTTGTGTGTTTGTTTCGCTCGCGGAGCAGTGAGGGGTGGCTAATATTTTCAATGCTAGATGTGTTATTCTCAACATGAGTGTTTATTCACTTGTCATTGCACGAGAGTAAGGCAAAGGTATTAGGGATGCCCAGTCCTGAAATGAAAAAAAAAATTACTTTATGTTGTCAAATAATAAATTCCTTGGAAAGTGTTGGTATGGAGGGCACCCGTGGATACGGTTAGCCATGGAAAGTGAAAGTTATGGTGGAAAAAGGAATAAAATTTATTTTCTGTTTGGGAACCACCTATGGCATATCTAGCATGGAAAGTGTTGGGAACTCTAAGTCGTTTTCATTGGTGGGATGGATACACCTCCCAAAATCTTTTATCTCTATTTTTTTGCTTTGAGCTCTGGCACCTCTACAAATCCCTACTTCCCTCTACGAAGGGCCTTTCTTTTACTTTATGCAATTTTTATTTTGAAATTTGAGTCTCCATCTTCTCTCACAAAAGCACCAACTAGGAGGCAATATGATCATGCTCAAGTATTGAGTGTAGTTAATATTCAAGTGTGTTTCATGAATGGATCAATGTTTGAGCATGATGGGCTAGGAATAACTTGTTTTAGCATTGATATTTTGAAAGACATGGTTGCTTGTTGATATGCTTGAGTATCTAAATTATTATGTCAAAACTAGACTATTGCTTTGAATCACATAAAAGTCCAAATGTCCATGCTATAAAGAAAAGAATATAATATGACATGATGAATAGCACTCCACATCAAAAATTCTGTTTTTATCGCTTACCTACTCGAGGACGAGTAGGAGTTAAGCTTGGGGATGCTGATATGTCTCCAACGTATCTATAATTTTTTATTGTTCCATGTTGTTTTATCATCAATCTTGGATGTTTTGTAATCATTTTACAGTCATTTTATATCATTTTTTGGTACTAACCTATTGAGATAGTGCCAAGTGATAGTTGTTGTTTTTTCCATGTTTTTTACATCACAAAAAAATCAATATCAAACGGAGTCCAAATGACATGAAACTTTACAGAGATTTTTTACGGGCCAGAAGGAAGGCAATGGGCCCTGGTTGCACCTGGGGGTGCCTCGAGGGGCACAACCCTCTAGGGCGTGCCAGGAGGCCCAGGCGCACCCTGGTGGGTTGTGTCCACCTCGGGTGCCCCCCGGACCGTCTCTTTGCTCTATAAATACCACAATATTCCAAAAACCCTAAAGGCATCGACAAAATATTCATCCAGCCGCCGCAGAGTCCAGAACCACCAGATCCAATCTAGACACCATCTCGGATGGGGTTCACCACCTCCATTGGCGCCTCTCCGATGATGCGTGAGTAGTTCTTTGTAGACCTTCGGGTCCGTTTAGTAGCTAGATGGCTTTCTCTCTCTCGCCGAATTCTCAATACAATGGTCTCTTGGAGATCCAAATGATGTAACTCTTTTGCGGGGTGTTTGTAGGGATCTGATGAACTTCGAGTTTATGATCAGTCATATCTTTTTCTATCCATGAAAGTTATTTGAGTTTCTTTGATCTCTTATATGCATGATCTCTTATAGCCTCGTATTTCTTCTCCGATATTTGGGTTTTGTTTGGCCAACTTGATCTCTTTATCTTACAATGGGAAGAGGTGCCCGGTAGTGGGTTTGATCTTGCGGTGCTTGATCCCAGTGATAGAAAGGGAACCGGCACGTATGTATCATTGCTACTCAGGATAAAAAGACGAGATCTATATCTACCGCCATATAGATAAACGGATCTTGTCTACATCATGTCATCGTTTTTATTGCATTACTCCATTTTCCATGAACTTAATACACTAGATGCATGCTGGATAGCGGTCGATGTGTGGAGTGATAGTAGTAGATGCAGGCATGAGTCAGTCTACTAATCTTGGACGTGATGCCTATGTAATGATCATTGCCTGGATATCGTCATAATTATTTGAAGTTCTATCAATTGCCCAACAGTAATGTGTTTACCCACCGTTTGTTATTTTTCTCGAGAGAAGCCACTAGTGAAACCTACGGCCCCGGGTCTTCTTTCTCATATATTTGCCTTTCGATCTACTTTTCCTTTGCATTTTTATTCAGATCTATTAAACAAAAAAATACAAAAATACCTTGTTGCATTTTATCTTTATTTATTTTATTTGACGTTCGATCTATCAATCTACTACAATTTACCTCATGTTCGTTTGCCTATCTTGAGACGTCGTACCCCGGAAGGGATTGACAACCCCTTTAACACGTCGGGTTGAGTGGTGTTGTTATTTGTGTGCAGGCACTGCTTACGTTGTGTTGTTTGGTTCTCCTGCTGGTTCGATACCTTGGTTTCATAACTGAGGGAAATACCTATTGTCGTTGTGCTACATCATCCCTCCCTCTCCAGGGAAATACCGACGTAGTTCCAGCTACCATCAGTGAGATCGTCTGCTTGGGCCTTATTCTTCTCCTCCAAGGTCTCACACTTGTTGGCGGCATCTTGAAGCTCCTGCTCCACGTCTGTCACCCGCTCCTCATACTTCCGGCGGGTGACCTTCTCGGCCTCTAAATCCGCAGCCGCTTTGTCAGCGGCCGCTTGGCTCACCCGCGCCTGCTCCTTGGCTTGGGCGAGGGCGCTATTCAGGGCCTCGACCTCGGTCGCACTACCTGCAAATATGATCAGGATAATGCAGGAGATTAGACCCTGCATTGGCATATTACTTTGGGGGCGTAAACTTTTTTTCAAAACATACCTTGCGCCTCATCAAACAGCTTGTTGATGCGGACGAGGTCCTCATCGGCCCGCTCCAGCTTCCAGTTAAGTTCGGACACTTCGGCGGCCTGGGTGGTTGCCGCTAACAGTGAAGCCTATATGTCAAAATAAACAAGTATATTATCTCCTGCGGGTACTATTTGATCCTCTATTCAGCACTTCTTTGCAAAAGTCGAACAGAGTCTCAGGGGCTACTATCTATACACAGGCATATTTTTTGCACATGCAAAGCAGCTAAGAATATTACATCATGTACCTCAAAGCCTGTTAATAGGCTGGTAAAGGCTTCGTTCAACCCACTTTTGGTGGGTTGAACCTTCTCAACCACCGTACCCATAAGGGTACGGTGCTCCTCCACAATGGAAGCATGCCAAAGCGCTTCCACGAGAGTGTTCGGCGCCTCTGGATTCATAGAGGTTGCTACTGGAGTCGATGCTCCCCCCCCCTTTCAAAGGAGGTTGCTCGCTCGATTCCGAAGTCGTACGGGTCTCTAAAACAATATTCGGCTGGGGCCGGATTGGTCATGGCCCCCGTTACCAGTCTCCATGGGGGTCGGTTCCCCCATGTTCTCGGCAGCCGAGGTGTTACCCTCTGGCGCCATCTGGGCGGCCTCCTGCACCTCGCCATGGCCCGGAGAGGCTCTTCGGGACAACACTTTGGTGTTGTCCATGGCAGTTGGCTGGGAGGCTTGCGGAGGCATCTCGCTCTCCACCATCTCCGGCCCCAGCGAGGTCTCAGCTTGGGGGAGTTGATACGTCCATTTTGCATCATGCTTCTATGTCGATATTTATTGCATGATGGACTGTTATTACACATTATGTCTCAATACTTATGCCTATTCTCTCTTATTTTACAAGGTTTGCACGAAGAGGGTGAATGCCGGCAGCTGGAATTATGGGCTGGAAAAGGAGCAAATATTATAGGCCTATTCTGCACAACTCCAAAAGTCCTGAAACTCCACGGAAGTCAGTTTTAGAACGTATAAAAAATATTGGGCAAAGAAAGCACTAGAGGGGGGCCACCTACCATCCACGAGGGTGGGGGCGCGCCCTACCCCCCTGGGCGCGCCCCCTGTCTCGTGGGCCCCTGGCAAGCCTCCAGTGCCCATCTTTGGCTATATGAAGTCTTTTGTCCTGGAAAAAATCATAAGCAAGCTTTTGGGATGAAGCACCGCCGCCATGAGGCGGAACCTTGGCGTAACCAATCTAGGGCTTCGGCAGAGCTTTTCTGCCAGGGAAACATCCCTCCGGGAGGGGGAAATCGTCACCATCGTCATCACCATCGATCCTCTCATCGGGAGGGGGTCAATATCCGTCGACATCTTCACCAGCACCATCTCAAACCCTAGTTCATCTCTTGTATCCAATCTTTGTCCCAAAACCGCAGATTGGTACATGTGGGTTGCTAGTAGTATATTGATTACTCCTTGTAGTTGATGCTAGTTGGTTTATTTGGTCGAAGATCATATGTTCAGATCCTTTATGCATATTAATACCCCTCTGATTATGAACATAAATATGATTTGTGAGTAGCTACGTTTGTACCTCAGGACATGGGAGAAGTCTTGCTATAAGTAGTCAAGTGAATTTGGTATTCGTTCGATATTTCGATGAGATGTATGTTGTCTCTCCTCTAGTGGTATCATGTGAACATCGACTACATGACACTTCACCATTGTTTGGGCCTAGGGGAAGGCATTGGGAAGTAATAAGTAGATGATGGGTTGCTAGAGTGACAGAAGCTTAAATCCTAGTTTATGCGTTGCTTCGTAAGGGGCTGATTTGGATCCATATGTTTGATGCTATGGTTAGGTTTACCTTAATACTTCTTTTGTAGTTGCGGATGCTTGAAAGAGGGGTTAATCATAAGTGGGATGCTTTTCCACGTAAGGGTAGTACCCAACAACCGGTCCACCCACATATCAAATTATCAAAGTACCGAACGCGAATCATATGAACGTGATGAAAACTAGCTTGACGATAATTCACATGTGTCCTCGGGAGCGCTTTCCTTTATATAAGAGTTTGCCCAGGCTTGTCCTTTGTTACAAAAAGGATTGGTCCATCTTGCTGCATCTTATTTACTTTTATTACTTGTTACCCGTTACAAATTACCTTATCACAAAACTATCTGTTACCGATAATTTCAGTGCTTGCAGAGAATACCTTACTGAAAATTTCTTACCATTTCCTTCTGGTCCTCGTTGGGTAACACTCTTACTTATCGAAAGGACTACGATAGATCCCCTATACTTGTGGGTCATCAGGTGGCCGGATGAGCGCAGTCAAGGCCGATGTCTTCGGTCGTCTCCGGCCACGACTTCTGGGCCTTGAAAAGCAGCTTCCAGATCTCTTCGTGTGTCATGCCGAAGAATTGTTGCAGGGTTCGAGGGCCAGCCGGATTGAACTCCCACATGTGGACAGGCCGGCGCTGGCAGGGGAGAATCCGGGGAAAAATCATCACCTAAATCACATCAGCGAGACTGGTGTTCTTCTCCATCATATTTTTTATGCGCTCTTGCAGCATCATCACCTCATCAGACGATGCCCAATCTAGGCCCTTGTTAATCCACGACGCGAGCCGCATTGGGGGTCCGGATTTAAACTCATGAGTGGCGGCCCATGTGGTGCCGCGAGGTTTAGTGATGTAGAACCACTCCTATTGCCATCCCTTCACGATCTCCACAAAGGCCCCTTTGGGACAGGTAACGTTGGGGAGCTTGCTCACCATGGTGCCACCGCAGTCCGCATGTTGCCCATCGACCACTTTAGGCTTCACGTTGAAGATTTTACGCCATAGGCCGTAGTGGTGGGAATGTGGAGGAGCTCCTCGCATACGACGATAAACGCCGAAGTGTGGAGGAAGGAATTTGGGGCTAGATCGTGGAAATCTAGCCCATAATAGAACATGAGGCCACGTAAGAAGGGGTGGAGAGGAAACCCTAGTCCGCGGAGGAAGTGGGGGATAAACACCACCCTCTCATTGGGCTCCGGAGTGGGGATGATCTGTTTTTTGGCAGGGAGCCGATGCACGATGTTCGCGGCCAAGTACCCCGCTTCCCGGAGTTCCTTGACTTTCCTCTCCGTGACGGAGGAAACCATCCACTTGCCCTGCGAGCCAGAGCCGGCCATGGCTGGAAGGGTTGGGCGGTGGGAAAGGTTGAAGATTGGGTGCTGAAGCTCAAGGATGGGAAGGCTGAGGAAGGAAAAAGGCGTGGGGTAAAAAGATGGATCTTCATCCGCTTATATAGGCAGTGAATATCAAACGCCCCCCCCCCACTAGCCTTAAAACTCACCTATTCCCAAGGGACGTGTGCATGGCACAGTTGGATTACCCAAACCCGTATTGATAGAGGTTGCGCCTCAAAGCACGAAAAGGGAGGCCAAAAAATAGTTTGAAATAATAAAAAGGCCAGATGTGACATTGCGATGAAAAGGCTGTTAGTAGATATGCCTTATTAAGTATTGTACCCTTGTGGTGAGGGTTGAGACTATTATACAGAGCCGGATATAGTTCTATTGTTCAGAAGACTGCTTTGTACGCGGAGAAGGAACCCGCCTTGCAATGCCAAAGACAATATACGTGTTGAACACATTGTCATTGAAGACTGGTTAAGGGGATACTTAGGGAGTCCCAGATTAGGGGGTCCTCGGGTGTCCGGGCTATTTGATATGGGCCACACTGATGGGCCGTGAAGATACAAGGAAAAAGACATCCCCCCGTGTGTGGATGGGACTCTCCTTCGCGTGGATGGCAAGCCTAGCGTCCGGATGTATAATTTCCTTTCTCTGTAAACCGACTCTGTACAACCCTAGGCCCCTCTGGTGTTTATATAAACCGGAGGGTTTAGTCCGTAGAGGCTATCAGAATTCATACAGGCTAGACATTTAGGGTTTAGCCATTATGATCTCGAGGTAGATCAACTCTTGTAACCCCTATACTCGTCAAATACAATCAAGAAGAACGTAGGGTTTTACCTCCATTAAGAGGGCCCGAACCTGGGTAAACATCTTGTTCCCTTTGTCTCCTATTACCTTCAATCCTCAGACGCACAGTTCGGGACCCCCTACCCGAGATCGGTTGGTTTTGAAACCGACAGTTACCCCTCAACCTACTGCACCTATTGAAAATATTGGTTATGAAATTCCTTCAGGTATGATAGAACAACTGCTAGCTAATCCTTATGCTGGAGATGGAAATGAACATCATGATATGCCCTTGATATATGTGGATGAAATTTGTGGATTATTTAAGCTTGCAGGTTTACCCAGAGATGAAGCTAAGAAGAAGGTATTCCCTTTATCTTTGAAGTGAAAAGCATTGGCATGGTATAGGCTATGCGATGATATTGGATCTTGGAATTGGAATTTCACCAAAAAAATTATCCTATGCATCTAGTTCATTGTGATCAGAACTGTATATATAGTTTTGGCCTCGTGAAGGAGAAAGTATCGCTCTAGCTTCGGGGAGGCTTAAGTCAATGTTATATTCATACCCCAATCATGAGCTCTCAAGGGAAATAATTATTCAGAATTTTTATGCTTGGCTTTCTCATGATGATCAATCCATGCTTGATACTTCTTGCACTGGTTCCTTTATGAAGAAGACTATTCAATTCAGGTGGGATCTTTTAGAAAGAATTAAATGCAACTCTGAAGATTGGGAACTCGATGAAGGTAAAGAGTCAGGTATTAAGCTTAAGTATGATTGTGTTAAATCTTTTATGAATATCGATGCTTTTGAAAAGTTTAGCACTAAATATGGACTTGACTCTGAGATAGTAGCCTCCTTTTGTGAATCATTCTCTACTCATGTTGATCTCCCTAAGGAGAAGTGGTTTAAATATCACCCCCTATTAAATAAGAAATTAAAGAACCGGTAATAGCTAAAGATGAAACTATTGTTTATAATGTTGATCCAGTTGTTCCTACTACTTGTATTGGAAAACAACTTTTCCCTGTTAGGATAAAGGAACATGCTAAAGTTTCAATTGTGGTGAACAAAAGTTATATCAGAGCATCCAAATCTGCTGAACAAATCAAAGTAGAACCTAGTGTTGCTATGGTTAAAGATCTCCTGGTTTAAAATATAGATGGGCATGTTATTTACTTCTGTGATGAAGTTGCTCGGATTGCCAAACCCGATGAAAAAGATAAACATAGACCTATTGTTGGCATGCATGTTGTCTCAGTTAAAATAGGAGATCATTGTTATCATGGTTTATGTGACATAGGTTCTAGCGTGAGTGATATTCCTTTTACCTTATATCAAGAAATTATGAAAGACATAGCACCTGCTGAAATAGAAGACATAGATGTTACTATTAAACTTCCTAATAGAGACACCATCACACCACTTGGGATTGTTAGAGATGTTGAAGTCTTGTGTGGGAAAATAAAATACCCTACTGATTTTCTTGTTCTTGGTTCCCCACAAGATGACTTTTGTTCCATTATCTTTGGTAAACCTTTCTTGAACACCGTTAATGCTAAAATAGATTATGAGAAACAAACTGTCGGTGTTAGTTTTGGTGATGAGTCTCATGAGTTTAATTTTTCTAAGTTTAGTAGAAAACATCATAAGAAGGAGTTGTCTAGTAAGGATGAAATAATTGGTCTTGCTTCTATTACTTTGCCTCCTACGGATCCACTAGAACATTATTTGCTAGACCATGAAAATGATATGCATCTGCATGAAAGAAATGAAATAGATAAAATTTTCTTTGAACAACGACCTCTGCTTAAACACAATTTGCCTATTGAAACTCTAGGAGGTCCTTCTTCACCTAAAGGTGATCATGTGTTTGAATTAAAACAATTACCAGACACTTTGAAATATGCTTATCTTGATGAGAAAAAAGATATATCATGTTATTATTAGTGCTAACCTTTCAGAACATGAAGAAGAAAGATTATTGAAGGTTCTGAAGAAGCACCGAGCTGCTATTGGATATACTCTTGATGGTTTAAAGGGCATTAGTCCACTACTACATGATGCTACTAACGTGACACTACGATCAGAGACCCTTCGAGAAACTGTTGCGATGCAATGATCGCAAATGGTGGTGTAGGAAAACCATTAGAAATGTATAAAACGTTTGCGATGAAGGATGCATCAAACACGGTTCAGGTTTTAGTTGCGTGTGCGATGAAGGGAATATGGTTTAGTTCAATTAACTGTTTGTGATGAGGAGGAACAAAAGAAACAGACAGCTAGATGAAGGTGTGTGCGATGTACAGCATACGGTTCACTCGAATGAACTGTTTGTGATTAGGCAACACAAAAGAAATGGACAGCCCGATCAAGGTTTGTGTGATGTACATCATACGGTTCACTCGGATGAACTGTTTGTGATTAGGCAAGAGAACAGAAACGGTTCAATATAACAAGATGTGTGTGATACGCGGCAAACAGGTCTGTAATCAAAATGTGTGCGAAGACCGATAATAACACAGACGATTGCTTCTAATAAGACGTATGTGATATGCTCTGTCTACACAACATCTATTGGCCATTGTAGGACGAGTGATCATCCGAATACATGGCATACGGTTGATCCATCCGACCTATTTGTGATGGAATAGGTCGTGTGTGTTGTGGGCAAATGCTTGCTAGTATTCAACCGTTTGGGATTGATGAATTCATCACCGACGAGATCCCTAGTGTGGCCCGTGTTCATCTGATCATCATCTACTTCTTGTGCTAGCTCGAGGCCAAGTTTCCATTAATTGATGGCGTTTTATGAACACACCACCATTTCCCTCCATTTCCTCACCTGTTTCCCGCAACCCTGCTATATTGCGCGTAGGGGGTGCGCGAAGCACGGAGGCGACAAGCGCAGCTTGTAGCACATCCACCTTTTCCAAGCATGCCAACCCACCAAAGCGCCGCCTCTGCCATCAACCTCGTCGACGAGGAAAACAAGCAGGCGCCACGGCCCGTCGAGGCCGAGGCGCTCCCCGGCAATGCGATGGACGACGCTGTGATGCGCGTCATCGCTAGGGTTGAGCAGACCTTTGGCGCATGGCGCTTGAGCGCCGCGGATCAAGATAGGCATGTCAGCGCTGACAGGCTGCAGCACACCGCACAACATGATCGATGGCATGTCGTAGAGCAAGCTAGGCACGTCTGCACCGATAGGCTGCAGCTCGCCGCACGGCGAGACCGTTGGAGCGCCGCAGAGCGAGAGGTGCGGCGCACCGCACAGTAAGAGCGGATCCATCAGCGGTTGCCTGCTATCGACACGGCGTCGCACCTGGGTACACGTCCCGTCAGTACCCCCATTCCTCGCCAGGAGTGGGCAGAGGCCCTCAGCGTCGTACTTGCGCCAGATGCCAGCCACGTTGTACTTGCACCGGACGCCGCCGCGCCGATCGCATGGGTGCCGCCGTTCGCCTTGTCCACAGCCTGCTGGATGCCAACGCGCTGGTCCATAAGCTTGACCGCCTCCTTGGCCCAGGTGTCCACCTGGGCGTAGTAGAGGAACATGGCTGATGCATCCTCGAGTTGGTGATCTCCGATGAAATAGCCAACTTGGAGCTTGAGAACGTGCTCCAGATGTACCGCGAGCGTGTCGACCGCTTGGACAAACGCCTGCACGAGTTCAGGCAGAGCCAAGAGCTACCCTAGGCAAGGGTTGTTGGTCATGGTCTCATGGACGCGTTTTATTTTGAAAAGTTGTTTCGACGTAGATAGCTTTGTATTCACATCAATCATAGTATTGCTCTGTTTATTGCTCTGTTTCAATGCGTGTACTCTGTTTCCATTCTTATATGTTCTGTTTCAATGTGTGTGTATACGCTTTCCATTCTGTATATGTGGATGATAACAGCTAGATTCAAATTAGTATACAAAAATAGATAGAAAATGGAATTCATAATATATATATATATATATATATATTAATTGTTCATTAGATCATCACAGAATATATATATATATAATATCATCACGTATACGTGATGATACTTAACTACTAGGTACAATGCATAAAATTGAAAACGAACAATACTAAAACTAATAATCCCTCCTGGGGCAGTATTCCGACAGCCCCTTGCCAGCAGCTCCCTGGTGCGCGACATCTTCCCAGTGTGGAGGCAGTACTCCAACTCCTCCGCCTCGCAGCGCTTGACGTATCGATTTGCCTCTTGCTGGCGGACGTGCGCGGCCGATCTTGCCATTTCGTTGGGCGCTCATTGGAGCTCCTCGTCAGTGGCACGCTGAAGCTTATCGGCCCACCTCCACGCAGCGACAAGGCGCCCAGAGCCTATGACCTTCCTCGCGAAGAACACGTCTCCGTACACCTCCTCGGCACGATGACGCGCCCGCCCCCAAAGCTCCGCCGCCTCCTTTTCCTACGCGGCATCACGGGCTTCACAAGCCGCCTGGTACCTAGCTTCCTCCTCCGCCATCTCCTTCTTGAATTCCACTTGCCTGGCTTTCTCAGCCGGCGGCAGCGACTTCCACAGACAAAGATTGTACTGGCCCCAAAACCAATCCAAAATTGGGGGCCCGGCGCAACCTCGTCAGGCGACGCATAGGGGTCCTCGTCGCTGCTAATCGAGTGAGCGTCCTTGGGGGCGGCGACTCCTCGTCGGCGCGTGGGCAGACCGGCGGCGCCATGGAAGAGATTTGAGAGAGGGAGAGAGAGAGTGAGGGGAGGATGTAGATGCGATTGCAGGCGGGACGACGTGAGCAAGGTAGTATTGATTGGCGGCCGGAATATAGATCGACGGGGAAGTACAAACGCCGGTCACCGGAATTTATGAGTACTGTAGTTTGAATTACACATGATTCCCATAGGAAAATCCGTGTGTGAACATGATAACCCACAAGTATAGGGGATCTATCGTAGTCCTTTCGATAAGTAAGAGTGTCGAACCAAACAAGGAGCAGAAGGAAATGATAAGCAGTTTTCAGTAAGGTATTCTCTGCAAGCACTAAAATTATCGGTAACAGATAGTTTTGTGATAAGGTAATTTGTAACGGGTAACAAGTAATAAAAGTAAACAAGGTGCAGCAAGATGGTCCAATCCTTTTTGTAGCAAAGGACAAGCCTGGACAAACTCTTATATAAAGGAAAGCGCTCCCGAGGACACATGGGAATTATCATCAAGCTAGTTTTCATCACGCTGATATGATTCACGTCCGTTACTTTGATAATTTGATATGTGGGTGGACCGGTGCTTGGGTACTGCCCTTCCTTGGACAAGAATCCCACTTATGATTAACCCCTCTTGCAAGCATCCGCAACTACAAAAGAAGTATTAAGGTAAACCTAACCATAGCATGAAACATATGGATCCAAATCAGCCCCTTACGACGCAACACATAAACTAGGGTTTAAGCTTCTGTCACTCTAGCAACCCATCATCTACTTATTACTTCCCAATGCCTTCCTCTAGGCCCAAATAATGGTGAAGTGTCAGGTAGTCGAAGTTCACATGACACCACTAGAGGAGAGACAACATACATCTCATCAAAATATCGAATGAATACCAAATTCACATGACTACTTATAGCAAGACTTCTCCCATGTTCTCGGTGTCCTAGGAACGGGGGTCCCCAGACTTGCCTGCCTGCAGCCTGCGGCGTGGCTCAAGTGGGGGCCCAGTGTGGCCCATTTTCATCAGCTCAAGCTCAAGACCCTCGCGAGGGGCCAAGCCTCGCGGGGCGGACGACCAGAAGCTTCCTCAGAGGCAACCTCATCAGGCAGGCTCGCGAGGAGGCGGAGAGATCAAGGCAGAGGTACCTCGCGAGGAGCCCGTGACGCAAGCCATGACGATCGAGACCAGGCGGGCGCCGGCCTGCGCAGTGTCCTTGTTTCCCCTTTGGTGCAAAGGGGGCAAGCACAGGCCAAGGCATCGGGCAAAGGTTACCATTCCGGTGCAAGGAGACCAAAACCAGCAGAGCAGCAGGATGGAGGTCACCGTGGAGCCCAAGACGGCGTCATCACCAGTGCTTTTGGCAGCCGAAGACCACCTTTGGTCAGGATAACTTCTTCTAGATGTTCCCCTTCAAAATGGCCAATTGTTGGCGCCCTTTCCGCTCATTATTTGGGGAGAGGCCCAGGTCCTTTATAAATAGAGCTAGCCACCATAGAGTAGGAGGACAGGCAGAGATCTGGTAGAGCCCTAGAAGAGAGTGAGAGAGAGAAGCGACTGAACTCACCCAAACAGTTCATCGCACCGGGTCAAGAACACCTCTCGCGAGGCTGTTCTTCCCTTGTACTGTTCATCATCAGCCCCTGAGGCAATCCACCACAGCACACACTGGAGTAGGGTATTACACCACAACGGTGGTCCGAACCAGTATAAACCTCGTGTCCCTTGTGTTGTTCGTTGTTTCCTGCTTAGATCACGCGAGGAGATTGGACGTAGATCAGTAGGGGAGAGATCTCCGCATGCACCCCAGTGTTCGAACCTCAAGGGTCTGCCGGAACCCAAAATCCAACATTTGGCGTGCCAGGTAGGGGTGCACCGGAATCTTTCTTCCGTTGTTCGCGTGCGATCTTCCGTCAAGTTCATGGCTGACGCTCGTTGGGCTCGCGCCGAGCGCCGGGCTGCTCTCGCCACCCGCGTCGCCCAGACGGCGCCCGTCGGCAGACGCCCTCGTAGTTCCCTGTCGCCTGCCGCCAACGCCGCCACCGGACCGGCGGGGAACGAGCAGCAGGCCTCGTCCCAGCATCCTTCGATACGGCGGGAGGGCCACACCGCCACCCCGTCGCTGACTCCAGCTGCTTTGTTTTCCCACGCCCGTCGCACCCCCACGGACGCGCATGCCGCGCTGCTCCTGGCAAGAGAGCTCCTGCACTACCACCCCGTCGACGACCTCTACGAGGACTGGCTCACCCGCATCACCGAGCTCGTCAGTGCCACAGGGGGCTCGCCCTTGCCGTCCCTCTCGCTGCCTCGCCCTCCATTCCGTGCAGGAGGCGAGGATCAGGAGGTGCCTCCACCACCTCCTCCCCAAGAAGGCGCCCTAGCTCCAAGGCGCGCAGCCCCAGGGCGAGACCCTCCGCGTCCGGCACCTGCGCAGCAAGAAAGGAGCTGCCAAGAGATCCCTCGTCCCCAAGAAGGTGCTCGCGCGCTCCCAGCACCGGCGCGCCAAGATCGCGTCCCAACACCTCCACGCCAAGACCCCGTGTTGCTCCAAGCGGCGGCGCGCGGTAATCCCCAGGAACAAGCCCAGTACCAGCAAAAGGCGTTGGTGGCCACAGCAGGCTGCCGTGCCCTCACCCCCGAGCTACGCGGCGTCGCATGGCCAGGCAAGTTCAAGCCTGACCTGCCCCCTTGCTACGATGGCACAGCGAACCCCATGGAGTTCCTACAGCTCTACGAGCTATGCATCGAAGCCACCAACGGAGATGAAAGGGTCATGGCGAACTAGTTTCCCATGGCGCTCAAGGATGGGGCCGGCACCTGGCTCCTGAACCTGCCTCCTGGCACGATCTCCTCCTGGGACGAGATGTGCACTCGCTTCATCGCCAACTTCCAGGGCACTCACAACCGGCCCCCGGCCGTGAGCGATCTGCGCCGCATCAAGCAGCAGCAAGGGGAAACCCTGCAGAAATACATCCAGCGCTTCAACAACGCTCGCCTGAAGATCCCCAAGGTGACTGAAGAAGCCATCATCTCGGCCTTCTCAGATGGCGTACGCGACATCAAGATGAAGGAGGAGCTAGCAAACCATGAAGACCTGTGCACATCCCTGGAGCTGTTCAACTTGGCAACCAAGTGCGCCAGGGCTGAGGAAGGGCGCCTTTCCCTCCTCGAACTCCCGGCTGCCGACCCAGAAGAGAAGAATACCAAGGGCAAGGACGTGAAGCGCAAGGGGGCTGCCATGGTAGCAGCGGAACCAGACACCAAGCGAGCCAGGGATCAGCCTAAGTCATCCAAGGGCAGCCAGTACTGCGTGTACCACGACCTCCACACCCACAACACCAACGAATGTCAAGAGCTCAGGGCCGTGAGAGATGGACGTATCGGCCGACGCCCCGAGCGCAACGACAGGGGCTATGGCCGAGGAGGAGGAAGAGGTGGCGGACGATGGGAAGACCGTGGCCCTCGCCAAGGGTGGCGTGACCGACTTCGCGAGGATCACTGGCAGGACCAGCCTCGCGAGGTTGGCTGGGGAGATCAGCCTCGTGAAAATCGCCCACACGGCAACGCAGGCCTTCCTCCTCAGGCGCCACCACCAAGGAGGAACGAAGAACAACATCAAGAGGAGGAGGCTGGGGGCTTCCAGGAGCCGCGCGCAATCGCTTGCATCTTGGGTGGCACGCAGGCCCCAGCCTCACAACGCATCTTTAAGCAGTTTGCTCACGAGGTGAATGCAGTCCTCCCCAAGCCTGAGGCCACGCGCCCTCTCAGGTGGTCTGCGTGCGCTATCACGTTCAGCTCAGCGGATCAGCTCAAGTGCGCGGCAATGGACGGAGCCCTCCTGATGCTTTGCTCCCCGGTCATCAGCAATGTGCAGGTCACCAGGACCCTCATTGATGGGGGAGCAGGACTCAACATCCTGTCCGTCGAGACGTTCGACAATCTCCAAGTGTCGTACGATCAGCTTTAGCCAACCAAGCCCTTCTCAGGAGTCACTCATGGTTCCACTGTTCTAATAGGGCAGGTTCGCCTTCCAGTCACCTTTGGGCAGCGCAACAACTACCGCACCGAGCTCATCGACTTCGACGTCGCCCGCATCCGTCTGCCATACAACGCCATCCTCGGGTACCCAGCCCTGGCCAAGTTCATGGCAGTGACTCATCATGGATACAATGTCCTCAAGATGCCAGGAAGCGGTGGAGTCATCACCGTACCCTGTGAAGAAAGGGACGCAGTGTGTTCACTAGAGCGCGCAATCCAAGCCGCAGCAATCGAAGACCCGGACCACAGGAACGGAAGACTTCCCGAGGCGACCCTTAAGAAGAAGAAGGTTTCCCCTAGCCCAAGCCATAAGGAGGCAGGCTCCTCCGGAGGTGTTGCGTTAGGATCTGCGCCCAATCAGGGAGCGCCACCCTCTCTCGCATAGGAAGGTGCGCCCGGCGCCCTCCTCAGGCAGGGCTCGGGGGCTCTTTCTTGGAGAGCCACCGACCTTGCCAAGGTCGCGAGGGAGGTGCTCGGGCACCACTTGGAGGGGTGCTTCCAAGCACGTTTCCCTCAGGAAGCTACAAGGCAAGGAAGACCAAACCCTCAGGAGTTCATGCGCGGCAGCCGCCGCTTGCCAGCCGTAGCCACACATCCAGGCGAGGATGGTGGGCTGCGCATCTGCATTGACGTGTCAGGGCTCAACCGAGCCGCATCTCAGGAGTGCCTCTGGCCTTCGCACGTGGGGCGTTGCGGGGGTCCACCTCACAGCTATGTTCGCATGCCTTTCGGCCTGCCGAACGCGATCGCCGCTCATCAGCGCCTGCTGAGGAGCATTCTGGAGGCTCAGGAGGTCAGGCATTGCGCGGTCCTGGCAGAGATGGAGATGGCCCTCGGAGACCCGCCTGTGCCCCCGGAGCCTCCCGAGGCTCCTGGGCCTGGGGGCTCGTGAGGGTCGACGTCCTCATCGCGCATCGCCCGCTTCTTCAGCATCACTTCATCTTCAACGGCACCAGGTGACATCTTTCTAAGTTCCGTTTTTAGCTGGGAGCGCCCACAGGGCCGCATCATTCCCAGGTCGCGTGGGTCCGTCCCTATGGCATGTATCCGTTTTGCTTATGCTCTTTACCTACCTTGTTGGGGGCGCCCCTCGGGCTGCATCAACCCCGAGCTGCTCGGGCCTGGCCCAGCGGCATTTGCTTTTCCCGCGTCTACTTAAAATGAATTTCCTCATGCGTGCTTAACGTGCCCGACCTAATCGCCTGCTCGATTGACGCCTACCTATGGAGCCGCTCGCTCTGGCATGTCATTTGTGCACGGGTCCGTCCCTGCAACGCCGATAAATCTGAGTGGTCGAGCTCTGGCCGTGGTAGCCCCGCAAGGCGCCACCTCACCAGGCCCTCAGTGCCTCAATCACTTCCCCAGAGCGACCAAAGATTGGCTTGCAACCGTAACAACAGGTCTTGTTTCTCTTCATGATTGGTGTGCAGGACCCACTCCAGGAGCAATGCTGGGGACGTCGTGAGTTGTCTCTCCCTCTCTCCGGCACGGACTGCTTGCACGTTAAAAGGGGGGCACCTGAGCATCGTGACTCATGGGCTCCTACTGGCTCTCCAGCCCTCACCCCTGGCCTTGACCCACGGCATCGCGACCTGTCATACCAGCGGCGGCTGAGCTTGCTCGAGGGCCGAGACCTGAGGAGTAGAGCATTAAGGAAAGTGCGGGGGAGTGAGAAGAAGCTCGCGAGGACCTAACCCAGTAGCGCCTCAGCTGCCATCACTCGGGTCGGGCGCTTCATCGAGGAACTACACCAGACTCAAGAGATAAGTCACGCCCTTACAGGAGTTGGACCAACACAGTGCCTAACCCTCGCCCAGTGTGGCTCTGTCACGGTGACATTGCCTTCCTTTCTCGCCTAGCGAGGGCTGCTTGAGCGCTAAAGGGGACCTCCCGAGCATCGCGACTCGGGGGCTCTTACCGGACCTCGGGCCGCTCACCTCCAGGCCTTGACCACGGCATCGCGGCCTGGCATACCAGCGATGGCTGAAGCCTACCCGGGGACTGGGACCTGTCAGCGTAGAGCGCCAAGTCCTCGTAAGGATAGAAAGGGGGAGCCGAGCCGAGACAGGACAAGCACCTCGCATTGATTCATATTAAGATATAATGTTCGCAAAAGACATGGCAGGCGCCTAACATACCCCCACGGGGTGTTGCTTCGATTCCTCGCAGGGAACAAAAGTACTAATCCTAAGGAACGCTAATCGCCCACACCTCCGCAAGGGACGCCATCATCAACAATGGACTGCCCAACGTCGGCGCCAACCCCATCCGGATCAGTGGCGTTGGTGGTTGGACGCAGCTGCCCCGCTCCGAGCACGGCGTGAGCTCAGGGGCTCATAGCTATCGTCGCTCGTCTCCGGAGTCGCGAGGAGCTCGGGGGAGCCGCTGGATTGCCCAGCTCCTCCGCTGCTGCCTGAGGAGCTGCTGGAGGACCGATGGGCGGGCCTGGTCCTCGCCAGTTTGTTGCCCCTGCCGCTCTCCCTGGGGCAGCACTCCAGCCGGCGTCCTTCAGCATCGAAGACCTTGAAGAACATCAGGGAGGCGCCGTCATATTCAAGATGAATTACGAGGGCACCTACCGTCCGGCAGACCTGGGCGATTTCGCCCCAGACCTAGGTCATGAAGACCTTGCCCGGAGCGACGACCGCGACCTCCGCTCCGGTCGCAAGGGTACTGCATTCAGCGTGCTGCAGCCAGAGCTCCAGAGCCCCGCTCGGCGGCATCTCAAAGGCGAAGGAAGGAGGAAGGCGAATCCAAGAGCTTGGAGGCATGGCGGTGTGGAGCACGAGCTCGCGAGAGGAGCGCTTGGCGTGGACTCCAAGAGGAACGACGTGCACCACCGTGACTCGCCGGCGTCGACGGCGGCACCATCGATGTCGCTCGACGCCTTCTCCCCCAGGACCCATGATGCGGGCGTACAAGGGTAGCGGAAACCCAGGCGGCGGCCGCTCGTACCAGGGCCTCGATGCCTCTTGCTGAGCACCCTCATCTCGGTGGCAGAGGACCAGCCGCTTCTTCGGCGGAAGTGGGTCAGGACCCTCTCGGGGGGCCTTACCCTTCTCTTCTGCAGAAAACCGGCGGATTGGTGCCATTGGCATAAGGAGGAGCAAGAACGAGGAAGAAGAAGGAAAGGAGCAGTAGGAAGGGATGGACTGAAGGGGCTCGCGCAGCCCCGTACTTATAGCCGGAGGAGGCCAACCGCCGAGCACCACGATCGTAGGTAATCATGACCGGGTTCTCTGCATGCAGGGAATGTCAAGTCGTGCGGTCATCGAGGCGTCATGGGGAAGCGCAGACGTCCACGACCAATCAATCGCCACGCGGCGCCCGAGGCCGCAGGCTTTTTGGGCCCGCAGCGCTTTGCGCTTGCCTCTTCGCTCCCTACTAGGCCAAGCCCGGGCGCGCCTTGGGCCCGGGGGCTACTGTCGGCGTTCTTGGAACGGGGGTCCCCAGACTTGCCTGCCTGCAGCATGGCTCAAGTGGGGGCCCAGCGGGGCCCATTTTCATCATCTCAAGCTCAAGACCCTCACGAGGGGCCAAGCCTCGCGGGGCGGACGACTGGAAGCTTCCTCAGAGGCAGCCTCATCAGGGAGGCTCGCGAGGAGGCGGAGAGATCAAGGCAGAGGTACCTCGCGAGGAGCCCGTGACGCAAGCCATGACGATCGAGACCAGGGGGCGCCGGCCTGCGCAGTGTCCTTGTTTCCCCTTTGGTGCAAAGGGGGCAAGCACGGGCCAAGGAATCGGGCATAGGTTACCATTCCGGTGCAACGAGACCAAGACCAGCAGAGCGGCAGGACGAAGGTCACCGTGGAGCCCAAGACGGCGTCATCACCAGTGCGTTTGGCAGCCGAAGACCACCTTTGGTCAGGATAACTTGTACTAGATGTCCCCCTTCAAAATGGCCAATTGTTGGTGCCCTTCCCGCTCATTATTTAGGGAGAGGCCCAGGGCCTTTATAAATAGAGCTAGCCACCACAGAGTAGTAGGACAGGCAGAGATCTGGTAGAGCCCTAGCAGAGAGAGAGAGAGGCGACTGAACTCACCCAAACAGTTCAACGCACCGGCTCAAGAACACCTCTCGTGAGGTTGTTCTTCCCTTGTACTATTCATCATCAGCCCCTGAGGCAATCCACCACACCACACACTTGAGTAGGGTATTACACCACAATGGTGGCCCGAACCAGTATAAACCTCGTGTCCCTTGTGTTATTCGTTGTTTCCAGCTTAGATCACGCGAGGAGATTGGACGTAGATCGGTAGGGGAGAGATCTCCACGCGCACCCCAGTGTTCGATCCTCAAGGGTCTGCCGGAACCCGAAATCCGACGCATGTCCTCAGGAACAAACATAACTACTCACAAATCATATTCATGTTCATAATCAGAGGGGTATTAATATGCATAAAGGATCTGAACATATGATCTTCCACCGAATAAACCAACTAGCATCAACTACAAGGAGTAATCAACACTACTAGTAACCCACATGTACCAATATGAGATTTGAGAAAAATATTGGATACAAGAGATGAACTAGGGTTTGAGATGAGATGGTACTGGTGAAGATGTTGATGGAGATTGACCCCCATCCGATGAGAGGATCGATGGTGATGATTTCCCCCTCTTGGAGGGATGTTTCCCCGGCAGAACAGCTTCGCCGGTGCCCTAGATTGATTCCAGCAAGGTTCTGCCTCGTGGCGGCAGAGTTTCGTTACGTGAGCTTGCTGATGATTTTTTCCCAGGCAAAAGACTTCATATAGCCAAATATGGGCACCGGAGGCCTGCCAGGGGGCCCACGAGGCAGGGGGCGCGCCCAGGGGGTAGGGCGCGCCCCCACCCTCGTGGATGGTGGGTGGCCCCCCTCTGGTGCTTTCTTCACCCAATATTTTTTATATATTCCAAAACGTGCCTCCGTGAAGTTTCAAGACTTTTGGAGTTGTGCAGAATAGGTCTCTAATATTTGCTCCTTTTCCAGCCCCGAATTCCAGCTGCCGGCATTCTCCCTCTTCATGTAAACCTTGTAAAATAAGAGAGAAAAGGCATAAGTATTGTGACATAATGTGTAGTAACGGTCCATAATGCAATAAATATCGATATAAAAGCATGATGCAAAATGGACGTATCAACTCCCCCAAGCTTAGACCTCGCTTGTCCTCAAGTGGAAGACGATAACGAAAAATATGTCCACATGTTTAGAGATAGAGGTGTCGATAAAATAGAATACGAACATGAGGGCATCATGATCATTCTTATAACAGCAACATATATATATATATATAGTCATATGATTTCTTATGCTAAAGTAACAATTCATTCACAATTTCAAGTATGAATCAGAAACTTCATTGAAAACTAACAAACTATAATCTTAGTAATTGAAGCAATTGCAATTTATCATAACATCGGAAAGAGTCAATATAAGAGCTTTTCAGCAAGTCCACATACTCAACTATCATTTAGTCTTTCACAATTGCTAACACTCACGCAATATTTATGGGTATGAAGTTTTAATCGGACACAGAGAAAGATATGGGCTTATAGTTTTGCCTCCCAACCTTTTACCTCAAGGATAATGTCAACAATAATAATTCATGAAAACTCACATCCAATTAGCTATATATATCAGGATCTTTCCAACACATTGTGCTTGCCAAAGGATAAAATGTAAAAAGGAAAGGTGAAGATCACCATGACTCTTGTATAAGGTATAAGACAAAAGTAAAAGATAAGCCCTTCGCAGAGGGAAGCAGAGGTTTTCATGTGCTTTTATGGTTGGATGCACAAAGTCTTAATGCAAAAGAACATCACTTTATATTGCCACTTGTGATATGGACCTTTATTATGGAGTCTGTCGCTTTTATTTCTTCCACACCACATGTAACATCCCAAATTTTCAATTTGGATTGTTATACATAGATCATTTATGCATATCATATTTTATTGCACTTTGTTTCGCGAATCCTCGAAATCCTAAGCAACTCAAGGACCCTCGGAGAGAGTTGGGGATTTCCCTGTTTTCATAGCTGAGTTTTATCAAATACTGAAACCAGGATTTTTGGTTTTAATTATTTTTCTCTCCGAAAATATTTCATATTAAAATATATGAGAGGAGATAATATGACTTATCCAAAATAAATGAAATATTGGAGGAAAAATAAGAACCAAATATTTGATTTTATTCAGAGTTTAATGCTATTTTATTTGACTTAGAAAATTGCACGGTTTTCAAAGTTGCATTTTAGGGCCAAAAAAATGTTCATCTTGTTCTAAATATTTTATTAAGATGGTGAAAATTTGTTTTGGCATTTTCAGATTTTTATTTTATTTTCTAGGATTTTTTTAGTTTCGGCGAAATTATTTATAAAAATACTCCCGCCGGACCGCACTGGGCCGAGGCCCAGCCGGCCCAGCCGCGCGCCTCGCCGCACCGGCTCAGGAGAGGACTCCCGAGCAGTGCCGCCGCCGACAGGACGTGTCCGTCCCAGACACGCCGCCACCCCGCCCCCTTCCCCAAGCCGCCACCTCCCCTCTTATAAGCCGATCCGGGGCCCCCCTGGAGCCCCGAAGCCGCCCTGCCGCTTGCCGCCTTGCGCCGCGCGCCGCCGCCGCTGCTGCCCCACGCCGCCCCGCGCCACCCGCCGCCGTTGCCCCGCCTCGCCGGAGGTATAAGCGCCATTCGGTTTGTTTAAGAAAACCGGTCCGGTTTTTTTAGAAACCCTAGTTCGTTTTTTTAGATCGGTTCGCCGGTTTTTCTTGGTTTAGTTACTTTGTGGGCGTTCGTCCATACGTTCGTTTTAACGAACAACTTTCGCGAGTTAGTTACAGACAACAAACGTTCATTCGTTAGCTTGTTCGTCAGTTTTCTTTTTCTCGGATTTTCGGCGATTATTTTCAATCGTGATTTCTGATCTGATATTCGTTTCAGTTTATCTTTTCGCTCGTTTATCGGAATCAGGCGATTCAAGCACCTAGATCTTTGTCTCGAAACCCTCTTTCTGTTTAACCAAATTGAACATGATTTTGGTACTGTAAAATTTGACCTTAGTCTAGATTAGTAAACAGATCTTGTTTCTTTCGCAGTTTGAGTATCATTGCTCCGTTTAATTTGATTCTTTACGCAAACCGGAGTTCTTAAGTTGAACTTTCTGGTTAGATCTTCTTATTTGAGATTGACCCGTGTTTCTTTGCTTGATTTCTTATGTATGCCATTGTTTGTTTGCGATAGAACACCCGGAGTGCGAAGCGTGCTACTACGAGTCCCTAGGTTTTGCGGATCATCAGCAGGGCAAGTAACACTTTGATCATACCCCTTTATCACCCAGTTTTTATGCATTAGTTCCAATCCTCAAACATTGCATGATTAGGATGTGATTAACATGTGGGTTGGGAAGTAGTTGATGAGGTAGAACCTATTGCCCTGTTATATTCAAACCTTGGGAGTTACTTCTACGTATTGCTTATATTGCTATGCTATGCTTGTAGACGTGGTTTGGGTGAGTGAAATCCATGACAGATGTGAGATTGTTAATTAATGGTTCAACTTAAGGTGGCAACTTGAATACACATCTGGGTGGATTGTTTGTTGGGCACCTGGGGAATCCAGTGTTGTCCTAGGATATCCCGGAGTACCCGTGTGATAATCCTATGGTCCGCCACCCAGGCTCAAAGGGAACTGAGATATTTTCATGCTAGAAACTTCCGTGTGCAGCCACAAGCTATTATGGGCTCTAGCATAGTTGAGTAAGTTGCGTGAAGCTCCCGAAGAGGTGGATCAGCAGGTAGAGGGATGTAGGTTGGTATGGTCTGCCCGGAGTAAGGGGTTAATGCTTCTGAAAGACTGTGTCTCGGTCATCCGTTTCTCAAACACCATGTAGTGCGAGAAATCCAACGGAGGAGATCGAGTCTTGTGGGGAAAAGTGCGCAAACCTCTGCAGAGTGTATAAACTAATCATGGTTAGCCGTGTCCCCGGTTATGGACATCTTGAGTATCTAGTACTTGGAGTATCATAAGTATCTCATCACTATTAAATAATATTGTTGGGTTGTTAATTACTTTAATTGGGATTGAGTTGGAGGAACCTTCTCAATGATGTTTCAACTACCATGATAGTTAAATAAAATCTATTCCTTTGTTGTCGGGAAAAATTGGCTTTTCGCAAAAACTATAACCATAGAGCTTTCCACCAGCCAAATACGCATGTAGTGATAGCATTATTCTGTTCTTGCTCTACTGTGTTACTTTGCCAGCATATTCCATGTGCTGACCCGTTTTCGGGCTACAATGTATTATGTTGCAGATTTTTCAGACGAGGAGTAAGGTTCGGTAGGTCGTTGCCGTGCAGCTCAGCTATGCCGTTGGAGTTGATGGACTCACTTTATCTTCCAAGCCTTCTGCTGTTATCGTATTACATGGCCTTAAGCCATATTTATTGTAATAAGTTCTCTTTTGAGACATTCGATGTAATAAGTGTGTGATTGCTACTCTGTTATAAATCCTTTGAGTACTGTGTGTGTCAGCATTACCGATCCAGGGATGACACTAAAGCACATAGACTTGACCGTTTAAGGTCGAGTCGCTACAAGATGGTATCAGAGCACGCGCTGAGTGTAGGACATGACCACTAAGCTAAAACCCTAGATAACTATTCTCTTCTCATTTCTGACTCCTCTCCATTTTCTACTCTTTAGGATGGCGGATGCAAGGAACAAGTTTGCATAACCGGATGAAGACATGACACTTGAAGGAAGTCACTAGGTACCTGAACATTGGAATACCAGGCTTCACCGGGACTTAAAACGCCACTTTACCAGAAGAGGAGCAATGGATGATTCAAGTTCAAGTTCCAGGAAGGACATTCACACCAGTCACTAAGCCCATAGAGTTTTCCTTTGATGCACCAACCTAGAGTCTAGGGAAGAGTATGGCAGCTCACATCACCATGGGACGCATTGGAGAAGTTTATCATAAGGCGCTTAAGGATACTATCTATCAGATTTGTGGGCACCGAGATGAGCAATGGGAGATGATCAGCACCAGGAAGGATAGATCAATTGCAGCTTTCATCCAGGAGTTAAATCAACACATTCGTCGCCAGGAGAACCAGATGTGCACATGAATGATAGACCTGAAGAAGGCGATGACTAGGATCACGGAACTGGAGGAAGAACTCAAGGCTACTCGTGAAGATTATGAGGAGGAAATCGTCGTACTAGTGGAGAAGAATGACGATCTGGAAAGGAAGCTAGGAGTATTCATGGGAGACCCCGCACCAGGAGGAGAAGACGAAGAACCCAAGGAGATTCGCCCGGAGGACTACATCATCATCGACGACACCGACACGGACCCCGGCGATAGCGATGATGACTATGAAGACGAAGCGGGAGTAGACATCATGGAGTCTTCAACCGAGGAATATTTTTAGTAGACCACCACATCAGTAGTAGTATTCCACCATGTATATAGTATAGTCCGAGCACTTTTGTAACGATAGTTAGATCGATTGTATGCCCTTGCTTGCTTGATTGAGTGAAATGGTTGTGTTTGTCTCATGTGTATATGGGTAGTGTTTTCTCATTAGACCTCATTTTATTCTAATCTCTCCCCTCTAAACCCATCAGATGCCTTCGAGACATGACCCGGATTTACTTTCCCACCGGAGCTCACTCAGTTGATCCAGCAGCAGAATACCTTGATGCAGTTGGTAGTTCAGAACTAAGGCAACAACAACAACAACAATCCACCGCCACCACCACCAGTTGATAACTTAGCCCGTTTTCTGAGGTTGCAGCCGCCGGTGTTTTCCAGTAGCACCGAGCCGATAGTGGCAGACGATTGGCTCCGTAGGATTGGAAGGGAGTTAACCACTGCAGGATGTACAGATGTTGAGAAGGTGCATTTTGCCGCACATCAGTTGGATGGACCAGCAGCCTCATGATGGGAGAATTACACTGTCACCTACCCTATAGCCATTGTTACATGGGATCAGTTTCAGCAAGCTTTCCGTACAGCCCATGTCTCAACTGGAGCTATGAGTATGAAGAAGCGTGAGTTTCGCAACTTACGCTAGGGGAACCGTACTGTGGCTCAGTACGCGGATGAGTTTAGCAAGTTATCTCGCTATGCCCTTGACGATCTGGCCACAGATGCCGCAAAGCAGGAGAAGTTTATGGAAGGGCTGAATGATGAGATGAGCATGCAGTTGATGATGGCAACATTTAACAACTACCAGGAGTTGGTAGATAAGGCTCTTATGATTGAAGGGAAGCAGTAGCAGATTGAGAGCCGTAAGAGGAAGTATGGACAAGGAAGGTATAATTCAGGAGCTTGGCAGAAGCCTCGCCTAACCCCGAACACGGGAGGACTTGTTCATAACCATGGAGGCCACACCCACAATGGAGGAAGCAACCATAATCATACTGGCCCAAGGAATGGGAATGGGAATGGAGCAAGCAACAATTAGAACCGTTCCAATCCAGCCACACCCACCAAGAGAGACCTAAGCCACGTTACTTGTTTCAAGTGCGGGAAGACTGGACACTATGCCACGGAGTGCCCTGAAGTGAAGAATGGAAATGACAATGGGAGTGCTGGAAAGAAGTCCAATCCATTCAACAAAGGACAAGTGAACCACGTCAACATGGAGGAGGTTGAAGAGCAGCCAGACGCGGTTATTGGTAAGTTTTTGGTTAAGTCTTTTACCGCCCTTTTTCTTTTTGATACTAGTGCATCGCATTCATACATATCAAGGGAATTCGTGGATAAGTTTAAACTACCAACCCAAACCCTTAGGACCCCATCTGTTAGTGAGTTCACCTGGAGCAGAGTATATGGCTAGTCGATGGTGCGACCAGATACCCTTAACCATTGGTAGCCATGTTTTTCCGTCCGACCTAATAATCTTGGAGTCACAAGGATTGGATGTGATATTAGGCATGGACTGGATGTCAAAGTATGGAGGAAACATTGACTATGTTACTAAATCAATTTGTCTCACCACCCCTGAGGGAAAAAGGATCAAGTATGTATCTAGGCATGCGCCAAGGAGTAGCCAAGTGAATACCCTCACGGGAGTTGTTCAGGAGGAAGTGCCTGTAGTCAAGGATTACCCGGATGTTTTTCCAGAGTTACCAGGCATGCCACCAGATCGAGACATCGAGTTTTTGATAGAGCTATTGCCAGGCACCGGGCCTATATCGAAGCGACCATATCGGATGCCTGCAAATGATCTGGAGGAGATTAAGAAACAGATCAAGGAGTTATTGGAGAAAGGTTACATTCGACGGAGCTCATCACCATGGGGAGCCCTAGTGCTTTTGGTCGAGAAGAAGGATAAGTCTCTAAGAATGGTTGTTGATTATCGTGTGTTAAATGAGGTGACGATCAAGAACAAATACCCACTACCGATGATCAATGATTTGTTTGACCATCTGCAAGGAGGCAAGGTGTTTTCAAAGATCAATCTGCGATCTAGATATCACCAGCTGAATATACGAGAGAAGGACATACCAAAGACATCATTCACCACACGATACGGGTTGTATGAATATACGGTCATGTCGTTTGGATTGACTAATGCCCCTGCCTATTTCATGAGCAAGATGAACAAGGTGTTCATGGAATATTTGGATAAGTTTGTTGTGTTGTTCATTGATGATATAATGGTATACTCGAAGAATGAGGAAGAGCACGAAGAGCATTTGCGTTTAGTTCTCGAGAAACTCAGGGAACACCAGTTGTATGCCAAGTTCAGCAAATGTGAGTTTTGGTTCAAGGAAGTTGGATTCCTTAGACATGTTATGTCAGGAGAAGGTGTAGCAGTAGATCCCACCAAGGTTCAGTCAGTCACTGAATGGTTGGCACCCACTTCAGTTAGCGAGATCCACAGTTTTCTTGGACTCGCAGGATACTATCGGAGATTCATTGAGATTTTTTCCAAAATTGCGAAGCCAATGACGGAGTTATTGAAGAAGGATACCAAATTTAAATGGACAGAAGAATGTGAGGCGAGTTTTCAGGAGTTAAAGAAACATTTGACCACAGCCCCAGTGCTGATTCTACCGGATATACGTAAGGAATTTCAAGTGTATTGCGATGCCTCTCGCCTAGGACTTGGAAGTGGGCTTATGCAGGACGAAAGAGTTGTTTCTTATGCCTCACGACAACTAAAATTGCACGAATTGAATTATGCCATGCATGATTTGGACTTGGTTGCCGTAGTGCATGCGTTGAAGACTTGGAGACATTACCTTATTGGAAATCATTGTGATGTATACACGGATCATAAGAGTTTGAAGTACATTTTCCCATAGAAGGAGCTGAACCTTAGGCAGAGGAGATGGTTGGAGCTTATAAAGGATTATGACATGAAGCTTCACTATCATCCAGGCAAGGCCAATGTCGTAGACGACGCTTTGAGTTGGAAGAATTATGCTAATACCCTAGTGAGCATGGGATTGCCAAAAGAGTTAGCAAAGGATCTCAGGGAACTTCGATTAGAGAATGTTCCTAGAGGTTTTGTTGCAACAATGGAGGTTCAGTCTACATTGTTAGGAAAGATTCGAGAAGCTCAGAAGGATGACAAAGAGATTGCCGAGATAAAAGAGAGAATGGGCGAAGGAAAGACCAAAGGTTTTCATGAGGATGAGCACGATACCCTATGGTTTGAGGACCGTGTTTATGTGCCCAATAACCCAGAGATCAGGAAGTTAATACTTCAGGAGGCTCATGACTCAACATACTCGATACACCCCGGAAACACCAAGATGTATTTGGATTTGAAGGAACATTTCTGGTGGACTGGTATGAAGAAGGATATTGCCGAGTATGTAGCCATATGTGATGTATGTCAGAGAGTGAAGGCTGAGCATCAAAAGCCAGCAGGATTGTTGCAGCCTATGCCGATACCCGAATGGAAGTGGGATAAACTTGGCATGGATTTTATCACCGGATTACCCAGGACCAAATCAGGATATGATTCTATATGGGTAGTAGTCGATCGCTTGATCAAAGTAGCTCACTTTATCCCAGTGAAAACCACCTATACAAGTGCAAAGTTGGCCAAGATATATATGACCAGGATCGTATGTCTGCATGGAGTTCCAAGGACCATCGTATCAGATAGAGGAACACAGTTTACTTCAAAGTTTTGGCATCAGCTGCACCAAACTTTGGGGACAAGGTTGGAGTTCAGTACAGCATTCCACCCGCAGACAGATGGACAGACTGAGAGAGTCAACCAGATTCTGGAGGACATGTTGAGGGCCTTTGCTCTATATTATGGATCTAGTTGGGATGACAATTTGCCCTATGCGGAGTTCTCATACAACAACAGCTATCAAGCTAGTTTGAAGATGGCACCGTTCGAAGCCCTGTATGGACGAAGGTGCAGAACACCGTTGATGTGGGAAGAAGTCGGAGACCGATATTTGTTTGGACCAGATTTGATGAAGGAGTCTGAAGAAAAGGTTAAGTTGATCCGAGATAGACTGAAGATAGCTCAGTCTAGGCAGAAGAGTTATGCAGATTCAAAACGCAAGGAAATAACCTATGAAATTGGAGATAGAGCATATCTGCGAGTATCACCCTTGCGAGGAGTGAAACGTTTTGGAGTTAAGGGAAAGTTAGCCCCGAGATTTGTAGGACCGTATCGAATTTTGGAACGTATGGTAGAAGTTGCCTACAAGTTGGAGTTACCTGAAGGACTGTCGGGAGTTCATGATGTATTTCATGTTTCACAGCTGAAGAAGTGCCATGCTGGGATGGCCGATATACCATTAAGAGATACAGTACCCTTGGAGGTGATTCAGTTGCACAGTGATTTGACCTATGAGGAGAAGCCAGTCAGGATTCTTGAATTTGCCAGCCGAGTCACCCGCAGCAAGGTTATCAAGTTTTGCAAAGCTCAGTGGGGCCACCATACCGAGGATGAAGCCACTTGGGAACGAGAGGATGATCTTCGCAAAGACCACCCACACCTATTCTCTAGCCAACCCGAATCTCGAGGGCGAGATTCATCTTAAGGGGGGTAGGTTTGTAACATCCCAAATTTTCAATTTGGAATGTTATACATAGATCATTATTGCATATCATATTTTATTGCACTTTGTTTCGCGAATCCTCGAAATCCTAAGGAACTCAAGGACCCTCGGAGAGAGTTGGGGATTTCCCTATTTTCATAGTTGAGTTTTATCAAATATTGAAACCAGGATTTTTGGTTTTAATTATTTTTCTCTCCGAAAATATTTCATATTAAATATATGAGAGGAGATAATATGACTTATCCAAAATAAATGAAATATTGGAGGAAAATATTAAAACCAAATATTTGATTTTATTCGGAGTTTATTGCTATTTTATTTGAATTAGAAAAATTGCATGTTTTTCAAAGTTGCATTTTAGGGCCAAGAAAATGTTCATCTTGTTCTAGATATTTTATTTAGATGGTGAAAATTTGTTTTTGCATTTTTAGATTTTTATTTTATTTTCTAGGATTTATTTAGTTTCAGTGAAATTATTTAAAAAAAACTCCTGCCGGACTGCACTGGGCCGAGGCCCAGCTGGCCCAGCCGCGCGCCTCCCCGCACCGGCTCGGGAGAGGACTCCCGAGCAGCGCCGCAGCCGCCAGGACGTGTCCGTCCCGGACATGCCGCCACCCCGGCCCCTTCCCCGAGCCGCCACCCCCCCCCCTCTTATAAGCCGACCCGGGGGCCCCCTTGGAGCCCCGAAGCCGCCCCGCCGCCGCCGCCACTCGCCGCTGCCCCACGCCGCCCCGCGCCAGCCGCCGCCGCTGCCCCGCCTTGCCGGACCTCGCTGGAGGTATAAGTGTCGTTCGATTTTTTTTAAGAAAAACCGGTCCGGTTTTTTTAGAAACCCTAGTTCGTTTTTTTAGATCATTTCGCCAGTTTTTCTCGGTTTAGTTACTTTGCGGACGTTTGTCCGTACCTTTGTTTTAACGAATGGCTTTCGCTCATTAGTTACAGACAACGAACGTTCGTTCGTTAGCCTGTTCGTCAGTTTTCTTTTTCTCGGATTTTCCGCAATTATTTTCAATCGCGATTTCTGATCCGGTTTTCGTTTCAGTTTATCTTTTCGCTCGTTTATCGGAATCAGACGATTCAAGCGCCTAGATCTTCGTCTCGAAACCCTCTTCCCGTTTAATCAACTTGAACATGATTTTGGTATTGTAAAATTTGGCTTTAGTCTAGATTAGTAAACGGATCTTTTTTCTTTCGCAGTTTGAGTTTTGTTGCTCCGTTTAATTTGATTCTTTTCGCAAACCGGAGTTCTTAAGTTGAACTTTCTGGTTAGATCTTCTTATTTGAGATTTACCCGTGTTTCTTTGCTTGATTGCTTATGTATGCTATTGTTTGTTTGTGATAGAACACCCGGAGTGCGAAGCGTGCTACTACGAGTCCCTAGGTTTTGCGGATCATCAGCAAGGCAAGTAACACTTTGATCATACCCCTTTATCACCCAATTTTTATGCATTAGTTCCAATCCTCAAACATTGCATGGTTAGGATGTGATTAACATGTGGGTTGGGAAGTAGTTGATGAGGTAGAACCTATTGCCCTGTTATATTCAAAGCCAGAGAGTTACTTCCACGTATTGCTTATATTGCTATGCCATGCTCGTAGACGTGGTTTGGGTGAGTGAAATCCATGGAAGATGTGAGATTGTTAATTAAGGGTTCAACTTAAGGTGGCAACTTGAATACACATCTGGGTGGATTTTTTGCTGGGCACCTGGGGAATCTAGTGTTGTCATAGGATATCCCGGAGTACCCGTGTGATAATCCTATGGTCCGCCACCCAGGCAAAGGGAACTGAGATATTTTCATGCTAGAAACTTCCGAGTGCAGCCACAAGCTATTATGGGCTCTAGCATAGTTGAGTAAGTTGCGTGAAGCTCCCGAAGAGGTGGATCAGCAGGTAGAGGGATGTAGGTTGGTATGGTCTGCCCGGAGTAAGGGGTTAATGCTTCTGAAAGATTGTGTCTCGGTCATCCGTTTCTCAAACACCATGAAGTGCGAGAAATCCAACGGAGGAGATCGAGTCTTGTGGGGAAAAGTGTGCAAACCTCTGCATAGTGTATAAACTAATCATGGTTAGCCGTGTCCCCGATTATGGACGTCTTGAGTATCTAGTACTTGGAGTATCATAAGTGCCTCATCACTATTAAATAATTTTGTTGGGTTGTTAACCACTTTAATTGGGATTGAGTTGGAGGAACCTTCTCAATGATGTTTCAACTACCATGATAGTTAAGTAAAATCTATTCCTTCGTTGTTGGGACAAATTGGCTTTTCGCAAAAAACTATAACCATAGAGCTTTCCACCAGCCAAATATGCATGTAGTGATAGCATTATTCTGTTCTTGCTCTACTGTGTTAGTTTGCCAGCATATTCCATGTGCTGGCCCGTTTTCAGGCTGCAACCTATTATGTTGCAGACTTTTCAGACGAGGGGTAAGGTTCGTTAGGTCGTTTTCGTGCAGCTCAGCTATGCTCTTGGAGTTTATGGACTCACTTTATCTTCCAAGCCTTCCGTTGTTATCGTATTAGATGGCCTTAAGCCATATTTATTGTAATAAGTTCTCTTTTGAGACATTCGATGTAATAAGTGTGTGATTGCTACTCTGTTATAAATCCTTCAAGTATTGTGTGTGTCAGCATTACCGATCCAGGGATGACACTGAAGCACAGAGACTTGACAGTTTGAGGTCGGGTCGCTACACCACAAGATCGTATAAAGCTTATTTTCTCCACACTAATAAATCATACATATTTAGAGAGCAATTTGTATTGCTTGCAACAATGACAACTTACTTGAAGGATCTTACTCAATCCATAGGTAGATATGGTGGACTCTCATGGCAAAACTGGGTTTAAGGATATTTGGAAGCACAAGTAGTATCTCTACTTGGTGCAAAGAATTTGGCTAGCATGAGGGGGAAGGAAAGCTCAACATGTTGGATGATCCATGACAATATAATTTATTTCGGATGTAAGAAAACATATCCCATTATGTTGTATTCCTTGTCCAACCTCAACTTTTTAGCATGTCATATTTTAATGAGTGCTCACAATCATAAAAGATGTCCAAGATAGTATATTTATATGTGAAAACCTCTCTTTCTTTATTACTTCCTATTAATTGCAACAATGACCAAAAATATGTTTGTCAACTCTCAACAACTTTTATTCATCATACTTTTTATATGTGAAGTCATTACTCTCTATAAGATCCATATGATCTCTTTATTTCTTTTTATTCTTTCTCTTCTCTTTTATTTTTATTCCCTCAAGATCATAGCAAGATAACCAAGCCCTTGACTCAAAACTAATCTTTATTATAAATATAGCTCACGTACTCAATTACATAGAAGGATCATAAAGCAAAACTCAAAACTAAATCATACTAAAACTTTATTCAACTAGATCAAGATATAACCAAAAGGATCGAACTAAGAAAAATGGTAAAGATAAAAGTGTGATGGTGATACGATGCCGGGGCACTCCCCCAAGCTTGGTAGTTGCCAAGGGGAGTGCCCATACCCATGTGTTTATATCTCTTTCCTCAGGGGTGGTGATGGTGGATTTGTTGATGATGTAGGCTCGTCGTCCATCTTCCAAGGCATAGGCTCACCATCATAAAAGGATGATCGAGTCTCCGGGATCCTCAAATCTGTAGCCAAACTCATCCTCTTGAATCTATATTCATACTCACAGTTTTAGTTTTGCAGGTCATAGATCTGGGCTTGGAGGCGCTCAATTTTCTCGTGAAGCTTGAAGATGGACTCCCCAATGTTCTTGGCATCTAGCTTGTGGCTGTTGGTGAACTCCGTGGTCATTATATGATTGGCGTCGAGTCCATGTTCCACCATCTCCTAGCACTTGAAAACATGTTGCTCCATTGCCTCAAGCCTTGTCTCCACACTTCCAGTCCTCCTTGGCCCCTCAACATCGCGGATGTGCAGCAACCCCTCACGCATCTCAATGGTTTGAGGATGTTGTAGCACTTCTGCGAGGTAGGGGTTGATGACCTTCTCGAAGAACTTGTCCTTGGGGGCACTTGGAGACGTCATGGTGATCTAGATCTGTCAGAAAAACATCTTGAAACAAAAACAGAGGATATTTGCATAGTACGGTGGTCAAAACCTTCGGGAGATTATATGATGAATTTTTACAGACCAAAAGAAGTATCGCACAAAAAACGGAGTCCGGAGAGCGCACGAGGTGCCCACGAGGCAGGGGCGAGCCCTCCACCCTCGTGGATGCCTCGTGTCCTTTCCAGACTGCTTCTTATTTTCCTATTTTTCTTAAATATTCCAAAACGGAGAAAAATTGCTATTAGAATTGTTTTGGAGTTGGTTTACTTACCGTACCACATACCTATTCCTTTTCGGAGGCTGAAACATTCTGGAAGGTGTCCCTTATATATTCCTTCGGGGTTACAGTTTCAATAACATTAGTTTCAACATTTATAGGATTACCTGAGATATAATGTTTGATTCTTTGACCATTCACCACCCTTGGATTTGTGCCATCAAAGTTGTTGATTTTTATAGCATCGGAACGATATACCTCCTCGATAACGTACGGACCTTCCCATTTAGAGAGGAGTTTGCCTGCAAAAAATCTTAAACGAGAGTTGTATAGCAAAACATAATCACCTACATTAAACTCACGCTTTTGTATCCTTTTGTCATGCCATCTTTTAACCTTTTCTTTAAACAGTTTGGCATTTTCATAAGCCTGGGTTCTCCATTCATCAAGTGAGCTAATGTCAAAAAGCCTCTTCTCACCGGCAAGTTTGAAATCATAGTTGAGCTCTTTAATGGCCCAATATGCCTTATGTTCTAGTTTGAGAGGTAAGTGACATGCTTTTCCATAAACCATTTTATACGGAGACATACCCATAGGATTTTTATATGCAGTTCTATAGGCCCATAATGCATCATCAAGTTTCTTGGACCAATTCTTTCTAGATCTATTAACAGTCTTTTGCAAAATTAATTTAAGCTCTCTATTACTCAGTTCTACTTGACCACTAGACTGCGGGTGATACGGAGATGCAATTCTACGATTAACATCATACTTAGCAAGCATCTTACAAAAAGCACCATGAATAAAATGTGAACCACCATTTGTCATTAAGTATCTAGGGACTCCAAACATGAGAAAAATAACTTCTTTAAGCATCTTAATAGAGGTGTTATGATCAGCACTACTAGTTGGAATAGCCTCCACCCACTTAGTAACGTAATCAACAGCAACTAAAATATGTGTATACCCATTAGAGGAAGGAAACGGTCCCATATAATCAAAGCCCCAAACATCAAATGGTTCAATAACAAGTGAATAATTCATAGGCATTTCTTGACGTCTACTAATATTACCAATTCTTTGACATTCATCACAAGACAAGACAAACTTATGTGCATCCTTGAAGAGAGTAGGCCAATAAAAACCGGATTGCAATACCTTATGTGCAGTTCTATCTCCAGCGTGGTGTCCTTCATAAGCCTCGGAGCGACACTTGTGTAGGATCTGTTCCTGTTCATGCTCAGGTACACAACGTCTAGTAACACCATCTAATCCTTCTTTATAAAGGTGTGGGTCATCCTGGAAGTAATGTCTTAAATCATAGAAAAACTTTTTCTTTTGCTGGTATGTGAAACTAGGTGGTATAAATTTAGCAACAATGTAATTAGCATAATCAGCATACCATGGAGCAGTATGAGAAGCATTTATGATAGCTAATTGTTATCAGGAAAGCTATCATCAATAGGTAGTGGGTCATCAAGAACATTCTCTAACCTAGACAAGTTGTCTGCAACGAGGTTCTTAGCTCCCTTTCTATCAATAATATGCAAATCAAATTCTTATAGCAAGAGAACCCATCTAATAAGTCTAGGTTTGGCATCTTTCCTTTTCATAAGATATTTAATAGCAGCATGATCAGTGTGAACAGTTACTTTAGAATCAACAATATAAGGTCTAAACTTATCACAAGCAAATACAACTGCTAAAAATTCTTTTTCAGTAGTAGCATAACTTCTTTGGGCACTGTCTAGAGTTTTACTAGAATATTGGATAACATTTAATTTCTTATCAACTCTTTGTCCTAGAACAGCACCTACAGCATAATCACTAGCATCACACATAATTTCAAATGGTAAATTCCAATTAGGAGGCTGAACAATGGGTGCAGAAATCAAGGCTTTCTTAAGTATTTCAAATACTTCTACCCAATCATCATCAAAGACAAAAGGAACATCTTTTTGTAAGAGATTAGTTAGAGGCCTGGAAATTTTTGAGAAGTCTTTAATGAACCTCCTATAAAAATTGGCATGACCAAGGAAACTTCTTGTACCTTTATTATCCTTAGGACACTTCATCTTTTCAATAGCATCGACTTTAGATTTATCAACTTCGATACCTCTTTCAGAAATTTTATGCCCCAAGACAATACCATTATTAACCATAAAGTGGCACTTCTCCCAAGTCAAGACAAGATTAGTTTCTTCACATCTCTGCAAAACTCGATCAAGGTTGCTTATGCAATCATAAAAAGAAGTTCCATAAACGGAGAAATCATCCATGAAAACCACAACAATCTTTTCACAAAAGTCAGAGAATATAGCAGTCATACATCTTTGAAAGGTAGCAGGTGCATTGCATAAACCAAAAGGCATACGTCTATAAGCAAAGGTACTGAAAGGGCAAGTAAAATTTGTCTTTTCTTGATCCTCTTTTGACACAGTTATTTGAGAGAAACCAGAATAACCATCTAGAAATAAAAATGTGTATGTTTGGATAATATTTCTAGCATTTGATCAATAAAAGGTAAAGGGTAATGATCCTTTTTATTGGCTTTATTTAATTTGCGGAAGTCAATTACCATTCTATAACATGTAACAATTCTTTATGGGATCAATTCATCTTTATCATTAGGAACAACAGTAATACATCCCTTCTTAGGGACACAATGGACATGACTTACCCACTAACTATCAGCAACGGGATAAATTATACCTGCCTCCAGAAGCTTTAGTATTTCATTTCTTACCACTTCTTTCATCTTAGGATTTAACCGTCGTTGGTGATCAACAACCGGTTTAGCGTCTTTCTCCAATTTTATTTTATGCTGGCATAGAGTGGGACTAATGCCCTTAAGATCATCAAGAGTATATCCAATAGCAGCACAGTGCTTCTTCAGAGTTTTCAATAATTTCTCTTCTTCCTGCTCTGAAAGGTTAGCACTAGTAATAATAGGATATATCTTCTTTTCATCAAGAAAAGCATATTTAAGAGTATCAGGTAATGGTTTAAGCTCAAACACGGGATCACCCTTGGCTGGAGGACGATCCCCTAGAATTTCAACAGGAAAGTTGTGTTTCAAAATAGGTCCTTGCTTAAAGAACACTTCATCTATTTCCCTTCTTTGATTCATAAACATATCATTTTCATGGTCGAGCAAATATTGTTCTAAAGGATCATTAGGAGGCACGGCAATAGAAGCAAGACCAATAATTTCATCTTTACTAGGCAATTCTTCATCATGGGGTTGTCTACAAAATTTAGCAAAATTAAACTCATGAGACATATCCCCCAATCCAATAGTAACAACATCCTTTTTGCAATCTATCCTAGCATTAACAGTATTCAAGAAGGGTATACCAAATATAATGGGACAAAAGTTACCTTGTGGGGAACCAAGAACAAGAAAATCAGCAGGATATTTAACCTTCCCACACAAAACTTCAACATTTCTAACAATCCCAACTGGTGAAATAGTGTCTCTATTGGCAAGCTTAATTGTAACATCAATTTCCTCTATCTCAGCACGTGCAATATCATGCATAATTTCTTTGTATAAGGAATGAGGTATTGCACTTGCACTAGCACCCATATCACATGATCCATGATAGCAATGATCCCCTATTATAACAGAAATAACAGGCATGCCTACAACAGGTCTATGTTTATTCTTAGTGTCAGGTCTAGCAATTCTAGCAGCTTCATCACAAAAGTAAATAACATGCCCATCAATATTATCGGCCAAGAGATCTTTAACCATAGCAATACTAGGTTCAACTTTAATTTACTCAGAGAGTGTAGGTGTTCTAGTATTACTCTTACGAAGCACTGCTGAAGCTTTAGCATGATCTTTTATTCTAAGAGGGAAAGGTGGTTTCTCAATATAAGCAGTAGTCCTTTCGATAAGTAAGAATGTCGAACCCAACGAGGAGCAGAAGGAAATGATAAGCAGTTTTCAGTAAGGTATTCTCTGCAGGCACTGAAATTATCGGTAACAGATAGTTTTGTGATAAGGTAATTTGTAACGGGTAACAAGTAATAAAAGTAAACAAGGTGCAGCAAGATGGCCCTTCCTTTTTGTAGCAAAGTACAAGCCTAGACAAACTCTTATATAAAGGAAAGCGCTCCTGAGGACACATGGGAATTATCGTCAAGCTAGTTTTCATCACTGTCGGTGTCAAAACCGACGGATCTCGGGCAGGGGGTCCCGAACTGTGCGTCTAAGGCGGATGGTAACAGGAGGCAGGGGACACAATGTTTTACCCAGGTTCGGGCCCTCTTGATGGAGGTAAAACCCTACGTCCTGCTTGATTATTCTTGATAATATGAGTAGTACAAGAGTTGATCTACCACGAGATCGGAGAGGCTAAACCCTAGAAGCTAGCCTATGGTATGATTGTATGTTGTCCTATGGACTAAAACCCTCCGGTTTATATAGACACTCGAGGGGGCTAGGGTTACACAAGGTCAGTTACAAAGGAGGAGATATACATATCCGTATTGCCTAGCTTGCCTTCCACGCCAAGTAGAGTCCCATCCGGACACGGGACGAAGTCTTCAATCTCGTATCTTCATAGTCCAACGGTCCGGCCAAAGGATATAATCCGGCTGTCTGGATACCCCTAATCCAGGACTCCCTCAGTAGGCCCTGAACCAGGCTTCAATGACGATGAGTCCGGCGCGCAGATTGGTCTTCGGCATTGCAAGGCGGGTTCCTCCTCCAAATACTTCATAGAAGATTTTGAACACGAGGATCGTGTCCGGCTCTGCAAAAATAAGTTCCACATATCACCGTAGAGGGAATAATATTTACACAAGTCTAATCTGCTAACGTTCCCCGTAGTGTGACATTACACCACAACCAGGTCTTTATTCGAATCGTTTTTCATAACCTGTCTCAGCGTGTTTCGCGAGGCGGTTTCCTTGGCACGTCTTGTCGAAGCAAAGATCGTGTCCCCTTATTACGGGATTCCCATTAATATGGACGTGGGTAACCCAGCCGCGCCATCAATTACGGCGCTTGGGGATAAGCAAGGTTTTACTCAAGCTGGTGGGGGGGCATAGTTTTGTCCGCCCTTATAAAGGGATAAGGTCTCACCTTTTTCTACCCACGCCTTCTTCCTCCTTGCTCATCCATTCTCGCGCACTCGAGCTCCAGCGCCCAAGTCCACATCCTTCTCCTCAACTCTCTCCAAACATGTCCGGAGCGGGAGGCAAGTGGATGGCCTCCTCCGTCACGGAGGGACACATCAAAAAGCTACGTGGAGCCGGATACTTAGCCGCGGATATCGCGCACCGGCTGCCAGCCGCGGGGCAGATCGTCCCTACCCCGGAACCTCACGAAAGGGTGGTTTTCCTCCCCCACTTCGTCCGCGGACTGGGGTTTCCCCTCCATCCATTCGTCCGCGGCCTCATGTTCTATTATGGGCTGGACTTTCATGATCTGGCCCCGAATTTCATCCTCAACATCTCGGCGTTCATCGTCGTGTGCGAGGCTTTCCTCCGCATCCGGCCCCACTTCGGCCTATGGCTGAAGACCTTCAATATCAAGCCGAAGGTAGTAGGCGGCCAACAAGCGGAATGCGGCGGAGCCATGGTGGGCAAAATGCCCAACGTTACATGGCTCGAGGGCTCCTTCGTGGAGACCATAAAGGGGTGGCAATCGGGGTGGTTCTACATCACCGAGCCGCGCGACACCAACTGGGTGGCGGCCCCCGAGTTTCGATCCGGAATCCCCACGCGGCTCACTTCCTGGAAGGAGAAGGGCCTGTCCTGGGGTTCATCGGTGGAGCTGGACGGACTCCAGAAGTGTATCCGGAACATGACAAGCAAGAAACTTAAGCTTGTCAACATAGTCCAGGTCATGCTCTTCCGCCGGATCCTCCCGTGTCAACAACGGGATTTCAACTTATGGGAGTTCGACCCGGCCCAGCACCAGACTCTACGCGAGCTCTTCGACACGACGCATAAGGACGTCTGGAAGGTGCTGTTCAAGGGCGCCGAGGTCCCTCCTTCTCTTACCGAGGACCGCGGGCTAAGCGCGAAGCGCCCTGCGAATCCGGTAAGTTCTGTACATCTGGTAGGGTATTTATTTCCCATAGCTTAACCATGTGCGGGGTCTGAGCTCCCATGCCTTTGACAGGACTGGGTGGAGACATCGGAGCAGATTAACTGTCCGGCCCCTCTGCCCGAAGACCTTGCGAACGCTCTCCTGACGGAGATGCGGACTCCATCTCCTTATGAGGTGCCGGAGAAGACCAAGAAGAAGGCCAAGGGAACCCGAAAGAGTTCCCGGCGCCAGGTGGTATCGGACTCATCGTCCAATAACTCCGAGACGCACTCCTCCCATGAAAACGAGGAGAAGGAAGATGAAGATTCTCCCCCTCCAGCTGGGGGAGACAAGAAAAGGAAGGCCGCCCCAACCGGGGAGGCCGAAGGGTCCAAGAAGGGAAGGACTCTCCTTCCGGACTGTTCCACCACCGCCGCCGACGGCGAAGATGAGTGGCTGCTCAGGGCCAAGCCCCTGACGAAGTCGTAAGTATTCGGATACCAGAGTAACTCATAGCAAACTTTTGTTGCACTGCTTCTCCTAACGTCGAATATGATTATGCAGTCCGCCCCAAGCTCGTATCGACGTATCATCGTCGGACGGTTCCTTCGGTTCGTCGGACATGGATAGTGATACACTTCCAACCGCCACCTCTCCTTGCCCTACGGACAATGCCGAGGTACTATCTCAAGGGGCACCAGGCCGGGGGAGATAGTCCCGGAGGCGCCTCAAGGCGACCTTGCGGACTCCAGGAGCAAAGGGAGCAAGGCTCCCAGGGGCTCCGAGTTCGGCCCGCAGCCGGACACCATGCCAGAACCTCTAGTGGTTCCGGACTCGGGCAGGAGGCCCCCTTCCAAGAGGGGCAAGCCGTCCGTGCCGGTGACCTCTGTCCATCCAGAGGCACCGAACAAACTGCTGGGAGCGCTTCGTGGCGCTTCCATCGACGAAGAGCACCGCACTATTATGAGTGTGGTGATCAAGAAGGTTCAGTCCGCCAAGAGCGGACTGACTGAAGCCTATACCAGCCTTCTAACAGGCTTTGAGGTAAGTATTTAAAATATAGGAAAAATATTACCACATAGACAGTAGCCCCTGATGCTCTGTTTGGTGTTCACAAAGAAAAGCCGAATGGAGGATCAAAAAATATCTGCAGGAGTCTAATATAAGTATGTCTTTATGCGTATGCAGGCTTCGCTGCTGACCTCTGCCGCACTGACTGCGGAGGTCGCCGCACTGAAGCAGACCTCGAGCGGTCCGAGAAAGAGCTCGGCCTTGCCAAGAGGCAGCTCGAGGAGAACAAAGGTAAGTAATACCTTGTCTATATAAAAAAGAAAATGTGGTTGCGAAATGACAGGATCATCATGAATGTGCCAGGGGCCACGACCGAAGTGGCGACCCTGAAGCAAGCGTTGTCCGAGGCCGAAAACAAAGCGGCCAAGGAGCGCACCGAGCAGGAAAAACAAGAGGCACGGGTGGGCGAGGTGCAGCAAGAGCTCCAGGCTCTCGTGAAGAAGCACGAGGCTTTGGAGCTTGACTCGAAGACGCGAGAGTCCGAGCTTGCCGCGGCCCTCGAGAGCACAAAGCATGCCAAGGCTGAAGCCCAAAAGGCCCTCCAGGAAATTGAGGCGATGAGGAAGATAGCGGCGGGTAAGGCATTCAATATGCAAAGCAAGCATGTGAAAGTAAATTACTTGTTACTTACCCGAGTCCGAAGCTCTCCAGGAGCATTCGCAGATTTGCCCCGCGGTGTGTCGGATGCCGCGAAGTATTACCAGGCCGAGGAGGGAAGCTCGACGGAGAAGTTGTTCTGGTCTCAGTATACTGGGACCGAACACCCGATGCCTATGAGCGACCAGCTGAAGCAACTGGTCGAGCTGCACAAGGCGGCCGAACAGGCCATGAGGGCCTTATAGTCCGGATGTGGCCTGGCGACTCCCTTCCCAACAGCTACTTCGGCCTGGTGAGGCGGCTTGTAGATTCCTGCCCACGGTTGGAAGTCATCAAGCGGTCCATCTGCATCAAAGGTGCACGCCGGGCTTTTTCCCGTGCAAAGCTGCACTAGGCCAAGATGGACGCTGAGAAGCTGGTTAAGGAGGGGCTGCCGTAGGGCAAGGAGCATCGCCACCCCGAAATGTATTATGAGGGTGTCCTGAAGGGTGCCCGTCTTGTGGCGGACGAGTGTACGAAGGATGTAATTTTTGAATGAACTTGCTCGTGTGATCCTGTATTATGAAAACTTGTTCATATGCGCTATGCAATGCTTGTTTGAATTTTAAATATTACCTTCTGTGCGGCTGTTTATCAAATCTGAGAGATGTCTAGTCGTCGGCTTATGCCCCCATGCCACGAGTGCTGGGGTGTTCGGGATAAATCTGAGCACTCTTTTCCCATTGTTGGGTCCTTCGAGGGAGGTGCTCAGCACAACGAACAAGGCAATCGGACTATAATGCTTTATCACTCTCACTTAGCCATAGAAGTCTACAATTTTAAATTTTGGCGAAGCCCCTAGTATTCGGAAGGCCGAATTCGGGGCGCTATACACGCCTTAAGCCGGACAAAGCCGACTCCTCGCTCTAAGCGGCATAAGTCTTTAGGGACTCGAGACCTCTCGAACAGCGACCAGCTCTCGCCTTATCATGACAGTCAGTTTTAGCTTTCTCTATTGAGGTGCTTAGCCCAGGTGAACCGGGGCACAATCGCAGTAGTTCTCCCAGTGCTACCTTAGCCGATATAGCGGAACGTAAGGTACCAAAACATGGGAGCCGGGCAAACCCAACTATTGACCCAAGACATGATTCGGAGCTGATGCATATAATGCTATAAGTTCGGGGTGCCGCACTGTCGAAAGTGTTCGGACTTCTCACGCCGTATTATGGGGTATGCTTAAGCCCCTGGCGTATTGGCCGTACCAGAGTGTATGGGTGCTGAATGTCATGAATGAACATATATGTATAAAAAAAGGAATAGAGAATGCGGTAATAGTCTAGTGATATGCATTGTTTATTCAAAAAGGTGTGTCAAAGTAGAATGATACAAGTAGTGTGATAAGCAAAAAGTAGGACTATTTGACATGTCCCCTCCAAGGGCAAGCTGAGGAATGGTATTTAAAGCAGGTATTTCACTTGTTGTCAGAGACCACCTGGGAGTTCCGCGGTACGACGTAGCTTTCTGCCTCCTTGGTTGTTGCATCGTGTGTCCGGCAATCGTACTGCCGGACGGGGTTTCCAGAGATTAAAGTCCTGAAAGAGAGAAAAATAACAAAGCGGGAAGCCCCTAGTGCGGTTGAGCCGCGTCTTGGGGCGTGCCGTAGTCGTGCCCCCCTCCCCACCTGTGCCCATGGTATTTTCAATGCGTAATTATGTACGCGTGGCACGGATTTCGCCGTTTGGCTGGGACTGGGGTGGGGGCCGCATTGCTATGCGAGCTCGGAACGTGCCAGGCGGTCTTGTTGCCGATTACTCCGGGCGCGCTTGAAGGTGTCCGGGTCTTTAATCGCCGAACTGGTGGATTGCCTTAAGAGGCTGCTTTGCGCTTCTGCTGCGAGGGCCGCAGTGTGCTCCTCCGTGCGGAGAGAGCGCTCTGTGTTTCCATTGACTGTGATGACCCCCCGAGGTCCTGGCATCTTGAGCTTGAGATATGCATAGTGCGGTACCGCGTTGAATCTCGCAAATGCGGTTCGCCCGAGCAGTGCATGATAGCCACTGCGGAACGGGACTATATCGAAGATTAACTCCTCGCTTCGGAAGTTATCCGGGGATCCGAAGACCACTTCCAGTGTGACTGAGCCTGTGCAATGGGCCTCTACACCTGGTATGACGCCTTTGAAGGTCGTTTTTGTGGGTTTGATCCTTGAGGGGTCTATACCCATTTTGCACACTGTGTCCTGATAAAGCAGGTTCAGGCTGCTGCCGTCGTCCATAAGGACTCGAGTGAGGTGAAATCCATCGATGATTGGGTCTAGTACCAGTGCGGCGAATCCGCCATGACGGATACTAGTGGGATGGTCCCTGCGATCGAAGGTGATCGGACAGGAGGACCATGGGTTGAACTTTGGGGCGACTGGCTCCAACGCATATACATCCCTTAACGCACGCTTCCGCTCCCTCTTGGGGATGTGGGTTGCGTATATCATGTTCACCGTCCGCACTTGTGGGGGGAACCTCTTCTGTCCTCCGGTGTTCGGCTGCCGGGGCTCCTCCTCGTCATCACTATGTAGCCCCTTATCTTTGTTTTCGGCGTTTAACTTGCCGGCCTGCTTGAACACCCAACATTCCCTGTTGGTGTGGTTGGCTGGCTTGTCGGGGGTGCCATGTATTTGGCACGAGCGATCGAGTATACGGTCCAAACTGGACGGGCCCGGAGTGCTTCTTTTGAATGGCTTTTTCCGCTGACCGGGTTTAGAGCCTCTGAATCCGGCATTGACTGCCGTATCCTCGGTATTGTCACTGTTGACGCAGCGCTTATGTTTGTTGTGACGTGACCTGCCATTGTTATCCTTGGTATCTGAAGTACCATGGTTCTTTGATATGTTATTGCTGTGAGCCAGCCAGTTGTCCTCTCCTGCGCAAAAGCGGGTCATGAGTGTCGTGAGGGCTGCCATAGATTTCGGCTTTTCCTAGCCAAGGTGCCGGGCGAGCCACTCGTCGTGGATGTTGTGCTTAAAAGTTGCTAGGGCCTCTGCATCTGGACAGTCGACGATTTGATTTTTCTTTGTCAGGAACCGTGTCCAGAATTGCCTGGCCGATTCCTCTGGCTGCTGAATTATGTGGCTCAAGTCATCGGCATCTGGTGGTCGCACATAAGTGCCCTGGAAGTTATCGAGGAATGCGGCTTCCAGATCTTCCCAACAGCCAATGGATTTTGCTGGCAGGCTGTTGAGCCAATGTCGAGCTGGTCCTTTGAGCTTGAGTGGGAGGTATTTGATGGCGTGTAGATCATCACCGCGGGCCATGTGGATGTGCAGGAGGAAGTCCTCGATCCATACCGCAGGATCTGTTGTGCCGTCGTATGATTCGATATTTACGGGTTTGAAATCCTCTGGGATTTGGTGATCCATTACTTCGTCTGTGAAGCATATGGGGTGTGCGGCACCTCTGTACTGGGCTATGTCGCGACGCAGCTCGAATGATTCTTGTCCGTTGTGTTCGGCCCGGCCGGATTTACTTTTACTGTATCCGGCGTGACAGTTATTGTCTCACGTAGTGGCGTGCTCTCGTGATCCGTAGATCGATCTTGCATGTTTTTCTTTGTCCTCCAATACGTCTCGCATGTCTAGCATGTTTCCCCGTGCCTTGTCGTTTTTATTTGAGTGGCGTCGGGGTGCAGGCTGTGTTTTTGGCTGAAATGCCTCTTTGTCGCGGCCACGAGGTGGCCGATCAGCCGCGTCGTATGCTGGAGATGTAGGTTTTAATGCTTCCTCCTCTAGTCGGGGTAGCAACCTGCGCTTTGGGTAACTCTTGGAGGGGCGTTCGAGTTCATATTCCTCGGCCGCAAGGACTTCAGTCCATCTGTCAGCTAGCAAATCTTGATCAGCTTGAAGCTGCTGCTGCTTTTTCTTAAGGCTATTTGTCGTGGCTATAAGCCGGCGCTTGAAGCGCTCCTGCTCGACGGGGTCCTCCGGCACGACAAATTCGTCATCGTTGAGGCTTGCCTCGTCTTCGGAGGGAGGCATGTAATTCTCATCCTTCGCCTCTCCATCTGCTGCTCTCTCGGGAGGGCTGGCTTCTCCATCCTCCTGCTCTAAATCTTGCTGGAGGGGATTGTTGTCGTCTTCGGCACTATCTGGAGTGATATTATCTCCTGTGCCGGTGTCACCGCTTTTGCTTTGGCGAGACTTAGAGCAGCGCCGCTGATGTCGGTGCTTGGGTTGCTTCTTGGAGGGGTCATCCTCCACTGTCTCGTCGCCATTGCCTTCTTTGGGTGTGTCCACCATGTATATATCATATGATGAGGTGGTTGTCCAGTGCCCTGTGGGCAGTGGTTCCTCTTCGTCTCCCGCATCGTCGTCCATACCGTCGATGTCTTCGGAGTCTAAGTTGAGCATGTCGGTCAAATTTTCAATAGTGGCTACTAAGTGGGTGGTGGGTGGGCGGCGAATTTCTTCATCATCCGCATCCCAATCCTACCGAACATAGTTCGGTCAGGACTCTCCTGACAGGGAGAGAGACCTTAATGAGTTCAGTATGTCACCGAAGGGCGAGTGCTGAAAGATATCCACGTAGGTGAACTCCATGATCGGCGCCCAGTCAGATTTGATAGGCAAGGGCGCAGGCGGTTCGCAGTCCGTGGCCGGGGAAGAATCCGGTAGTTCGGCGTCACGGCTCCCGTGAAGGGTAAGGTCGATATTCGGCTCGATCGCCGCTGAGAATACAGCCTCCGTGGCGGGGTCTATCCACCCGTCCATGGATGGCACAATTGGCTCCGAATTGAGGGTTGGAGCGGTTGCCGGTGCGGTCTCCTGAACAATGTCCGATGGCAGAGCTAAATCATGCTCATCGTGACCGTGCGGCGCACTCGACAGGGGCTCGAATCCGTCAAAGATCAAATCTCCACGGATGTCGGTCGTGTAGTTTAAGCTTCCAAACCTGACCTGGTGGCCAGGGCGTAACTCTCGATCTGCTCTAGATGGCCAAGCGAGTTGGCCCGCAGTGAGAAGCCGCCGAATACAAAGATCTGTCCGGGGAGAAAATTCTCACCCTGGACTGCATCGCTATCGATGATCGAAGGAGCCATCAAGCCTAATGGTGACGAGATAGAGGAACTCTCAATGAAAGCACCAATGTTGGTCTCAAAACCGGCGGATCTTGGGTAGGGGGTCCCGAACTGTGCGTCTAAGGCGGATGGTAACAGGAGGCAGGGGACACGATGTTTTACCCAAGTTCGGACCCTCTTGATGGAGGTAAAACCCTACATCCTGATTGATTATTCTTGATAATATGAGAAGTACAAGAGTTGATCTGCCACGAGATCGGAGAGGCTAAACCCTAGAAGCTAGCCTATGGTATGATTGTATGTTGTCCTACGGACTGAAACCCGCCGGTTTATATAGACACCGGAGGGGGCTAGGGTTACACAAGGTCGGTTACAAAGGAGGAGATATACATATCCGTATTGCCTAGCTTGCCTTCCATGCCAATTAGAGTCCCATCCGGACACAGGACGAAGTCTTCAATCTCGTATCTTCATAGTCCAACAGTCCGGCCAAAGGATATAGTCCGGCTGTCCGGAGACCCCCTAATCCAGGACTCCCTCAATCACGCTCATATGATTCGCGTTCGTTACTTTGATAATTTGATATGTGGGTGGACCAGGGCTTGGGTACTGCCCTTCCTTGTACAAGAATCCCACTTATGATTAACCCCTCTTGCAAGCATCCGCAACTACAAAAGAATTGTTAAGGTAAACCTAACCATAGCATGAAACATATGGATCCAAATCAGCCCCTTACGAAGCAATGCATAAACTAGGGTTTAAGCTTCTGTCACTCTAGCAACCCATCATCTACTTATTACTTCCCGATACCTTCCTCTAGGCCCAAATAATGGTGAAGTGTCATGTAGTCGACGTTCACATGACACCACTAGAGGAGAGACAACATACATCTCATCAACATATCGAACGAATACCAAATTCACATGACTACTTATAGCAAGACTTCTCCCATGTCCTTAGGAACAAACGTAACTACTCACAAATCATATTCATGTTCATAATCAGAGGGGTATTAATATCCATAAAGGATCTGAACATATGATCTTCCACCGAATAAACCAACTAGCATCAACTACAAGGAGTAATCAACACTACTAGTAACCCATATGTACCAATATGAGGCTTTGAGACAAAGATTGGATACAAGAGATGAACTAGGGTTTGAGATGAGATGGTGCTGGTGAAGATGTTGATGGAGATTGACCCCCTCCCGATGATAGGATCGATGGTGATGACGATGGTGATGATTTCCCCCTCCCGGAGGGATGTTTCCCCGGCAGAACAGCTCCGCCAGAGCCCTAGATTGGTTCTTCCAAGGTTCCGCCTCGTGGTGGCGGAGTTTCGTCCCGTGAGCTTGCTTGTGATTTTTTTTAGGGCGAAGGACGTCATATAGCCAAAGATGGGCACCGGAGGCCTGTCAGGGGGCCCACGAGGCAGGGGGCGCGCCCCCACCCTCGTGGATTGTGGGTGGCCCCCCTCCGGTACTTTCTTCGCCCAATATTTTTTATGTATTCCAAAACGTGCCTCCGTGAAGTTTCAAGACTTTTGGAGTTGTGCAGAATAGGTCTCTAATATTTGCTCCTTTTCCAGCCCAGAATTCCAGCTATCGACATTCTCCCTCTTCTTATAAACCTTGTAAAATAAGAGAGAAAAGGCATAAGTATTGTGACATAATGTGTAGTAACAGCCCATAATGCAATAAATATCGATATAAAAGCATGATGCAAAATGGACGTATCAGAACCTAATAGCCAAAATCCGTGTGTGAACATAATAGCCGACGGTTTCCAATGCAGGACCATGTCTGATTAATGATCCCCGCCATTCACCTACCAAATCTCGGGTCGCGAGATAGACTGCCAATCGTGTGGGGGCCGGTTGTCTTGCCAGATCTTTACATTTTCTTTTTTGAACACTAGATATTTATGTCGTCTGATGATTTTTTAACTCACACACAAGTACACAAAAATATGATTTTTCAAACCGTTTAGGTTAGGCGTTGCATGTAGATGTAGTTCAAACTTGAATTACGGTCATTAAATGGTTAGAAAATCACTTAAATGTCTTTAAAAGGTCAAATGACCCCTGAAAATTTCCAAATTTTCACATGACAGTTGTATTAGTGCACGTTAAACGTAGGAAAAAATTTGAAGGACGTAAGAGGAAGCTATCTCATGTCCATCAACAAACATGCATTGTTCCCTCTCGGAACCACGAACCTTCTAGTGAGTTGCTCCAGTTTGTGTGGGGTGTGTGTCCAAACTTTCGTCAAACAGGCCAATTTTTTTACCACATCATCTTGGTGGCATGACATTAAATCAAGCAAGGTTTCATGTTTTTCAGATCATTTTTTAATTTTTTGGAATTAAAATGTCATGGCATGCACTCCATGCATGTGCCCATGCCTTGATACCAATATATTTAAAAATTCCTTCGAATTTACTGCACATGGAATTAACTCGCACACAAGTACACAAAAATATGATTTTTCAAACCGTTTTGGTTAGGCATTGCATGTAGATGTAGTTCAAATATGAATTACGGTCATTAAATGGTTAGAAAATCACTTAAATGTCTTTGGAAGGTCAAATGACCCCTGAAATTTACCAAATTTTCACATGGTAGTTGTATTAGTGCACGTTAAACATAGGAAAAAATTTGAAGGCCGTAAGAGGAAGCTATCTCCCGTTCATCATCAAACATGCATTGTTCCTTCTCGAAACCACGAACCTTCTAGCGAGTTGCTCCGATTTGTGCAGGGCGTGTGTCCAAACGTTCGTCAAACATGCCAATTTCTTTACCACGTCATATTGGTGGCATGACATTACATCAACCAAGGTTTCATGTGTTTCTCATCATTTTTCTATTTTTTTTGAATTAAAATGCCATGTCACTCCATGCATACGTATGCATGTGTCCATCTCGTGAGACCAATATATTTGAAAATTCCTTCTAATTTACTGCACATAGAATTAACTTGCACACAAGTACACAGATAAGGTTTTTCAAACCGTTTTGGTTAGGCGTTGCATGTAGATATAGTTCAAATTTGAATTACGGTCATTAAATGGTTAGAAAATCACTTAAATGTCTTTGAAAGGTCAAATGACCCCTAGAATTTTCCAAAATTTCACATTACAGTTGTAGTAGTACATGTTAGACGTTGAAATTTTTTTAAGGCCATAAGAGGAAGCTGTCTCTCGTTCGTCATCAAACATGCATTATTCCCTCTCGGAACCACGAACCTTCTAGCGAGTTGCTCCGGTTTGTGAGGGGTGTGTGTCCAAACTTTCGTCAAACATGCCAATTTCTTTACCACATCATCTTGGTGGCATGACATTACATCAACCAAGGTTTCATGTGTTTCTGATTTTTTTGGAATTAAAATGACATGCCACTCCATCCATACGTATTCATGCATATGTGTCCATGTCGTGATACAAATATGTTTGAAAATTCCTTCTAGTTTACTGCACATGGAATTAACTAGCACACAAGTACACAAATATGATTTTTCAAACCGTTTTGGTTACGCGTTGCATGTAGATGTAGTTCAAATTTGAATTACGGTCATTAAATGGGTAGAAAATCACTTAAATGTCTTTAAAAGGTCAAATGACCCCTATAATTTTAAAAAAATTGACATTACAATTGTAGTAGTGCACGTTAGACGTAGAAAAAAATTTAAAGGCCGTAATAGGAAGCTATCTCCCGTTCATCATCAAACATGCATTGTTCCCTCTCGGAACCACGAGCCTTCTAGTGAGTTGCTCTGGTTTGTGAGGGGTGTGTGTCCAAACTTTGGTTAAATATGCCAATTTTTTTACCACATCATCTTGGTGGCATGACATTACATCAACCAAGGTTTCATGTGTTTCTGATTTTTTTTATTTTTTGGAATTAAAATGCCATGTCACACCATGCTTAATTGTGTCATAGCCGTTAGACCAATATGTTTGAAAATTCCTTCCAATTTACTGCACATGGAATTAAATCGCACACAAGTACACGAAATATGAGTTTTCAAACCGTTATGGTTAGCTGTTTCATGTACATGTAGTTCAAATTTCAATTACAGTCATTAAATGGCTAGAAAATCACTTAAATGTCTTAGAAGGTCAAATGACCCCTGAAATTTTCCAAAATTTGACATGACAGTTGTATTAGTACTACAAATTTTTTCGTTCATTTAAAACACCATCCGTTGGCACTTTATTCCAAATTCATCTTTCACAGCTAATAAAAAATATCTACAACATCACACACAGTTCTTTTCTAGGAACCGTTCGCGATGAAAATATCTGGGTCTATTTAAGTCTCCCTCCTTAAGCTTCACCGGCTCGTCTGCTCTAGTGACGGCAACCCTCGAATCCACGAATCCTGATCCCCATTCCCGCACCCCCTTCATGCAAAGATGACGTCGTGGAAACGCTTTGTGAAGGCCCATACGATGGTTGCGTCCCCCCCCCCCGAGCGCCGCCACCTGCGCCGAGAGCACGGCCGCCTACGTCAAGAGTGCCGTTGCATCCACATTGAGCACGGCCGCTTCCGCCGAGAAGGCGTCTGCGGCAGCCGACAGGGCAGCTGCAGCAGCCGAGATGGTTGCAGCTGCTGCTGCGGCGATGGCTACAAATGCATAGAGCGCTTGATTTGTCGTCCGTGCCGCTGATGTCGCCCTGGCCCGGGTCGAGGCCATCCACGCCAAGATGGAGGATGCACACGCCAAGATATTTCAGGCCACCTCGGACTCCAGCATGCAACCCACGTCTGAAAAGGCGGCAGTGGCCATGGACACCTGCTTCCTCATGAGGTCGCCGAGCGGGAGCTGGGGATGCAGGAAGCCGTGGAGATCGAGGAGCGCCGGGAGGAGGAGTTGCGCATGGCTGAGGTCGAGGTAGAGAAGAGTTTGTCCGTCGAGGAATCGGCATTGGAGTACCAACGCGAGCTTTGGCGCAGCCACTACTACGAGTACTACAACCTTGAGGGCGGTGCCGAGGACGAGGACGCGGTCGACTTCAGCAGGGGGGCGCGGAGTCCACCAACGGCGGCATGTCGCCAGGACAAGTCATCGACATCTCATCTCACACCGGCGATTCATAGGCCGGCGCGGCGGCGGATTTTTAATTATGCGTACTTAGGCTTTGTTTTTAATGCTGGTCTTCTGTTAGAGCAATGTTTAGGTCAACTGCCTCTGTGTAATTACTGAAATTGCTCGATTCAGTAAGTGTGGTCTATCTACTGTACGCTCTTTTGTGTGCCCAAATTAGCAAGCGATGTTAAATTATGCAATGACGTACCCGGGGAAATTTCCACCAAAATTTGAATTATCAAACTCATCACATGCGCGTAAAGCAGAAGAATCGTTTGTGATGCACACAATCGTTCAAAGTGAGTGGTCCGGCGGCACCGCGCGCATTCAACGTGAATGTGCTCATGCCTTGAGACCAAAATTTGAATTATCAAACTCATCCCATATGCGTAAAACAGTAGAATCGTTTGCGATGCACACAATCATTCAAAGTGAATGGCCCGCCCACACCGTGCGCAAAGTTTCCCTCCACATTTCCAAAATGTTGGCCTACCGCCAAAATATCTACCCCCGCCCCCCTTTCCCCCTTCCCCACCCCCTTTTCTCCCCGACCATAAGTCACATTTCCCTTGTTTCCTCCTTCCTTCCTTTCTAAGCTATAGTCGCTTCCTCGCTCTCGACGTCTCCCATCCTACCATCGGGTCGCCATGGTCTTCTTCAAAGACATCTCCAGCGGTTCCTCCTCCGGCGACTACTCCTTCACCACCCGGGTATGCCTCTCTTCTCTCTCTCTCTCTCTCTCGGGCTATGACTTGGAATGAAGGATTTTTACCAGGAGGTCGATTTAAGTCATTTCTTCCTCTTGTAGCTCCCTAAGACCATCAGTGGCAATGAATGGAGTGGGGTGGCTGAACATCTATCTGCTCGTTGTCACCATCAATCTCCATGAGTGAAGCTACTTGCATTTGATTTTGTGGACACTGGGAGGAAGTTTCTGGCATGTGCAGAGAAGGTTAGACCCTCTTCCTTTGTTACAAAGCATTTGTTAGATGTGATTCAGACACTGTCACGGTCCCAACCCATTCATACCACACCTTCAACCAAAGCATCCTAAGACAGTGTCACAGTTTGTACCTAGTATCTTAAATTGTTGTCATCTCATCAGCGGTGCCATTAGAAAATTATTTGGCACCACTTCAGTAGTTTGTGCAACCAACTTTGGTCCACACATCCGAGTAGCCAAGCAGTAAAATACTAAATCTTTATGGCACGAAGGAACAGGGGATCGGAGCAACTACGTGCTCCGGAGTCCGGGTCCCTAATTTTTTTCCACTACATCGGCTTGCCAGTTCAGGGCACCGGTGCGAGATGTAGCAACATTTGTCTTTACACCAGTTTTGGCATACATAGTGGACAGCCTTAGTGCTATTAGTTCTATGTTACTAAATTTGTGCATGTACACACCGGTTAGTATCAATTTGTTGTCATCCAAACAGTGTCGCTATGTTGTTGTGGTTATATTTACCTTCCTCATAAAATGTTCAATTTGTTATTTATTGTACATGAGTAAGAACTTGTAGCATCGTTGTAGTTAATTATAGCATCTGATGTTCCAGAATTTGGTTGTTGTCTCAGTACCAATTATTTCATTTGCACATTGATCTTTTTGAGAAGATATGTCAGAATTAACATGTTTCTTCATTTTTTCAAAATAAGCATTGGTGATTTTCTATGTTGCTATAAACCCATTTCCCCTACAATTCTTACTGATCTAGTTTTAAATATTATAGGATGAGCGGAAGTGTTCTTACTTGGAGTGGGTTGATCAAGAGTGGCCACAGTCTTTGAAGATGTGCCTAACGAAGCTCTAGAGCATGTATGAGGAAGTGAACACAACTAGGCTTAGAGAAAGTCTTGTCAATGTTGAAGCATATTTCAAGATGCGGGATAAAAAGTTGAAGCTGGAGAATGAGCTCAGATTTAAACAAAAATACTTTGCTAAGATGGTGTTGGCGAAGGAGGAGGCACTTTCCCAGTTGGCCCGTGCAAAACGGGTTCTTACTAAACTAAAAGCGGAGCTGGATAAGACGAGCCTGGATGATCTCGATTAGGGAAATGAATATATTGTTCTTATGAAGTTGAACTAGCTATATGTTGTACTGTGATGTTTTCATGTAGCTACCGTATTGTGATGTTATAATATATTTATGTGCCTGATATGAAATTGGCAAATAGTTGTTTGATATGAAATGTGAATTTGCATAATACTGGAATTATTAATTGTAAGCTAATAAACCTGCTAAATTGTAACGCCCTCGATGCGGCTATATCTCCCATGTGTCGAAGCACAACTTAGAGGCATAACCGCATTGAAAGCAATGTCACAAGTGAGGTAATCTTCGCAAAAAACCCATGTAATACATAAAAGGGAAAGAGATACATAGTTGGCTTACAACCGCCACCTCACACAATACATGAATAAAGCATTACATCAACCAGATACAAACAAGGTTTGACTACGAAACCAAAATAAAAGAACACTACCCCAAATACTACACAGATCCCCGATCGTCCCAACTGGGCTCCACTACTGATCAAATGGAAATGGAACAACACAAAGGACAAGATCTTCATCGAGCTCCTCCTTGAGCTTGGTTGTGCCACCTGCTCGGTAACATCGGCACCTGCAAACTGGTTTTGGAAGTATTTGTGAGTCACGGGGACTCAGCAATCTCACACCCTCGCGATCAAGACTATTTAAGCTTATAGGAAGGGTAAAAGGTATGAGGTGGAGCTGCAGCAAGCGACTAGCATATTTGGTGGCTAACAGCGCAAATGAGAGCGAGAAGAGAAGGCAAAAGCACGGTCGAACAACTATGATCAAGAAGTGATCCTAACAACCTACGTCAAACATTACTCCAACACCGTGTTCACTTCCCGGACTCCGCCGGAAAGAGACCATCACGGTTACACACGCGGTTGGTGTATTTTAATTAAGATCAACTTCAGGTTTTCTACAACTGGACATTAACAAATTCCCATCTGCCCATAACCGCGGGAACGGCTTTCGAAAGTTCAAATCCCTATAGGGGAGTCCCAACTTAGCCCATCACAAGCTCTCACAGTCAACGAAGGATATTCCTTCTCCCAAGACATTCCGATCATACTCGGCATCCCGGTTACAAGACATCCTCGACAATGGTAAAACAAGTCCAGCAAAGCCACCTGGATGTGCCGACAAATCCCGATAGGAGCTGCACATATCTCGTTCTCAGGGCACACCGGATAGGTCAAGATACAAGTAAAACCAGCCCTCAAGTTGCCCCGAGGTTGCCCCGCAGGCTGCCCATTTCGGACCAACACTTAGAGAAGCACTCGCCCGGTGGGTTAAAATAAAGATGACCCTTGAGTCTGCGAAACCCAAGGGAAAAGGCTAGGTTGTTAGTGCAAATGGTAAAACCAAGGTTGGGCCTTGCTGGAGGAGTTTTATTCAAGCGAACTGTCAAGGGGTTCCCATTATAACCCAACTGTGTAAGGAACGCAAAATCTGGGAACATAACACTGATATGACGGAAACTAGGGCGGCAAGAGTGGAACAAAACACCAGGCATAAGGCTGAGCCTTCCACCCTTTACCAAGTATATAGATGCATTAATTAAATAAGAGATATTGTGATATCCCAACAATAAACATGTTCCAACAAGGAACGATCTCCAAATCTTCACCTGCAACTAACAACGCTATAAGAGGAGTTGAGCAAAGCGGTAACATAGCCAAACAACGGTTTGCTAGGACAAGGTGGGTTAGAGGCTTGGCTTAACAATATGGGAGGCATGATAAGCAAGTGGTAGGTATCACAGCATAGGTATAGCAAAAGAGCGAGCAACTAGCAAGCAAAGATAGAAGGTACTTACAGGGTATGGTCATCTTGCCTGAGATCCCGCAAGGAAGAAGAACGAGTCCATGAAGAAGACAAACGGACGTAGTCGAACGAAACCTCACAAACGCAACGTTATCGGAACTGACCCGAAGAAGCAACACCGGAAAGAAGCAAACAACATAGTAAACAACCTTCACCTCAACATGGCATGATGCACAACCAAGTATAATGCATGTCCGGTTTAATGGTGCATGGCATGGTAATATGTACAAACAACACTACAAGTTAAGTGGAGCTCAATATGCAACGAGTTGTATATTGACGAAACACCACATCAATTATTTAGTTCGGTCTCGATTGGGTACTCAACAATATTAAATGTTGTTAAACATGGCAAGAGGAGAAGCATAAAGAAATTATCTATTTAGGCAAGTTTAAATGAGGCCGGAATGCCAAACAAGAATTCTGGTAAATCCCCATAAGCATTTAGCAATTTTAAGCAAACAACAATTTTTAACATCTTAATGTTGTTAACATGATGCGGATGACATGTTTAAGTTTATGCACATTTTATTAAAAGTTGATAAGAGCATTATGAAGCATTTGTCACCGTGGTGGAAAGAAAAGGTGCCACGGCGACGAATCCGAAAATGATGCCACGGCACGATATCGGTTCCGGTAGCTCACGGAGATACCGGTGCAAAGGAAGCAAGGGTGCAGATGTTCGGAACATGCTAGAGATGGTGAGGTGATCCCGGATTCCGGGTGTCCCACGAGTGGGCGACAAGGAAACGAGTGACAAATTGGACACGGTGCAAACACGAGCATCTCAAACATCGCAAGCATTCGTTCATGGACGTCGTCTCGAGGTTATACCTTCGAAGTGTGCAAACGAGACGGTTTGGGTTCGATGGGACGTAGTGGTACTTTCGATCCTTGGCGACGGAAGAGGTACAGACGTTCTCGAGGCACTTGTCGGTCCGGACTTGGTGTAGTTGTACATGGCAAATGTAGTGGTACTCGGAGTCTTGTCAAACCCAAGCGACGATAGTCGTACACGGCGCGTTGTGGAAGTAGTTGTACTCGCGGACTTCGGCGGCGGTAGTCATTCACGTCCGCCGATGTTCGGGACCGTTGGGTAGAGGTACTTGTTGCATCGTCGGACGTAGTTGTACACTTTGTCTTGTCGGATTCGCGACAACGATAGTGGAACTTGACGCTTGAGGTTCGAATACGGGGTCGGGCGTGTAGCCGTTCATAGTCAACCTTGGCGCATCTGGGTCGTGTACTTGGCGAGTCCGCACGTAGAGGTACTTGGCGAAAATCCTGGAGACGATGCGTCCATGTACGGTTCTTGCTGGTCCAAAAGAAGCAAGACAGGAGGCCGGAGGTGCAGCAGCGGCAACAACACGTCTTGGACGCGGGGAGAGGTGCGGGGCAGTGACGGACGTTGGGGACGGGAGGAGGTGCGAACGGCAACAGCAAGGCGGGAGGATGCCGGACATGAATAACATCTGCCTGAGGCTGGGCGCTCTGTAGCGGCGGTCATGGCCCACGGACGTGTCAGCGAGGCAAGGGAGCTCGCTACAGCGGTGAGGCTTTAGGAGCGAAACATGGGTGCGGGCGCACGTGGAGAGACCCGAGGTCGCCGGCAGGGTTGCGAGGTGGCGCCGTGATGGTGCGAGAAGGACGGCTCCAGCGCGGGAATGCCCGGATCTCGCCAGAGTCGAGATCAGAGGCGAACGGCGCGACTTCCTGAGAAGCTGGGCTTCGTCCTCCATGTTCCTCTGCTCGAAACAGGAGCAGGAACCGGTGGGACTTGGGCGGACAGGAGGCGCCATGGAGGAGAGGTAAGAGGCCGGCTGAGAAGCAGGAGGGCGAGGGGTGTTGAGGCGCTGTAGTGGGAGGCGCGTGAGGAAGAGGGAGGTTGGCGCTGTAGAGGGAGGCGCGTGAGGAAGAGGAGGACGAGGGGATCGGGCGCTGGCGGCGGAGGGAGAGCGATGGGATCGAGAGGGAGAGATGGATCGGGCTAGCGGTTCCCTGGCGGCGCGAGGAAACGAGGAGTGGGATCGTGAGGGGAGGGAGGTTGTGACTGGGCCTAGGGTTAGGAGAAGGTGGGCCTGGCGTGGGAGGCCTTGGCCAAATGGGCCACGGGGAAACAGGCCGCCTGACCGGTGGGCTCTGCTCTCTTTCACTCTCCCTCCTTCACACTCTACCTACCCATATAAGAAAAAAAATAGAACTTGCATAAATGCACAGAGAGGTAGCAAAGTAATTAGGGAGAGAACAAAAATAGTTCTGGAGTCCTTGGAATATGTTCAATTAAAGAAAAGTGGTGTGAGGAATTTTACAAACCATAAATTTAAACATGTTCGAATTTAATCCAAACATGCCTGAATTTATAACCTAACCAAACCGAACCCAAATGGGCTTAAATTTTTATAGGATGGCCCTACATAATAGATATGATTTATGGGCACAAGATGAACATTAATGGAGAAAGTAAAATTGCAACTCAATTGCAATTTAACTTAAAAGGTCTAAACGGAAGGGTAGGAGGATGAGTCGGGTAAGGGAAGAGTTGAAGTGTAGTGCAATTGTGTTATGGGTGATTCCAAGTTAATGGAATATTTTAATATAGCTCTCTAAATATTAGGAGGATATGTTATAAAGAGCAATCACCATGTGAGTCCCCTCGGTTTAAATGGATCAAGGATCCATGCCATTTATTTAGTTGAGTTAAGAAAAGAAATGACAAGATGGCATGATGACATGATGCAATGCACATGATGCAAAGATGAAAGCGATGAACCAAACAAATCACACGACGAAACTCGGAAACATGAAAGGCGTCTAAAGCTCCGGTCTTGGGGCGTTACAACACTCCACCACTACGAGAGGATCTCGTCCCGAGATCTAGAATGGCACCGGGGGAAACGGAAAAGGAAGAGAAGAGGTAAAACTAAGTTACTTCTTTGACAAACGAGTGAAACCAAGGAACCTTGAGAGGTTGAACAACTTAGAGAAACGAATACAACGGAGATGAACAAAGTTGAAAACACTCCGTTGTAAAAGAGGAACAAGGCACATAACGAGAACCTTGGAGGTTGAAAGACAAAAGACAAGGATTGCAATGGACAAGAAGTGCATGCAAGCAATCCGGTAGAACGAGATGCACAAGGAACGATAAGGATCAATTACGACAACACTCCGGTTGGAAATAGAAGGTAAAGAATATGAGCTTGGCAAAACGAAAGCACTTGGATGAAGACTCCGGTTAGAAGAGGAATGATAGACATAACACTCCGGTTGAAACAAGATAGAGAAGGGAAAAGAATGATATAATTTGGACAGCACTCCGACTGAAAATGGAAGGAATTGAACATGATCTTGACAAACAAGATGATGGGTTGAAGAGAGCAACATCATAATGCCTCCAGAATAAAGAAATAGAAGATAGATAATTGAAAAAAAGAATGGAGAAGAAAATGTCAGCTTCTGCCACAAAAGAGCTTGAAAAGGCATCCTTAGGAGAAGGGTCAAACGGAATTGTTGGAAAAATCCACAACGAAAAGAGTAAGCTTGTTGTGGGCTTATGGAAAATATATCATAAATATGAGGTGAAATTCCGCCACTAACGAAAAACGAGATTGGATTGATAAGAACAAGGGGATGAGAAAACTATTTCACCGGGAGGATAAATAAAGACTTGGGTCCTTTATAAGCACCATTAATAGCAATAATCCTTAGGGAAGGCTTTAGGTGATATATAACCCAAGATAACTCCAATGACGAGATTGATGGATTTAAAATACATCATTCTTAACAACATGTGACTCATGAAACATGAACTCTAATTATCAAGAATGACATAATACCACCTCCAATGATACAGCAGAAAGAATTGTACTCCGGATTGCCAGATGAGGAATGTTTGGGCTCCTCTGAAAAGAATCTCGATGAACACTTTGAGAAGGAATTAAATCCTTGATGAACCATCATGAGGAATTCTGGTAATAAAAGGATGATCAAAAAAAGGAAAGAGAAGTTGAAAACACAAGGTGAAACCTTGTAATGATTTAGATGGATCTCCGTGGTGATATAATTGCGAGAGGTTGGAACTCCGAGAAAGAAAAGATGAACAAAAGAAAATCAAGAATTTGATGAACCTCCGGAATAAGGAATTAAATCACTTGGATGAAACAAGAATAAGACTTATGTTATGTGTATCCTTCACCAATTTAATTGATGACACACAACGGATTTGGCATACTACTTATTCTCGTAGAAAGGATTAAGAGAGAAATCACGCAAACTTGGGAAGGTCTTCAACGAACCACCGGAAGGGTAGAAACAACGAATAAATTGATATGATAAACGACAGAAGAAGAATATTGGACGAACCACCATAAGAATTAAAACTGAACAAAGAAAAGATAAGGAAAACACCGGGAAGAATTTAGCAAATGAACGAAGATGCTTGAGAGAATTTAGATACATGAGAACGAAGAGATCATGAGCTGATAAGAAAATACTTGAATGATGCACCGGTAAGATTTGGAGAATGATAGCTGAAAGCTGGGAATGAATAAATCTTCTGAAATGATGGGCTTCGGAGAATCAAACTGAAAAGACTCTTGAATTGCTCCGGATGGGTGAAAAGAATTTTCACAAACGATAACAATTATGAGAGGAAGGCAACAAGCTAGAACCATGAATCTCTGAGAGAGCGGATAAGATATGGAGGAAAAAAACTATTCTTCGGTCTTCAAAATCCGAGAATGACGACGAGAGACATCACCATGAATTGTTGAGACACTCGGAATAAAGAAGAATAGAAAAGTTGAACCAATGATGAAAAGAATTTGAAAGATCTTGGAGAAGACATTTGACTAATGATAATTCATTCTTACGTTAAACTTCAAAAAGAAATTTGAGGATAGCTCCAGGAAAATAAGAAGAGTCAGGTAAGGTCCTGGGAAAAGACCTGTGGGTTAGGGCCCACTCAAAAGAAACACCGTAGAACAATTACTTGAAAGAGAGATTGCACCTGTTGAATTAAATGGCTAGAACGAGATACCAATCTCGAAAGAGCTTGATTGAATGCAGAGTGGAAACACGAATATTTGAGATATCTTGAGCACTCTGGAACAATTGAATAAAGAGAAGTGGATGATTAAGAAGAGCATCGACATGAGAAAGCATTTTAAACGAGGAAAAGGAATATGATCAACACCAAAGGCTTGATTTGAATCCACCGGAGAAGAAAAGAACGAATAATGATGAACTTGAGGCCCCGTTAGAATCTTCATGAGAATCACCGGTAAAAGCATTGACGGAAGAGAATGGAGAGACTTCACATCAATAAAAGGATACTTGATTAAGAACTCCAAGTCTTTGAAGAAAAAGGGTGGGAGGGTGGGTGAAACAAAGACAACTTGGAGACGGATGAAACAAACACCATTGAGAAAAAGCTTAGAATTGAACTTGCGGATGTAGAAAAAGATCGGATCCACTTAAAGAGAAACACGCCGGTTGAAAAGGATTGACATGACAACCTCGATTATCATGAAGGATTGGTATTCACATCGGAGTATGAGAACACCATTTAGGAAAGGTATGGAATCAACATTTGACTTCGAAGCAACTCGAATACCACAACTCAAAAGAAAAACAAAGGATTAGCTTGCAAAATAAGCCGGAACAAACATATGATAGAGATTTCATCCGAAGTTTTCGTGGTGGGGACTACACAGGCTCGATCGTACAACACCATCATGTACAAGGCAGTGCACATGACATACGAAGCGTCCCCGAGTCGGCATAGCCAAGGACTCTTTAAGACACAACGAGACCACTGTAAAACCAACCGTGGATAGGCGGACCACTAGACGTCAAACCCCAATTTCATATCATACATCTGTCGGAAAGATATCCTAAGAGCTACTTGAATTCCCACTTATAAACTCCCGAAACTTTCCGGTTATGCAATCAGGTGTTGGGGATACAGGGGAAGCAAAATATCTCACCCAAAACTAGCAAATCCTACATCCAGTTGTATCCATCCTTCAACACATAACCAAGAAACCTTCGGAAATCATTTACCTCAACCTTTGAAAAGCATACGCTATACGAGTTATGACAATACTCCCGAACTCCCGCCCCAGTACTGGGTGGCGTCGAGGTTATCTCACCAACAACTACATAAAAGAGATTTTTGATGTCGGCGAAACTCAGGTATTCCAGAACTGCAACGATAAAATTGTGACGACAACACCTCGGAGCTCAACTCCCCGAGACACTGCCACAACCCCTAAATGTCAGGAGGCACCAAGAACAATGTTCTCGTCACAAAACAATCAAAACGATTCCAAGATACCCGCGTGATCCTAAATTTTTTTTAGTGAAATTTGAGAAGAGAAGAGTCAAAACTCTATGTCAGGATGCCTCACCAGAGCGACGAAGGGACTGAGGAGTAAAAAGAATTCCTAACTCTCCGATATATATAATCCTAAATGACTCAAAACATTTTTCTAGACTCAACAACACCAACGATTCGATCAAGCAGGGGGCTCCTAAGGTCGGGGAAGGCTCTGATTACCAACTTGTAACGCCCTCGATGCGGCTATATCTCCCACGTGTCGATGCACGACTTAGAGGCATAACCGCATTGAAAGCAATGTCGCAAGTGAGGTAATCTTCGCAAACAACCCATGTAATACATAAAGGGAAAGAGATACATAGTTGGCTTACAATCGCCACCTCACACAATACATGAATAAAGCATTACATCAACCAGATACAAACAAGGTCCGACTACGGAACCAAAATAAAAGAAGACTACCCCAAATACTACACAGATCCCCGATCGTCCCAACTGGGCTCCACTACTGAACAAATGGAAACGGAACAACACAAAGGACAAGATCTTCATCGAGCTCCTCCTTGAGCTTGGTTGCGCCACCTGCTCGGTAACATCGGCACCTGTAAACTGGTTTTGGAAGTATGTGTGAGTCACGGGGACTCAGCAATCTCACACCCTCGCGACCAAGACTATTTAAGCTTATAGGAAGGGTAAAAGGTATGAGGTGGAGCTGCAGCAAGCGACTAACATATTTGGTGGCTAACAACGCAAATGAGAGCGAGAAGAGAAGGCAAAAGCACGGTCGAACAACTATGATCAAGAAGTGATCCTAACAACCTACGTCAAACATTACTCCAACATCGTGTTCACTTCCCGGACTCCGCCGGAAAGAGACCATCACGGTTACACACGCAGTTGGTGTATTTAAATTAAGTTCAACTTCAAGTTTTCTACAACCGGACATTAACAAATTCCCATCTGCCCATAACCGCGGGCACGGCTTTCGAAAGTTCAAATCCCTGCAGGGGAGTCCCAACTTAGCCCATCACAAGCTCTCACGGTCAACGAAGGATATTCCTTCTCCCAAGACATTCCGATCAAACTCGGCATCCCGGTTACAAGACATCCTCGACAATGGTAAAACAAGTCCAGCAAAGCCACCCGGATGTGCTGACAAATCCCGATAGGAGCTGCACATATCTCATTCTCAGGGCACACCGGATAGGTCAAGCTACGAGTAAAACCAGCCCTCGAGTTGCCCCGAGGTGGCCCCGCAGGCTGCCCATTTCGGACCAACACTTAGAGAAGCACTGGCCCGGGGGCTTAAAATAAAGAGGACCCTTGAGTCTGCGTAACCCAAGGGAAAAGGCTAGGTTGTTAGTGCAAATGGTAAAACCAAGGTTGGGCCTTGCTGGGGGAGTTTTATTCAAAGCGAACTGTCAAGGGGTTCCCATTATAACCCAACCGTGTAAGGAACGCAAAATCCGGGAACATAACACCGATGTGACGGAAACTAGGGTGGCGAGAGTGGAAAAAAACACCAGACATAAGGCCGAGCATTCCACCCTTTACCAAGTATATAGATGCATTAATTAAATAAGAGATATTGTGATATCCCGACAATAAACATGTTCCAACAAGGAACGATCTCCAAATCTTCACCTGCAATAACAACACTATAAGAGGGCTGCGCAAAGCGGTAACATAGCCAAACAACGGTTTGCTAGGACAAGGTGGGTTAGAGGCTTGGCTTAACAATATGGAAGGCATGATAAGCAAGTGGTACGTATCGCAGCATATGCATAGCAAAAGAGCGAGCAACTAGCAAGCAAAGATAGAAGTGATTTCGAGGGTATGGTCATCTTGCCTGAGATCCCGCAAGGCAAAAGAACGAGTCCATGAAGAAGACAAACGGACGTAGTCGAACGAAACCTCACAAACGCAATGTTATCGGAACTAACCCGACGAAGCAACACCGGAGAGAAGCAAACAACATAGTAAACAACCATCACCTCAACATGGCATGATGCACAACCAAGTATGATGCATGTCCGGTTTAATGATGCATGGCATGGCAATATGCACAAACAACACTACAAGTTAAGTGGAGCTCAATATGCAACGAGTTGCATATTGACGAAACACCACATCAATTATTTAGTTCGGTCTCGATTAGGTACTCAACAATATTAAATATTGTTAAACATGGCAAGATGAGAAGCATAAAGAAATTATCTATTTAGGCAAGTTTAAATGAGGCCGAACGCCAAACAAGAATTCAGGTAAATCCCCATAAGCATTTAGCAATTTTAAGCAAACAACAATTTTTAACATCTTAATGTTGTTAACATGATGCGGATGACATGTTCAAGTTTATGCAAATTTTATTAAAAGTTGATAAGAGCATTATGAAGCATTTGTCACCGTGGTGGAAAGAAAAGGTGCCACGGCGACGAATAAGAAAATGATGCCACGGCACGATATCGGTTCTGGTAGCTCACGGAGATACCGGTGCAAATGAAGCAAGGGTGCGGATGTTCGGAACATGCTAGAGATGGTGGGGTGATCCCGGATTCTGGGTATCCCACGAGTGGGCGACAAGGAAACGAGTGACAAATTGGACACGGTGCAAACACGAGCATCTCAAACATCGCAAGCATTCGTTCACGGACGTCGTCTTGAGGTTATACCTTCGAAGCGTGCAAACGAGACGGTTTGGGTTCGATGGGACGTAATGGTACTTTCGGTCCTCGGCGATGGAAGAGGTACAGACGTTCTTAAGGCACTTGTCGGTCCGGACTTGGTGTAGTTGTACATGGCAAACGTAGTGGTACTCGGAGTCTTGTCAAACCCAAGCGACGGTAGTCGTACACGGCGCGTTGTGAAAGTAGTTGTACTTGCGGACTTCGGCGGCGGTAGTCATTCACGTCCGTAGATGTTCGGACCGTTGGGTAGAGGTACTTGTTGCATCGTCGGGCGTAGTCGTACACTTTGTCTTGTCAGATTCGCGACAACGATAGTGGAACTTGACGCTTGAGGTTCGAATACGGGGTCGGACGTGTAGCCGTTCATAGTCAACCTTGGTGCATCCGGGTCGTGTACTTGGCGAGTCCGCATGTAGAGGTACTTGGCGAAAATCCTGGAGACGATGCGTCCACGTACGGTTCTTGGCGACGTTCTTGCTGGTCCAAAAGAAGCAAGACAGGAGGCCGGAGGTGCAGCAGCGGCAACAACACGTCTTGGACGCGGGGAGAGGTGCGGGGCAGTGACGGACGTTGAGGACGGGAGGAGGTGCGAACGGCAACAGGAAGGCGGGAGGATGCCGGACATGAATAACATTTGCCTGAGGCTGGGCGCTCCGCAGCGGCGGTCATGGACCATGGACATGTCAGCGAGGCAAGGGAGCTCGCTGCAGCGGCAAGCCTTAAGGAGCGAAACATGGGTGCGAGCGCACGTGGAGAGGCCCGAGGTCGCCGGCAGGGTTGCGAGGTGGCGCCGCGACGGTGCGAGAAGGACGGCTCCAGCGCGGGAATGCCCGGATCTCGCCGGAGTCGAGATCAAAGGCGGACGGTGTGACTTCCTGAGAAGCTGGGCTTCGTCCTCCAAGTTCCTCTGCTCAAAACAGGAGCAGGAACCAGTGGGACTTGGGCGGACAGGAGGCGCCATGGAGGAGAGGAAAGAGGCCGGCTGAGAAGCAGGAGGGCGAGGGGCGTTGAGGCGCTGTAGTGGGAGGCGCGTGAGGAAGAGGGAGGTTGGCGCTGTAGAGGGAGGCGCGTGAGAAGAGGAGGACGAGGGGATCGGGCGCTGGCGGCGGAGGGAGAGCGATGGGATCGAGAGGGAGAGATGGATCGGGCTAGCGGTTCCCTGGCGGCGCGAGGAAACAAGGAGTGGGATCGTGAGGGGAGGGAGGTTGTGACTGGGCCTAGGGTTAGGAGAAGGTGGGCCTGGTGTGGGAGGCCTTGGCCAAATGGGCCATGGGGAAACAGGCCGCCTGACCACTGGGCTCTGCTCTCTTTCACTCTCCCTCCTTCAGACTCTACTTACCCATATAAGAAAAAAATAGAACTTGCATAAATGCACAAAGAGGTAGCAAAGTAATTAGGGAGAAACAAAAATAGTTCTGGAGTCCTTGAAATATGGTAAATTAAAGAAAAGTGGTGTGAGGAATTTTACAGACCATAAATTTAAACATGTTCAAATTTAATCCAAACATGCCTGAATTTATAACCTAACCAAACCGAACCCAAATGGGCTTAAATTTTTATAGGATGGCCCTACATAATAGATATGATTTATGGGAACAAGATGAACATTAATGGAGAAAGTAAAATTGCAACTCAATTGCAATTTAACTTAAAAGGTCTAAACGGAAGGGTAGTTGGATGAGTCGGGTAAGGGAAGAGTTGAAGTGTAGTGCAATTGTGTTATGGATGATTCCAAGTTAATGGAATATTTTAATATAGCTCCCTAAATATTAGGAGGATATGTTATAAATAGAAATCACCATGTGAGTCCCCTCGGTTTAAATGGATCAAGGATCCATGCCATTTATTTAGTTGAGTTAAGAAAAGAAATGACAAGATGGCATGATGACATGATGCAATGCACATGATGCAAAGATGAAAGCGATGAACCAAACAAATCACACGACGAAACCCGGAAACATGGAAGGCATCTGAAGCTCCGGTCTTGGGGCGTTACATAAATGTTTCATGGACCTTTGCAAACGGTTCTAGCAGTAAAAGCGGTTGCGATGGATAGCCCAATGCCACACAGTTTTCTTCATCAAATCGTGTGTGATGTAGTTGATAAAAGCAAACGGTTAACCAAGGAAGACCGTGTGTGATAGTTACACCTTTCACACACGAGCCTACACATAAAATTGTGTGGGATTTACGTCCGAACGGAAACGTTTTCTCTGGATTGACTGTGTGGGATGTACATAAGAACGGAAACTTATTCCTTGAATTGACTGTGTGTGATATACATACGAACGGAAATGTTTTTCTGGGATTCACCGTGTGGGATGTACATACCTACGGAAATGATTTTCTCGGATTACCGTGTGGGATGTACATACCTATGAAAATGATTTTCTCGGATTACCGTGTGGGATGTACATACCTACGGAAATGATTTCTAGGATTCACCGTGTGGGATGTACATACCTACGGAAATGATTGGGTTTCGATGCCTCGCCCGGTCACACATGGCCCCAGCCTGGGTCCCAGGAGGGCCTATCCCCGACGATTTCTGGGTCGTGTGGGAAGGACACCCTATCGCACACACTCACTTGGCGACAATTCCAAATGTCGTCACGGAAAGGGGTAAAAACCATTTGTCTAGGACCGACGCGCACCAGTGGTACCAATCTCTGTCAGCATAAAATTAATATGGAACCTGATGCTAAACCCGTTGTTGATCACCAACGACGTTTAAATTCTAAAATGAAAGAAGTGGTAAGAACTGAAATATTAAAACTTCTGGAAGCAGGTATAATCTCTCCTATAGCTGATAGTAGATGGGTAAGTCATGTTCATTGTGTCCCTAAGATGGGAGGTATTACTGTTGCTCCTAATGATAAAAATGAACTTATTCCACAAAGAATTGTTACTGGCTATAGAATGGTAATTGATTTTAGAAAATTAAATAAAGTGACTAGAAAAGATCATTACTCTCTGCCTTTTATTGATCAAATGCTTGAAAGATTATCTAAGCACACACACTTTTGTTTTCTTGATGGATATTCTTGTTTTTCTCAAATACCTGTTTCACAACCTGATCAACAGAAAACCACCTTTACTTGTCCTTTTGGAACTTATGATTATAGGCGTATGCCATTTGGTTTATGTAATGCACCTGCTACTTTTCAAAGATGTATGACTACTATATTCTCTGATTTTTGTGAAAAGATTGATGAGGTTTTCATGGATGATATTTCCGTTTACGGAACTTCTTTTGATGATTGCTTAAGAAACCCTGATCGAGTTTTGCAGAGATGCGAGCAAACTAATCTTGTCTTGAATTGGGAGAAGTGCCACTTTATGGTTAATGAAGATATTGTCTTGGGACATAAAATTTCTGAAAGAGGTATTGAGGTGGATAAAGCTAAAGTTGATGCAATTGAGAAAATGCCATGTCCTAAAGATATCAAAGGTATTCGTAGTTTCCTCGGTCATGCTGGTTTCTATAGGAGATTTATTAAGGACTTCTCTAAAATTTCTAGGCCTCTTACAAATCTTTTACAAAAAGATGTTCCATTTGTTTTTGATGATGACTGTGTAGAAGCCTTTGAAACACTTAACAAAGCCTTACTTTCTGCACCTATTGTTCAACCACCTGATTGGAACTTGCCTTTTGAAATTATGTGTGATGCTAGTGATTATGTTGTTGGTGTTGTTCTAGGACAAAGAGTTGATAAGAAATTAAATGTTATTCATTATGCTAGTAAAACTCTAGATAGTGCCAACACAATTATGCTACTACTGAAAAAGAATTTTTAGCAGTGGTGTTTGCTTGTGATAAATTCAGATCTTACATTGTTGATTCTAAAGTGATTGTCCACACCAATCATGCTGCTATAAAATATCTTATGGAAAAGAAAGATGCTAAACCTAGACTCATTAGGTGGGTTCTTTTGCTACAAGAATTTAACTTACATATTATTAATAGAAAGGGAGTTGAGAACCCCGTTGTAGACAACTTGTCTAGGTTGAAAATGTTCTTGATGACCCACAACCTATTAATGATAGTTTTCCTGATGAACAATTAGTTTCAATAAATGTTTCTCATAACACTCCTTGGTATGCTGACTATGCTAATTACATTGTTGATAAATATATACCACCTAGCTTCACATACCAACAAAATAAAAAAATTCTTCTATGATTTAAGACATTACTTTTGGGATGAACCACATCTTTATAAAGAAGGAGTAGATGGTATTATCAGATGGTGTGTACCTGAGCATGAACAGGGACAAATCCTACGGAAATGTCACCCGAAGCTTATGGGGGGCATCATGCGGGAGATAGAACTGCTCACATGGTATTGCAATCTAGTTTTTATTGGCATACTCTCTACAAGGATGCCCGTAAATTTGTTTTATCTTGTGATGAATGCCAAAGAATTGGAAATATTGGTAAGCGTCAAGAAATGCCTATGAATTATTCACTTGCTGTTGAACCATTTGATGTTTGAGGATTTGATTACATGGGACCTTTTCCTTCCTCTAATGGGTAAACTCATAGGTTGTTGTTGATTATGTCCCTAAGTGGGTAGAAGTTATTCCAACTAGTAGCGATGATCACAACACCTCTATTAATATGCTTAAGGAAGTTATTTTCCCAAGGTTTGGAGTCCCTAGATATTGAATGACTGATGATGGTTCACATTTTATTCATGGTGCTTTCCATAAAATGCTTGCTAAGTATGATGTTAACCGTAGAATTGCATCACCTTATCACCCTCAGTCTAGTGGTCAAGTTGAACTTAGAATAGAGAAATAAAGTTAATTTTACAAAAAAACTGTCAATAGCTCTCGAAAGAATTGGTCTAAGAAATTAGATGATGCACTTTGGGCTTACAGAACAACATATAAAAATCCTATGGGTATGTCCCCTTATAAAATGGTTTATGGAAAAGCTTGTCATTTGCCTCTTGAGTTAGAACATAAAGCATTTTGGGCAATTAAAGAACTCAACTATGACTTCAAACTTGCTAGTGAAAAGAGGTTATTTGATATTAGCTCACTAGATGAATGTAGAACCCAAGCTTATGAAAATGCCAAGTTATTTAAAGAAAAAGTTAAAAGATGGCATGATAAGAGAATCCAAAAGTGTGAGTTTAAAGTTGGAGAATATGTTCTTTTGTACAACTCTCATTTCAGATTCTTTGAGGAAAACTCCTCTACAAATGGGAAGGAACCTATGTTATCGAGGAGGTTTATCGATCTAGAGCCATCAAAATAAATAATGCTGAAGGTACCAACCCGAGGGTTGTCAATGGGCAAAGAATAAAACATTATATCTCAGGTATGCCCATTAATGTTGAAAGCAATATTATCCAAACTATGACACCGGAAGAACACATAAAGGAAACCTTCTGGAACACTCCAGAATTTTGAAAAAAAAGAGGAGGTACGTGATACGGTAAGTAAACGGACTCCGAAAAATCCGCAAAAATACTTTTTGTCAGTTTTGGAATATGTTAAAAATTAGGAAAATAAGAAACAACCAGGAAGGCACCCCTAGTGGGCACAAGACACCAGGGAGCGCCTGTCAGGTGGGTTGTGCTCACCTCGGGTACCTTCCGGACTCCATTTTTCTTCGGTTTGCTTGTTTCCCAAGATAAAAAATCTTTATATTCCCCTCGAATCTATTGACCACCGTATCATGAAGAAATCTTCTGTTTTCTTTTCCTCGCTGTTTTCTGACAGATCTAATTCATCATGGCCGCTTCGAGCTCCTCCAAGGACAAGTTCTTCGAGAACGTCATCAACCCATATCTGCGGGAGGTGATGCGTGAGGGGTGCTCCAAATCCACAATGTGCAAGGCCTAGAGGGACGAGATCCGTGGAGGCTAGGCTTGAAGTTATGGAACCGGACTCAATGGGATGGTGGAACATGAACTCAATGGCAATCACCTCATGACCACAGATTATACCTGTGGTCTCAAGGTGAATGGCAAGTCCATGAAGGACATCGTCTTCACCTTCAACGAGGAAATCAACTTTCTGCAAAGCCAGATATATGATCTCCAAAACCAAGTCATTGAATATGAGGCAAGGTTTAAAGTTATGAGTTTGGCTGCCCATTGCAGGACCCGCGAGACTCACTCCTCCTCTTATGACGGTGAGCCCTTGCCATGGAAACCTGAGGATAAGATTTCTACTACTTCATCACCACCACCTCCTTCTTCATCACCAAAGGAAAATTGAGTATAGGGCACGGGCACTCCTCTTAGCTTATGCGAAGCTTGGGGAGGCGCCCCGGTATCGTACCACCTCCATTATCTTTTGCCTTTACTTATGTTAGGTCGATCCATAGTTATTTTTTGCTTTAGATGAATAAAAGTTTAGTTCGATCCTTTCTTTTCGAGTGGTTGCTTAGTGATCTATCCTTGTAATCGTGTGCAAGATACATAATAAAGTTTAGGTTGAAGTTCTGTTTTTTGCATTTTCATGTTCAATAAAAAGAAAGGAAATAAATGAAAAAGATCATATGCTAATCTCATGGTAAGTAATGACATCACATAAGGAAGATTATAAGTAGAAAATTTTATTGGAGATTTACAAACATAGCATTGGTCAATGATGCAATTCATGAAAGAATTAATAATGGAAGAAAAGATTCACATGCAAATACACTATCTTGGACATCTTTTGTCATTGTGAGCCCCCATTAAAATATTATATGCCAAAATTGTTGACATCGGACAAGGAAGACAACGTAATGATTTATGTTTGTTCATATTCACACAGAAGTTATATTGCCATAGATCCTTCAACATGTGGTGCTTGTCCCCCATATTTGCTAGCCAAAAATTCTGCACTAAGTAGAGATACTAGTTGTGCATCCAAAAACCCTTAAACCCGCATATTGTTTTGAGAGTCTACCATACCTACCTATGGATTGAGTAAAATCCTTCAAGTAAGTTGTCATCGGTGCAATAAGGCAATAAAAATTGCTTCTAAAAGTGTTGGATCATTTACTGTAAGAGAAAATTGAGCATTGTTAGAACTTGTGATGGAAAAGAATAAAAACAATAGACTGCATAATAAAGGTTGCTATCATAAGGGGAAATATAATGTGACATTCTTTTGTACTAAGAGATTGAGCATACAAACAAAAAGTGCATGGCAACCTCCGCTTCCCTCTGCGAAGGGCCCATCTTTTACTTTTATGTATTTACTTTTATGCAAGAGTCAAAGTTTTTCTCTCTATTCCTTTTTATTTTCTCTTTTGGAAAGCATCATGTGGTGAGGAAAGATCTAGGCACATATATCCAGTTGTTTATGGGTAGCATGAGTTATTATTGTTGACATCACCCTTGAGGTGAATATGTTGGGTGTCGAAAACTATAAGCCCCTATTTTTCTATGTGTCCGGTTGAGACTTTTTGCTCATGTGTATGCAGTGAGTGTTAGCAATCATAGAAGACTATATGATCATTGAGTATGTGGACTTGCCAAAAAGGCTCCGATACGTGACCCTTCCAGAAAAGATGATGAATTGTAGTTGCAAAGTTGACCGAGAACATAGTTTGTTGGTTTTCAATAGAGTTTATCCTTCATACTTCGATGTTGTGATGAATTGTTACTTATTCATGAGAATTTTATGATAGAAGTTATATGATAAAAGTTTTGTCATAAAGTTTTATGTTAAAGTTTGTTACTGTTATAATAATATACATGATGCTTCTATGTCCGTATTTTGTGTTTATCGACACCTCTCTCTCTAAGCATGTGGACATGTTTTTTGATATCGGTTTTCGCTTGAGGACAAGCGGGGTCTAAGCTTGGGGGAGTTGATACTCCCATTTTGCATCATGTTTACCTACTGTTATTTATAATGTTTTTATGCATAATAATGCGTTTTGGAGTAATTCTAATGCATTTTCTCTCATAATATGCAAGGTCCACACCAAGAGGGAGAATACCGGCAGTTGGAATTCTGGACCTGAAAAAGCTATGCCAGGCCACCTATTCTGCGCAACTCCAAATGAGCTGAAACTTCACGGAGAATTTTTATGGAATATATATATTTGAGCAAATAAGTACCAGAGGGGGCCCACTAGGTGGGCATAACCCACCTGGGCGCGCTAGGGAGCCCAGGCGCGCCCTAGTGGGTTGTGCCCTCCTCGGCCCACCTCTGGTGCCCCTCTTCTGGTATATAAGTCATCTTGACCTAGAAAAAAAATAAGGGGAGGACTTTCGGGACGAAGCACCACCGTCTCGAGGTGGAACTTGGGCAGGAGCACTTTTTCCCTCCGGCGGAACGATTCCGCCGGGGGTACTTCGCTCCCGGAGGGGGAAATCATCGTCATCATCATCATCAACAACAACAACAACAACTCTCCCATCTTGGGGAGGGAAATATCCATCAACAACTTCAACAACACCATCTCCTCTCAAACCCTAGTTCATCTCTTGTGTTCAATCTTTGTACCGGAACCTTAGATTGGTGCTTGTGGGTGACTAGTAGTGTTGATTACATCTTGTAGTTGAGTACTATATAGTTTATTCTGTGGAAGATTATATGTTTAGATCGATTATGCTATTTAATACCCCTCTGATCTTGAGCATGATTATCATTTGTGTGTAGTTACTTTTGTTCTTGAGGTCACGGGAGAAATCTTGTTGCAAGTAATCATGTGAACTTGATATGTGTTCAATATTTTGATGGTATGTATGTTGTGATTCCCTTAGTTGTGTCATGTGAACGTCGATTACATGACACTTCACCATATTTGGGCCTAAGGGAATGCATTGTGGAGTAGTTACTTGATGATGGGTTGCGAGAGTGACAGAAGCTTAAACCCTAGTTTATGCGCTATTCCGTAAGGGACCAATTTGGATCCAAAGTTTATTGCTATGGTTAGATATATTCTTAATACTTGTCTCATCGTTGCAGATGCTTGCGAGGGGGTTAATCATAAGTAGGAGGCTTGTTCAAGTAAGTACAAGACCTAAGCACCGGTCCACCCACATATCAAATTATCAAAGTAGCGAAAACAAATCAAACCAACATGATGAAAGTGACTAGATGAAATTCCCGTGTACCCTCAAGAGCACTTTGCTTATCATAAGAGACCATTTTGGCCTGTCCTTTGCCTCAAAAGGATTGGGCTACCTTGCCGCACTTTTGTTACCGTTACCGTTACTTGCTCGTTACAAATTATCTTGCTATCGAACTACTCATTACTTATAATTTCAGTGCTTGCAGAAAATACCTTGCTAAAAACTACTTGTCATTTCCTTCTGCTCCTCGTTGGGTTCAACACTCTTACTTATCGAAAGGACTACGATTGATCCCCTATACTTGTGGGTCATCAATGGACAACCACAACAACTGCAGGGCCATCGACAAATCAACACATAATGCTCACTCCTATGGATGGCGGCCATATAGGTTGTACCCTCATCTTACTTGTGTGTAACATTTATGGCTTTGTTATTCATCTAAGCATGGAAAATAGATTATCACATTTCACTGTATATTCATGCTGATCTCTTAAGAGTCTTGTTCAGGAGTTAACGATGTTCCATAGTTCAAATAAGAGACTTTTATTTAGGTAACTTTGTTCCATAGTTATCATCCATCAACCAATGTTATCCCACAGGCTGGTGATTATGCCACTTCTAGTATTACCTATGTTGTTCTTTAATACTTTTGTGTGCCTAAATTTACTTGTAGAAAAATGTGTAATTAAAGGCGACAATGTTGATTTTTGTAAGGAAAACTGCCTGGTAGTTTTACATACTGAGCTGCATGAGTTTACTATCTTATATCATGCACATTACTAAATTGTAGTGTTGTTCTGGTGATGACCCACAAGTATAGGGGATCAATTGTAGCTCTTTTTGATAAGTAAGAGTGTTGAATCCAACGAGGAGTAGAAGGAAATGACAAGTGGTTTTCAGAAGGTAATGTCTGCAAGTGCTGAAATTGTAAGTAGCGAAGTAGTTTGATAGCAAGATAATTTGTAACGAGCAAGTAACAATAGTAGTAGCAAAAGTGCAGCGAGGTAGTCCAATCCTTTTGAGGCAAAGGACAGGCCAAAATGGTCTCTTATGATAAGCAAAGTGTTCTTGAGGGTACACGGGAATTTCATCTAGTCACTTTCATCATGTTGGTTCGATTCATGTTCGCTACTTTGATAATTTGATATGTGGGTGGACCGGTGCTTAGGTGTTGTTCTTACTTGAACAACCCTCCTACTTATTATTAACCCTCTCGCAAGCATCCGCAACTACGAGAAAAGTATTAAGAATAAATTCTAACCATAGCATTAAACTTTTGGATCTAATCGGTCCCTTACGGAATAGCACATAAACTGAGGTTTAAGCTTCTGTCACTCTCGCAACCCATCATTTAATTGCTACTCCACAATGCATTCCCTTAGGCCCAAGTATGGTGAAGTGTCATGTAGTCGACGTTCACATGACACCACTAAGGGAATCACAACATACATACTATCAAAATATCGAACACATATCAAGTTCACATGATTACTTGCAACATGATTTCTCCCGTGACCTCAAGAACAAAAGTAACTACTCACAAATGATAAACATGCTCATGATTAGAGGAGTATTAAATAGCATATTGGATCTGAACATATAATCTTCCACCAAATAAACCATATAGTAATCAACTACAAGATGTAATCAACACTACTAGTCACCCACAAGCACCAATCTATAGTTCCGGTAACAAGATTGAACACAAGAGATGAACTAGGAGATGGTGCTGTTGAAGATGTTGATGGAGATTGCCCTCCCCAAGATGGGAGAGTTGTTGGTGATGACGATGCCAATGATTTCCCCCTCCGGGAGGGAAGTTCCCCCGGCGGAATTGCTCCGCCGGAGGGCAAAAGTGCTCCTGCCCAAGTTCCGCCTCGAGGCGGCGGCGCTCCATCCCAAAAGTCCCCTTCTCATTTGTTATCTCAAAATGACCTATATATCAGAAGATGGGCACCGGAGGTGGGCCTGGGTGAGCACAACCTACTAGGGCGCACCTAGGCTGCCTGGCGCGCCCAGGTGGGTTGTGCCCACCTGGTGGGCCCCTCTAATAGTTATTTGCTCCAATAATTCTCATATTTTCCATAAAAAATCCTCATAAAGTTTCAGCTCATTTAGAGTTGTGCAGAATAGGTAGCCTGATGTAGCTTTTTCAAGTCGAGATTTCCAGCTGCTCGAATTCTCCCTCTTGGTGTATACCTTGCATATTATGAGAGAAAAGGCATTAGAATTACTCCAAAAAGCTTTATTATGGATAAAAACATCATAAATAACAGTAAAAAAACATGATGCAAAATGGACGTATCAACTCCCCCAAGCTTAGATCTCGCTTGTTCTCAAGCGAAAAACCGAAATCGAAAAACATGTCCACATGCTTTGAGAGAGAGGTGTCGATAAAAACAAAATGCAGACATAGAAGCATCATCTTGATTATCATAACATCAATAAAATTAAAAATAGGACTCTTATCATAGAATTTTTATCATATACTTCTCATGAATAAGTAACAGTTCATCACACAATCGAAGTATAAAGCAAAAACTCTATTAAAACCAACAAACTATGTTCTCAGTCAACTTTGCAACTACAATTCATCATCTTTTCAGGAAGGGTCACATATCGGAGCCGTTGGAGCAAGTACACATACTCAACCATCATATAGTCTTCTATGATTGATAACACTCACCGCGCACACATGAGCAAAACATTTCAACCGGACACATAGAGAGATAGGGGCTTACAGTTTCGCCTCCCAACATATTCACCTCAAGGGTGATGTCAACAATAATAACTCATGCTATCTATATTCAACTGGACATATGTGCCTAGATCTTTCCTCGCCACATGATGCTTGCCAAGGGAGAAAAATAAAAAGGAAAAGAAGGAAAACTTTGACTCTTTGCATAAAAGTAAATACATAAAAGTAAAAGATAGGCCCTTCGTAGAGGGAAGCAGAGGTTGCCATGCGCTTATTTGTTTGTATGCTCAACCCCTTGATACGTCTCCAACGTATCTGTAATTTATGAGGTATTCATGCCAATATATTATCATTCTTGGATGTTTTACAATCATTTTATAGCAACTTTATATCATTTTTTGGGACTAACCTATTGACCCAGTGCCCATTGTCAGTTACTATTTTTTGCTTGTTTTTTACAACGCAGAAAATCAATATCAAAGGATTCCAAACACTGCGAAACTTTTTGTGAATTGTTTATGGGCCAGAAGATTCCCGATGGGCCAAAGCAGCACCTGGGGGTGCCCCGAGGAGGGCACAACCCACCAAGCGCGCCAGGGCCCCCTGGCGCGCCTAGGTGGGTTGTGCCCACGTCGGTGGCCTCCCGTAACCCTTCTTTGCACTATAAATTCCCAAATATTCCGAAACCCTTCGGGGTTAACCTAGATTAGAAGTTCCGCCGCCGCAGGGCTCCGTAGCCACCAAAAACTAATCTAGACCCATTCCGGCACCCTGCCAGAGAAGGGAATCATCTCTAGTGGCCATCTTAATCATCCCGGCGGCCACCACGATGAGGAGGGAGTAGTCCACCCTCGAGGCTAAGGGTCTGTACCAGTAGCTATGTGATAAATCTCTCTCTCTCTCTCTCGTGATCTATATCATGGGCTTTGTTAATATAGTCAGATCATATGATGTTTCTCCCCTCTATACTCTTGTTGTGATGAATTGAATCTTTACCCTTTGAAGTTTTGTCATGTCAGATTGAATGTTCAGATTTGAGAACAAATGATGTATGTCTTGCAGTATGAATACTTGAGGTGACATTGGGGTATCTTATTGATTCACTTGATATATGTTATGGCACTCAACTTGTGGATTCCTGCGATGATATTGGGGTAATCTTTGCATAGGGGTTGATGCACGTTTTTATTATATTTTCTCCGATAGAAACTTTGGTGTCTCCTTGTAGTTATTTGTGTGGATTGAGTATTATGAATATGAATTTGCTTTGGTGTTATTGTAGTATGAACTCTAGGATAGATTGAATGGAAACATTAGCTTTATGTTATTTTAGTACGAACTCTTGAATAGATCGAACGGAAAGAATAGCTTTGAGGTGGTTTAGTACCCTACAAACAATCCCTATCTTTTGTTCTCCGCTAATAGGAACTCGGGAGTGATTCTTCGTTACACTTTGAGGGATAATCATATGATCCAACTATGTTAGCACTGTTGAGAGATTGTACTAGTGAAAGTACGGACCCTAGGCCTTGTTTTCAAGCATTGCAATACCGTTTTTGTGCCTGTTTACTATTTGCTACCTTGCTGTTTTTATTTATTCAAATTATAAAAATATATTTCTACCATCCATATTACACTTTTATCACCATCTCTTCACCGAACTAGTGCACCTATACAATTTGCCATTGTATTGGGTGTGTTGGGGACACAAGATATTTCATGTATTTGATTGCATGGTTGTTTGAGAGAGACCATCTTCATCCTATGCCTCCCACGGATTGATAAACCTTAGGTCATCAACTTGACGGAAAATTGCTAATGTCCTACAAAACTCTGTGCTTGGAGGCCCAACACGTGTCTACAAGAATAAAGTTGCGTAGTAGACATCACCTCTTAGTGAAAAAGAACGTCACGTTACATTGCCCCTTGTGATAGCGACCTTTATTATGCAGTCTGTCGCTTTTATTCTTCACCATCACAAGTTCGTGCAACGCTCTATTTTCTCTTACACTAAATGATCTCACACTTTTAGAAGCAATTTTATTGCCTTTTTTCGAACTTACTTGAGGGATCTTGTTCAATCCCTAGGTAGGTATGGTGGACACTTGAAAATAAGATTTGGGTTTAAGGGGTTTTGGATGCACAAGTAGTATCTCTACTTAGTGCGGAATTTTTGGCTAGCAAAGATAGGGCAAGCACCACATGTTGAAGGATCTATCACAATATGACTTCTATGTGAATATAAACAAACATAAATCATTAAGTTGTCTTCCTTGTCCAATGTCAACAATTTTGGCATATAATATTTTGATGAGGGCTCACAATCACAAAAGATTTCTAGGATAGTATATTCATATGTGAATCTTCTCATCCCTTATTAATTCTTTCAAGAGTTGCATCATTAACTAATGTTATGTTTGTCAATCTCTAATAAAATTTTCTACTTGTACTTTCCTTATGTGGTGCCATCACCTACCATAGGATTAGTATATAATCTTTTCTTTATTTATTTCCTTTCTCTTTTTCTTTCTTTATTTCTTTTCTTTTATTTGCAATATGAAAGTAAAGAAAGCAAAAACTCAAACTAAACTTTTATTATATAACTTACACACGATTACAAGGATAGATCACTAAGCAAACTCTCAAAGAAGAAAGGATCGAACTAAACTTTTATTCATCTAAAGCAAAGGATCGAACTGAAATAAGTAAATGCGGAAAGATAGTGGGATGATACGATACCGGGGCACCTCCCCCAAGCTTGGCGGAAGCCAAGGGGAGTGCCCATACCCAATACTCAATTCTCCTCTGGTGGTGAAGAAAATGATGGTGATGAAGGAGAGCTCTTATCCTCCGATTTCCATGGCAGTGGTCCACCATCATAAGAGGATGAGTGAGTCTCACGGGTCCTGCAACTAGCAGCCAAACTCATACCTTTAAACCTCGCCTAATATTCAAAGACTTGGTTTTGAAGACCATAGATCTGGCTTTGGAGAAACTTGATTTGCTCGTTGAGGGTGAAGATGATGTCCTTTATGGGCTTGACATCTACCTTGAGATCACAGGAAAGGTCCGTGATCATGAGGTGATTGGCATTGAGCCCACGCTCCACCATCCCCTTGTACCGGAAGACTTCCTGCTCCATGGCTTCAAGCCTGGCCTCCATGGTTCCCGTGTACTTGGGACCTTGCTCATCGCGGATGTACAACACCCCCTCATGCATCTGGATGGTTTGAGGGTGCTGCACCACCTCCCGCAGATATGGGTTGATGACGTTCTTGAAGAACTTGTCCTCAGAGGGACTTGAAGAGGCCATGGTAGATGGGATCTGACAGAAAACAACAAGAAAAGAGAACAAAAGATTTCTCCGTGATACGGTGATCAACAGGTTCGGGAAGTATATATAGATTTTTTTATCTTGGAGAACAAGCATACGGTAGAAAATCGGAGTCCGGAAGGTGTCCCAGGTGGGCACAACCCACCTGGGCGTGCCAGGCAAGCTTCCCTGGTGTCTTGTGCCCACCAGGGGACGCTTCCTGAAAGTTTCTTTATTTCCATTTTTTAAATATTCTAAAACTGATAAAAAATATTTTTGCGGATTTTTCGGAGTCCGTTTACTTACCGTATCACGTACCTCCTTATTTTCATGATTCTGGAGTGTTCCGGAAAGACTCTTTTATGTGTACTTCATGTGTCAAAGTTTGGATAACATTAGATTCAACATTAATAGGCGTACCTGAGATATAATGCTTTATTCGTTACCCATTGACAACCTTCGGGTTAGTACCTTCGGAATTATTTATTTTGATGGCTCTAGACTGGTAAACCTCCTTGATAACATAGGGGCCTTCCCATTTTGAGAGGAGTTCTCCGGCAAAGAATCTGAAATGAGAGTTGTACAAAAGAACATATTCTCTGACTTTAAACTCACGTTTTTGGATTCTTTTGTCATGCCATCTTTTTACTTTTTCTTTGAATAATTTTCCATTTTCATAAGCTTGGGTTCTCCACTCATCTAATGAGCTAATATCAAATAACCTCTTTTCACCAGCAAGTTTGAAATCATAGTTGGGTTCTTTGACTGCCCAAAATGTTTTATGTTCTAACTCAAGAGGCAAATGACAAGCTTTTCCATAAACCATTTTATATGGAGACATACCCATAGGATTTTTATATGTTGTTCTATAAGCCCAAAGTGCATCATTTGATTTCTTAGACCAATTCTTCCTGGACCTATTAACAGTCTTTTGCAAAACTAATTTTATTTCTCTATTGCTAAGTTCAACTTGACCACTAGACTAAGGATGATAGGGTGATGCAATTCTATGGTTAACATCATACTTGGGAAGCATTTTACAGAAAGCACCATGAATAAAGTATGAACCACCATCAGTCATTAAATATCTAGGGACTCCAAACCTTGGGAAAATAACTTCCTTAAGCATTTTAATAGAGGTGTTGTGATCAGCACTACTGGTTGGAATATCTTCTACCCATTTAGTAACATAATCAACAACCAAAATATGTGTATACCCATTAGAGGAAGGAAAAGGTCCCATGTAATCAAATGCCCAAACATCAAATGGTTCAATGGCAAGTGAATAATTCATAGGCATTTCTTGACGCTTACCGATATTACCTATTCTTTGAAATTCATCACAAGGTAAGACGAACTTACGGGCATCCTTGAAGAGAGTAGGCCAGTAAAATCCAGATTGCAATACCTTGTGAGCAGTTCTATCTCCAGCATGATGTCCTCCATAAGCTTCGGAGTGACATTTCTGTAGGATTTGTCCCTGTTCATGCTTAGGTACACAATGTCTAATAATACCATCTACTCCTTCTTTATAAAGATGTGGGTCATCCCAAAAGTAATGTCTTAAATCATAGAAGAATTTTTTCTTTTGTTGGTATGTAAAGCTAGGTCGTAAATATTTAGCAACAATGTAATTAGCATAATCAGCATACCAAGGAGTATTATGAGCAATGTTTATTGCAGCTAACTGCTTATCAGGAAAACTATTGTCAATAGGTAGTGGGTCATCACGCAAATTTTCAAGCCTAGACAAATTATCAGCTACTGGGTTCTCAGCTCCTTTTCTATCAATGATATGTAAATCAAATTCTTGTAACAAGAGAACCCATCGAATAAGTCTAGGTTTAGCATCTTTCTTTTCCATCAGATATTTAATAGCAGCATGGTCTGTGTGAACAGTTACTTTGGAATCAACAATATAAGGTCTAAATTTATCACAAGCAAACACCAGTGCTAAGAATTCTTTTTCAGTAGTAGCATAGTTCCTTTGAGCACTGTCTAGAGTTTTACTAGCATAATGAATAACATTAAGTTTCTTATCAACTCTTTGTCTTAGAAAAGCACCAACAGCATAATCACTAGCATCACACATAATTTCAAAAGGGAAGTTCCAATCAGGTGGTTGAACATAGGTGCAGAAATTAAGGATTTCTTGAGTGTTTCAAAGGCTTATGAACAATCATCATCAAAAACAAAAGGAATATCCTTTTGCAAAAGATTCGTAAGAGGCCTAGAAATTTTAGAGAAGCCTTTGATAATTCTCCTATAGAAACCAGCATGACCTAAGAAATTACGAATACCTTTTATATCTTTAGGATATGGAATTTTCTCAATTGCATCAACCTTAGCTTGGTCCACTTCAATACCTCTTTCAGAAATTTTATGACCCAAGACAATGCCTTCATTAACCATAAAGTGGCACTTCTCCCAATTCAAGACAAGATTTGTTTGTTCACATCTCTGTAAAACTCGCTCAAGATTGCTTAAACAATCATCAAAAGACTTCCCATAAACAGAAAAGTCATCCATGAAAACCTCAACAATCTTTTTACAAAAGTCAGAGAATATAGAAGTCATACATCTTTGAAAGGTAGCATGTGCATTACATAAATCGAAAGGCATACGTCTATAAGCATAGGTTCCAAAGGGACAAGTAAAAGTGGTCTTTTCTTGATCATGTTGAGAAACATGTATTTGTGAAAAACCAGAATATCCATCAAGGAAGTCAAAGTGTGTGTGCTTAGATAATCTTTCAAGCATTTGATCAATAAAAGGCAGAGGGTAATGATATTTTCTAGTCACTTTATTTAATTTTCTAAAATCTATTACCATTCTATAGCCTGTAACAATTGTTTGTGGAATAAGTTCATTCTTATCATTAGGAACAACAGTTATACCTCCTTTCTTAGGAACACAATGAACATGACTTACCCATCTACTATCAGCTATAGGATAGATTATACCTGCTTCCCGAAGTTTTAATAGTTCTGTTCTTACCACTTCTTTCATCTTCGGATTTAACCAACGTTAGTGATCAACAACGGGTTTAGCATCAGGTTCCATATTAATTTTGTGCTGACATAGAGTGGGACTAATGCCCTTTAAATCATCAAGAGTATATCCAATAGCAGCTCGGTGCTTCCTCAAAACTTTCAATAATCTTTCTTCTTCATGTTCTGAAAGGTTAGCACTAATAATAACATGATATATTTTCTTTTCATCAAGATAAGCATATTTCAAAGTGTCTGGCAATTGCTTTAATTCAAACACAGGATCACCTTTAGGTGGAGGAGGACCTCCTAGAGTTTCAATAGGCAAATTGTGTTTAAGCAGAGGACGTTGTTCAAAGAAAATTTTCTCTATTTCATTTCTTTCATGCATATGTAAATCATTTTCATGGTCTAGCAAATATTGTTCTAAAGGAATAGTAGGTGGAACAGCAATAGAAGCAAGACCAATTAATTCATCCTTACTAGGTAATTCTTTCTCATGAAGCTTTCTACTAAACTTGGAAAAAATAAAATCATGAGACTCATCACCAAAACTAACACCGACAGTTTGTTTCTCACAATCTATCTTAGCATTAACGGTGTTCAAGAAAGGTCTACCAAAGATAATGGGACAAAAGTCATCTTGTGGGGAACCAAGAACAAGAAAATCAGTAGGGTATTTTATTTTCCCACACAAGACTTCAACATCTCTAACAATCCCAATCGGTGATATAGTGCCTCTATTAGCAAGTTTAATAGTAACATTTGTGTCTTCTATTTCTGCGGGTGCTATGTCATTCATAATTTATTGACATAATGTGTAAGGAATAGCACTACACTAGAACCTGTGTCACATAAACCATGATAACAGTGATCTCCTATTTTAACTGAGATAACATGCATGCCAACAACAGGTCTATGTTTGTCCTTTTTATCAGGTTTGGTAATTCTAGCAGCTTCTCACAAAAGTAAATAACATGCCCATCCATATCTTCTCCCAAGAGATCTTTAACCATAGCAATACTGGATTCTACTTTAATTTGTTCATCAGGTTTAGGTGTTCTAATATAGCTTTTGTTAACCACGGTTGAAACTTTAGCATGTTCCTTTATCCCAATAGGGAAAGGTGGTTTCTCAATATAAGCAGAAGGAACAACTAGATCAACATTATAAAGTATAGTTTCTTCTTTAATTGGTACTGGTTCTTTAGTTTCTTCTTTAATATGTGGGTGATATTTAAACCACTTCTATTTAGGAAGTTCGACATGAGTAGCAAGTGATTCACAAAAGGAGGCTACTATCTCAGAGTCAAGTCCATATTTAGTGCTAAAGTTTTGAAAAGCATCGGTATCCACAAAAGATTTAACACACTCATACTTAAGTTTAATACCTGACTCTTTACCTTCGTCGAGTTCCCAATCTTCATAGTTGCGTTCAATTCTTTCTAAAAGATCCCACCGGAATTCAATAGTCTTCTTCATAAAAGAACCAACACAAGAAGTATCAAGCATGGTTTGATCATTACAAGAAAGTCGAGCATAAAAATTCTGGATAATAATTTCTCTTGAGAGCTCATGACTGGGGCATGAATATAACATTGACTTAAGCCTCCCCCAATCTAGAGCGTTACTTTCTCCTTCACGAGGCCAAAAATTATATATATAATTCCGATCACGACGAACTCGATGCATAGGACAAAAAATTTGGTGGAACTCCAAATTCAATCGATTCCAATTCCAAGATCTCATTGTTGGGGAACGTAGTAATTTCAAAAAAGTTCCTACGCACACGCAAGATCATGGTGATGCATAGCAATGAGAGGGGAGAGTGTGATCTACGTACCCTTGTAGATTGACAACGGAAGCGTTAACTTGGTTGATGTAGTCGTACGTCTTCACGGCCCGACCGATCAAGCACCGAAACTACGGCACCTCCGAGTTCTAGCACACGTTCAGCTTGATGACGATCCCTGGACTCCGATCCAGCAAAGTGTCGGGGAAGAGTTCTGTCAGCACAACGGCATGGTGACGATCTTGATGTACTACTGTCGCAAGGCTTCGCCTAAGCACCGCTACAATATTATCGAGGACTATGGTGGAAGGGGGCACCGCACACGGCTAAGAATATGATCACGTGGATCAACTTATGTCCTTAGGGGCGCCCCTTGCCTCCGTATATAAGGTTCAAAGGGGGGGGGGGGGGGCGGCCGGCCAAGAGGAGGCGCGCCAGGAGGAGTCCTACTCCCTCCGGGAGTACGACCCCTCCCCCCTCCCCTTTTCCTAGTTGGAATAGGATTCGCGGAGGGGGGGAAAGAGGAGAGAGAGGAGGAAGGGGGGCCGGCCCCCTCTCCTTGTCCTATTCGGACCAAGGGGGGGAGGGGCGCACGGCCCATCTCTGGCCACCTCTCCTCTCTTCCACTAAGGCCCACTAAGGCCCATATACCTCCCGTGGGGTTCCGGTAACCTCCCGGTAATCCGGTAAAATCCCGATTTCACCCGGAACACTTCCGATATCCAAACATAGGCTTCCAATATATCAATCTTTATGTCTCGACCATTTCGAGACTCCTCGTCATGTCCGTAATCACATCCGGGACTCCGAACAACCTTCGGTACATCAAAACGCATAAACTCATAATATAACTGTCATCGAAACCTTAAGCGTGCGGACCCTACGGGTTCGAGAACAATGTAGACATGACCGAGACACGTCTCCGGTCAATAACCAATAGCGGGACCTGGATGCCCATATTGGTTCCTACATATTCTACGAAGATCTTTTATCGGTCAGACCGCATAACAACATACGTTGTTCCCTTTGTCATCGGTATGTTACTTGCCCGAGATTCGATCATCGGTATCCTATACCTAGTTCAATCTCGTAACCGGCAAGTCTCTTTACTCGTTCTGTAATACATCATCCCGCAACTAACTCATTAGTTGCAATGCTTGCAAGGCTTAAGTGATGTGCATTACAGAGAGGGCCCAGAGATACCTCTCCGACAATCGGAGTGAAAAATCCTAATCTCGAAACATGCCAACCTAACATGTACCTTTGGAGACACCTGTAGAGCTCCTTTATAATCACCCAGTTACGTTGTGACGTTTGGTAGCACACAAAGTGTTCCTCTGGCAAACGGAAGTTGCATAATCTCATAGTTATAGGAACATGTATAAGTCATCAAGAAAGCAATAGCAACATACTAAACAATCGGGTGCTAAGCTAATGGAATGGGTCATGTCAATCAGATCATTCAACTAATGATGTGATCCCGTTAATCAAATAACAACTCTTTGTCCATGGTTAGGAAACATAACCATCTTTGATTAACGAGCTAGTCAAGTAGAGGCATACTAGTGACACTCTGTTTGTCTATGTATTCACACATGTATTATGTTTCCGGTTAATACAATTCTAGCATGAATAATAAACTTTTATCATGATATAAGGAAATAAATAATAACTTTATTATTGCCTCTAGGGCATATTTCCTTCAGTCTCCCACTTGCACTAGAGTTAATAATCTAGATTACACAGTAATGATTCTAACACCCATGGAGCCTTGGTGCTGATCATGTTTTGCTCGTGGAAGAGGCTTAGTCAACGGGTCTGCAACATTCAGATCCGTATGTATCTTGCAAATCTCTATGTCTCCCACCTGGACTAGATCCCGGATGGAATTGAAGTGTCTCTTGATGTGCTTGGTTCTCTTATGAAATCTGGATTCCTTCGCCAAGGCAATTGCACTAGTATTGTCACAAAAGATTTTCATTGGACCCGATGCACTAGGTATGACACCTAGATCGGATATGAACTCCTTCATCCAGACTCCTTCATTCGCTGCTTCCGAAGCAGCTATGTATTCTGCTTCACACGTAGATCCCGCCATGACGCTCTGTTTAGAACTGCACCAACTGACAGCTCCACCGTTTAATGTAAACATGTATCCGGTTTGCGATTTAGAATCGTCCGGATCAGTGTCAAAGTTTGCATCAACATAACCGTTTACGATGAGCTCTTTGTCACCTCCATATACGATAAACATATCCTTAGTCCTTTTCAGGTACTTCAGGATGTTCTTGACCGCTGTCCAGTGATCCACTCCTGGATTACTTTGGTACCTCCCTGCTAGACTTATAGCAAGGCACACATTAGGTCTGGTACACAGCATTGCATACATGATAGAGCCTATGGCTGAAGCCTAGGGAACATCTTTCATTTTCTCTCTATCTTCTGCAGTGGTCGGGCATTGAGTCTGACTCAACTTCACACCTTGTAACACAGGCAAGAACCCTTTCTTTGCTTGATCCATTTTGAACTTCTTCAAAATCTTGTCAAGGTATGTGCTTTGTGAAAATCCAATTAAACGTCTTGATCTATCTCTATAGATTTTTATGCCTAATATGTAAACAGCTTCACCGAGGTCTTTCATTGAAAAACTCTTATTCAAGTATCCCTTTATGCTATCCAGAAATTCTATATCATTTCCAATCAGTAATATGTCATCCACATATAATATCAGAAATGCTACAGAGCTCCCAATCACTTTCTTGTAAATACAGGCTTCTCCAAAAGTCTGTATAAAACCAAATGCTTTGATCACACTATCAAAGCGTTTATTCCAACTCCGAGAGGCTTGCACCAGTCCATAAATGGATCGCTGGAGCTTGCACACTTTGTTAGCTCCCTTTGGATCGACAAAACCTTCCGGTTGCATAATATACAACTCTTCTTCCAGAAATCCATTCAGGAATGCAGTTTTGACATCCATCTGCCAAATTTCATAATCATAAAATGCGGCAATTGCTAACATGATTCGGACAGACTTAAGCATCGCTATGGGTGAGAAAGTCTCATCGTAGTCAACCCCTTGAACTTGCCGAAACCCTTTTGCGACAAGTCGAGCTTTGTAGACAATAATATTACCGTCGGCATCAGTCTTCTTCTTGAAGATCCATTTATTCTCAATTGCTTGCCGATCATTGGGCAAGTCAAACAAAGTCCACACTTTGTTCTCATACATGGATCCCATCTCAGATTTCATGGCTTCAAGCCATTTTGCGGAATCTGGGCTTACCATCGCTTCTTCATAGTTCGTAGGTTCATCATGATCTAGTAGCATGACTTCCAAAACTGGATTACCGTACCACTCTGGCGCGGATCTCACTCTGGTTGATCTACGAGGTTCAGTAGTATCTTGTTCTGAAGTTTCATGATCATTATCATTAGCTTCCTCACTAATTGGTGTAGGTGTCACAGAAACAGTTTTCTGTGATGCACTACTTTCCAATAAGGGAGCAGGTACAGTTACCTCGTCAAGTTCTACTTTCCTCCCACTCACTTCTTTCGAGAGAAACTCCTCCAGAAAGTTTCCAAACTTAGCAACAAAAGTCTTGCCTTCGGATCTGTGATAGAAGGTGTATCCAATAGTCTCCTTTGGATATCCTGTGAAGACACATTTCTCCGATTTGGGTTCGAGCTTATCAGGTTGAAGCTTTTTCACATAAGCATCGCAGCTCCAAACTTTCATAAACAAAAACTTTGGTTTCTTGCCAAACCATAATTCGTAAGGCGTCGTCTCAACGGATTTTGATGGTGCCCTATTTAACGTGAATGCAACCGTCTCCAAAGCATAACCCCAAAACGATAGCGCTAAATCAGTAAGAGACATCATAGATCGCACCATATCTAGTAAAGTACGATTATGACGTTCAGACACACCATTACGCTGTGGTGTTCCGGGTGGCGTGAGTTGCGAAACTATTCCGCATTGTTTCAAATGTACACCAAACTCGTAACTCAAATATTCTCCTCCACGATCAGATCGTAGAAACTTTATTTTCTTGTTATGATGATTTTCAACTTCACTCTGAAATTCTTTGAACTTTTCAAACGTTTCAGACTTATGTTTCATTAAGTAGATATATCCATATCTGCTTAAGTCATCTGTGAAGGTGAGAAAATAACGATATCCGCCACGAGCCTCAATATTCATGGGACCACATACATCAGTATGTATGATTTCCAACAAATTTGTTGCTCTCTCCATAGTACCGGAGAACGGTGTTTTAGTCATCTTGCCCATGAGGCACGGTTCGCAAGTACCAAGTGATTCATAATCAAGTGGTTCCAAAAGTCCATCAGTATGGAGTTTCTTCATGCGCTTTACACCGATATGACCTAAACGGCAGTTCCATAAATAAGTTGCACTATCTTTATCAACTCTGCATCTTTTGGCTTCAACATTATGAATATGTGTGTTACTACTATCGAGATTCAATAAGAATAGACCACTCTTCAAGGGTGCATGACCATAAAAGATATTACTCATATAAATAGAACAACCATTATTCTATGATTTAAATGAATAACCATCTCGCATCAAACAAGATCCAGATATAATGTTCATGCTTAACGCTGGCACCAAATAACAATTATTTAGGTCTAATATTAATCCCGAAGGTAGATGTAGAGGTAGCGTGCCGACCGCGATCACATTGACTTTGGAACCGTTTCCCACGCGCATCGTCACCTCGTCCTTAGCCAATCTTTGCTTAATTCGTAGTCCCTGTTTCGAGTTGCAAATATTAGCAACAGAACTAGTATCAAATACCCGGGTGCTACTGCGAGCATTAGTAAGGTACACATCAATAACATGTATATCACATATACCTTTGTTCACCTTGCCATCCTTCTTATCCGCCAAATACTTGGGGCAATTCCGCTTCCAGTGACCAGTCTGCTTGCAGTAGAAGCACTCAGTTTCAGGCTTAGGTCCAGACTTGGGTTTCTTCTCTTGAGCAGCAACTTGCTTGCTGTTCTTCTTGAAGTTCCCCTCCTTCTTCCCTTTGCCCTTTTTCTTGAAACTAGTGGTCTTGTTGACCATCAACACTTGATGCTCCTTTTTGATTTCTACCTCCGTAGCTTTCAACATTGCGAAGAGCTCAGGAATAGTCTTATTCATCCCTTGCATATTATAGTTCATCACGAAGCTCTTGTAGCTTGGTGGCAGTGATTGGAGAATTCTGTCAATGACGCAATCATCTGGAAGATTAACTCCCATTTGAATCAAGTGATTATTATACCCAGACATTTTGAGTATATGCTCACTGACAGAACTGTTCTCCTCCATCTTGCAGCTATAGAACTTATTGGAGACTTCATATCTCTCAATCTGGGCATTTGCTTGAAATATTAACTTCAACTCCTGGAACATCTCATATGCTCCATGACGTTCAAAACGTCGTTGAAGTCCCGGTTCTAAGCCGTAAAGCATGGCACACTGAACTATCGAGTAGTCATCAGCTTTGCTCTGCCAGACGTTCACAACATCTGGTGTTGCTCCAGCAGCAGGCCTGGCACCCAGCGGTGCTTCCAGGACGTAATTCTTCTGTGCAGCAATGAGGATAATCCTCAAGTTACGGACCCAGTCCGTGTAATTGCTACCATCATCTTTCAACTTTGCTTTCTCAAGGAACGCATTAAAATTCAACGGAACAACAGCACGGGCCATTTATCTACAATCATACATAAACAAGCAAGATACTATCAGGTACTAAGTTCATGATAAATTTAGGTTCAATTAATTATATTACTTAAAGAACTCCCACTTAGATAGACATCCCTCTAATCCTCTAAGTGATTACGTGATCCAAATCAACTAAACCTTGTCCGATCATCACGTGAGATGGAGTAGTTTCATTGGTGAACATCACTATGTTGATCATATCTACTATATGATTCACGCTCGACCTTTCGGTCTCCGTGTTCCGAGGCCATATATGTATATGCTTGGCTCGTCAAGTATAACCTGAGTATTCCGCGTGTGCAACTGTTTTGCACCCGTTGTATTTGAACGTAGAGCCTATCACACCCAATCATCACGTGGTGTCTCAGCACGAAGAACTTTCACAAGGGTGCATACTCAGGGAGAACACTTCTTGATAATTAGTGAGAGATCATCTTATAATGCTACCGTCAATCAAAGCAAGATAAGATGCATAAAAGATAAACATCACATGCAATCAATATAAGTGATATGATATGGCCATCATCATATTGTGCTTGTGATCTCCATCTCCGAAGCACCATCATGATCACCATCGTCACCGGCCGACACCTTGATCTCCATCGTAGCATCATTGTCGTCTCGCCAATCTTATGCTTCCACGACTATCGCTACCACTTAGTGATAAAGTAAAGCATTACAGCGCGATTGCATTGCATACAATAAAGCGACAACCATATGGCTCCTGCCAGTTGCCGATAACTCGGTTACAAAACATGATCATCTCATACAATAAAATTTAGCATCATGTCTTGACCATATCACATCACAACATGCCCTGCAAAAACAAGTTAGACGTCCTCTACTTTGTTGTTGCATGTCTTACGTGGCTGCTACAGGCTTAAGCAAGAACCAATCTTACCTACGCATCAAAACCACAATGATAGTTTGTCAAGTTGGTGCTGTTTTAACCTTCACAAGGACCGGGCGTAGCCACACTCGGTTCAACCAAAGTTGGAGAAACTGTCACCCGCAAGCCACCTATGTGCAAAGCACGTCGGGAGAACCGGTCTCGCGTAAGCGTACGCGTAATGTCGGTCCAGGCCGCTTCGTCCAACAATACCGCCGAACCAAAGTATGACATGCTGGTAAGAAGTATGACTTATATCGCCCACAACTAACTTGTGTTCTACTCGTGCATATAACATCAACATATAAAACCTAGGCTCGGATGCCACTGTTGGTGAACGTAGTAATTTCAAAAAAAATTCCGACGCACACGCAAGATCATGGTGATGCATAGCAATGAGAGGGGAGAGTGTGATCTACGTACCCTTGTAGATCGACAACGGAAGTGTTAACTTGGTTGATGTAGTCGTACGTCTTCACGGCCCGACCGATCAAGCACCGAAACTACGGCACCTCCGAGTTCTAGCACACGTTCAGCTCGATGACGATCCCCGGACTCCGATCCAGCAAAGTGTCGGGGAACAGTTCTGTCAGCACGACAGCGTGGTGACGATCTTGATGTACTACTATGGCAGGGCTTCGCCTAAGCACCGCTACAATATTATCGAGGACTATGGTGGAAGGGGGCACCGCACACGGCTAAGAATATGATCACGTGGATCACCTTATGTCCTTAGGGGTGCCCCTTGACTCCGTATATAAAGGTTCAAAGGGGGGGCGGCCAAGAGGAGGCGCGCAAGGAGGAGTCCTACTCCCTCCGGGAGTAGGACTCCCCCCCTTTCCTAGTTGGAATAGGATTCACGGAGGGGGGGAAAGAGGAGAGAGAGGAGGAAGGGGGGCCGGCCCCCTCTCCTTGTCCTATTCGGACCAAGGGGGGGGGGGCGCACGGCCCATCTCTGGCCACCTCTCCTCTCTTCCACTAAGGCCCACTAAGGCCCATATACCTCCCGGGGGGTTCCGGTAACCTCCCGGTAATCCGGTAAAATCCCGATTTCACCCGGAACACTTCCGATATCCAAACATAGGCTTCCAATATAGCAATCTTTATGTCTCGACCATTTTGAGACTCCTCGTCATGTCCGTGATCACATCCGGGACTCCGAACAACTTTGGTACATCAAAACACATAAACTCATAATATAACTGTCATCGAAACCTTAAGCGTGCGGACCCTACGGGTTCGAGAACAATGTAGACATGACCGAGACACGTCTCCGGTCAATAACCAATAGCGGGACCTGGATGCCCATATTGGTTCCTACATATTCTACGAAGATCTTTTATCGGTCAGACCGCATAACAACATACGTTGTTCCCTTTGTCATCAGTATGTTACTTGCCCGAGATTCGATCGTCGGTATCCTATACCTAGTTCAATCTCGTAACCGGCAAGTCTCTTTACTCGTTCTGTAATACATCATCCCGCAACTAACTCATTAGTTGCAATGCCTGCAAGGCTTAAGTGATGTGCATTACCGAGAGGGCCCAGAGATACCTCTCCGACAATCGGAGTGACAAATCCTAATCTCGAAATACGCCAACCTAACATGTACCTTTGGAGACACCTGTAGAGCTCCTTTATAATCACCCAGTTACGTTGTGACGTTTGGTAGCACACAAAGTGTTCCTCTGGCAAACGGAAGTTGCATAATCTCATAGTTATAGGAACATGTATAAGTCATGAAGAAAGTATAGCAACATACTAAACAATCGGGTGCTAAGCTAATGGAATGGGTCATGTCAATCAGATCATTCAACTAATGATGTGATCCCGTTAATCAAATAACAACTCTTTGTCCATGGTTAGGAAACATAACCATCTTTGATTAACGAGCTAGTCAAGTAGAGGCATACTAGTGACACTCTGTTTGTCTATGTATTCACACATGTATTATGTTTCCGGTTAATACAATTCTAGCATGAATAATAAACTTTTATCATGATATAAGGAAATAAATAATAACTTTATTATTGCCTCTAGGGCATATTTCCTTCACTAATATCATCGCATAGCCTATACCATGACAATGCTTTTCCCTTCAAAGATAAAGGGAAAACATTCTTCATAACTTCATCTCCGGGTAAACCTGCAAGCTTGAACAATCCATAAATTTGTCCTACATATATCAAGTGCATATTAGGATGTTTGGTTCCATCTCCTGCATAAGGATTAGCTAGCAGTTGTTCTATCATACCCGAAGGAATTTCATATTCAATATTTCAGTAGGTGCAGTAGGTTGAGGGGTAGCTAATTATGGTTCCGGACGAGGTGAAGATACCCCGAACAAACCCCTCAAAGGATTGTTTTCCATAGTAACAAGTGACAATAAATTTCAGCACACTATATAAATGTTTCCTTACCAAATTCCACTTACCAAAGGCGCTTCAATCCCCGGCAACGGTGCCAGAAAATAGCCTTGATGACCCATAAGTATAGGTGATCAATTGTAGCTCTTTTCGATAAGTAAGAGTGTCAAACCCAACCCAAGTGGTTTTCAGCAAGGTAATGTCTGCAAGTGCTGAAATTGTAAGTAGTAGAGTAGTTTGATAGAAAGATAATTTGTAACGACCAAGTAACAATAGTAGTAGCAAAAGTGAAGCAAGGTAGCACAATCCTTTTGAGGCAAAGGACAGGCCAAAACGGTCTCTTATGATAAGCAAAGTGTTCTTGAGGGTACACGGGAATTTCATCTAGTCACTTTCATCATGTTGGTTCGATTCGTGTTCGCTACTTTGATAATTTGATATGTGGGTGGACCGGTGCTTAGGTGCTGGTCTTACTTGAACAAACCTCCTACTTATGATAACCCTCCTACAAGCATCCGCAACTATGAGAAAAGTATTAAGAAAGAAATTCTAACCATAGCATTAAACTTTTGAATCCAATCGGTCCCTTACGGAATAGCGCATAAACTGGGGTTTAAGCTTCTGTCACTCTTGCAACCCATCATCTAATCGCTACTCCACAATGCATTCTCTTAGGCCCAAATATGGTGAAGTGTCATGTAGTCGATGTTCACATGACACCACTAAGGGAATCACAACATACATACTATCAAAATATCAAACACATATCAAGTTCACATGATTACTTGCAACATGATTTCTCCCGTGACCTCAAGAACAAAAGTAACTACTCACAAATGATAAACATGCTCATGATCAGAGGAGCATTAAATAGCATATTGGGTCTGAACATATAATCTTCTACCAAATAAACCATATAGTAATCAACTAAAAGATGTAATCAACACTACTAGTCACCCACAAGCACCAATCTATAGTTTCGGTAACAAGAATGAACACAAGTGATTAACTAGGGTTTGAGAGGAGATGGTGTTGTTGAAGATGTTGGTGGATATTGCCCTCCCCAAGATGGGAGAGTTGTTGGTGATGATGATGACGATGATTTCCCCCTCCAGGAGGGAAGTTCCCCCGACGGAATCGCTCCGCCGGAGGGCAAAAGTGCTCCTGCCCAAGCTCTGTCCCGAAAGTCCCCTTCTCATTTTTCTAGGTCAAAATGACCTATATACAAGAAGATGGGCACCAGAGGTGGGCCTGGGTGAGCACAACCCACCAGGGCGCGCCTAGGCTGCCTGGCGCGCCCAGGTGGGTTGTGCCCACCTGGTGGGCCCCCTCCGATAGTTATTTGCTCCAATAATTATCATATATTACATAAAAAATCCTCGTGAAGTTTCAGCTCATTTGGAGTTGTGCAGAATAGGTAGCCTGACGTAGCTTTTTCAGGTCCAGATTTCCAACTGCCGGAATTCTCCCTCTTGGTGTATACCTTGCATATTATGAGAGAAAAGGCATTAGAATTACTCCAAAAATCTTATTATGGATAAAAATATCATAAATAACAGCAAGAAAACATGATGCAAATTGGACATATCATCTGGTTGCCCAATCATTCATTGTGTCAATGTTGCTTTCCTATTACCTTACCTGGTTGATGATAGTTGTGCCATATTTTGTTATTTGGTGTAGGCTGGTGTGGTCTGGTTGCCCAAACGTTCATTGTGTCAATGTTGCTTTCCTATTATCTGACCTGGCCAATGATAGCAATGCTAGTGTGTTAATTTGGTGCAGGCTATTGAAGATAAGAAGACAAACTCTCAAAGCAGCAAGACAACCCCATTGTTTCTTTCTGATAAATCTAGGCCGGGTAATATGGCAATAACTCTTGATTAATGTGTTTGGTTCCCCCTCCTAATTTATGTTATGATGTAGTGGTCGAGACACTCTCCACTATCAATAATACAAGCCTGCCAAAATCGCCATCTGAATCTGCTGAGTTTCCTCTCTCTCGAATCCAACGGAAAAAATGTATGTTTGTGAATGAATTACTGGTTGAAGCAATCATGGAAATCATGGAGGAATCAGAGGTGCACATTCTTGCGCAACAACAACTGATCAATGTTTTCAGAGACAGTGTAGCAAAGAAGGAAGAACTTGCTCATATGCTTATGGCCGTCATCCGCGCTGAGGTTGTAGATCGTTAAGTTCTGTTCATTTATTTGCACTGGCATCAATCTTTGATGCCCAGTGGATGTAATTTCCTGTAATATATGCTGGATGTGCAATGTTTTTCCTTGTATGTCGTACATTTGCTTAGTGTGCCTCGCATTCCAGCTAACTGGTCGCTAGGAAGGCAAAAAAGCTGTGAAATTATTAGTTAGCATGAACAGTCATGGGCCCAAATGAAGGAAGCCGCCCACTGCCCTTAATGGGCTTCCCTAATGGGCTCGCATGGGCCAAAATTCTCATAGGCCATTGATTGATCGGTTTTTGTCTCGTCCATAATTGCTCGTCGTAATGGGCTCAAATTATAGCTGGGCCGGCATCGATGTTATCTAATTGGGCCTACAGACATGTTCGAACTCTACTAGGCCCATTATGTTAATGGGCCGTAACCAGGCCGAAAGCTCTATTTGGCCGCTATAATTGAAACGAGCCAATAGTTAATGCTCGTCCCTGTTACCTCCCGGGTCGTTAACAGGCCGACATCGAAGTGGGCAATAAGTGGGCCCATTTGATTTCACGGGCCATTAATAGGTCAATACTAAGGTAGGGCTATATATGGCCCAACTGTATTGTGGGCCTTTAGCAGGACGAAAGTGACAGCGGGCTGGTACTGGACCATGAAGAGCATGGGCCGCTAAGAGGCCGAAAGTCGGGTCGGACTATATATGGCCTAACTGTGTTGTGGGCCTTTAGCAGGCCGAAAGCCAAACCGGGTTGGTATTGGTCATGAAGAGCATGGGCCGTTAAGAGGCCAAAACTCATGTCCGACTGCAAATGGCCCAACTCATTTATGGGTCGTTAACAGGCTGAAAGACACACCGGGCTAGAAATTGGCCCAACACTTAAATGGGTTGCTAAAATGCCAAAAGACGTACATCCTGAAAATTGGCCCATCCCTTGAATGGGCCTTTAACAGGTCGAAACCACATGGGGCCGATATTGAGCCTAAATATATAGCAGGCTGTTAACATGCTCGAACTGGCAATGGGCTGCAATGGTGTCAAATAGTTAACAGTCCGTTGACGGACCGAATTGGCACATCTCATATGGGTTGTGGGCTTAAATGGACCAGACACCAGTAGGCCCTATATGGGTCGGCCTGCTAATTTTGACTGGGCCGGCCTCTTTCACCTAAATGGGCCACTGTTGGGCCTTGTCACGTGCCAACATATCATACGCACCTCCTATACAATGAGTGGATGACATCTGTCCCAACGATGAGCTGACACACGGATCATTCGACGAATGAGAATTTTACACGTGGAAAAACCCCATTGGTCGGGGCTGTTAACGGGTTATCGGATCCAAACCGGAACCCGATAGCTTAATGGCGATCCGTTACGGTGGATGCCACGTGTTGGTTACCCTTGACGAAAACACTTCCATGACGCGTCACTTATTATCATGGAAGTGGACACTTTCGTGATGATAATTTTGGTATTGTCATGGAACACTTCTACGACATCACATGTATGACTATCTTGATTCTGTCATAAAATCGTCATGGATGTACATGCATGACAGAAAATGTGACCTACTGTGACAAACACGTATCATCACAGAAGTGTATTTTTTTGTAGTATCGCATCACCCTTAACGAGAAAGGAAATAACTTGATAATATATAGTAATAGTAAAAAATTCATCATGAGCAAATAGGGTGGCTATATCATTTAATTTAGTAAGATGTGCCACAACAGTTTCAGTTTCATGGCCATGGAAAGGATCAGATCAACCAAAGTAATTAACTCTGGGTCGACAGAGAATTCATAATCCTTATTAGTAATAAAGATAGGTGAAGTAGCAAACTTAGGTCATATTTCATTCTAGAATTCAAAGATTTTTCTTTCAACTTGCATGGTAATTTCTTAAGATCATCTCTGTCCTTACATGCAAGAAAGTCCCTAGTTACCTCTTCATCCATAACATAACCCTTAGGCATCTTAGGCAATTCATATCTAGGATAGCTAGGTCTAATAGGTGTTTCATAATTTTCAGTTTCAATAACTTCATCAGCTTCAGTAATCTCATTAGTTTCGGTCTCAATATCTTTAGCTCTACCAAGTAGTTCATCAAGAAATTCACCTAGTGGCATATTCTTATCAAGCAAAGTACTAGCATCATTCATAACAGAAGTAGCATCATCAATTACTTGCGACATCAAGGATTAATAGCAGGTGGTGGCGTTGCAAGCTTACTCAAAACAGAAGGTAAATCAAGTGCAGAGCTAGATAACAGTTCCTTATCTCCCATTGTCTTAGAAGGAATGATCTTGGTTCTATCATCCTTAAGATTATTCATAGTTATCAATAGATATAAATCCCAAGTGACTCAACAAATATAGCTATGCTCACTGGCAACGGCACCAGAAAAAGGTCTTGATAACCCACAAGTATAGGGGATCGCAACAGTTTTTGAGGAGTATTCAACCCAAATTTATTGATTCAACACAAGGGGAGCCAAAGAATACTTGTAAGCATTTGCAGTTGAGTTATCAATTCAACCACACATGGAGACTAAAAATATCTATAGTAGAGTGATCAGTAGCACAGTAGTATGATAATTTAGTAGCAATGGCAATAATAGTGTTAACGATAATAGTAGTAGTTTTGTAGCAAATTTAACAGTAGCAACAACAGTAGTAACTTAGCAAGAACAATATGTGAAAAGCTCATAGGCATTGGATCCATGATAATGTTAGATAATATTCATCATGTAACAGTCATAACCTAGGGAGACACAAAACTAGCTCCAATTCATCAATGTAATGTAGGCATGTATTCCGTATATAGTCATACATGCTTATGGAAAACAACTTGCATGACATCTTTTGTCCTGCCCTCCCATGGCAGCGGGGTCCATAAGGAAACTAAGGGATATTAAGGCCTCCTTTTATTAGAGAACCGGAACAAAGAATTAGCACATAGTGAACACATGAACACATGAACATAGTGAACATAGTGAACACATGAATTTTGTGATAATGGTTATATAGAGGCAAAGGCTAAAATGAGTCATGTGCGTAACAGGATGATGTTCCCAATCTGCAAATCTGACTGTGCAAACAGCTTGTTATCTGGATTGCCATTCAACCTCTACTTGAAGGAGGGTGCTACTTGTGAGTTGCATTGTGATTTCCCCAAAGAGAAAGGATGAAGCAATATAGTAGTGGATAGTATTTCCCTCAGTAGAGAACCAAGGTTGTCGAACCAAGGAAACACCCGTCAGGAGTACCTGCACACACACAAAAGCAAATACTTGCACCCAATGCGGGCAAGAGGGTTGGCAATCCCCTTGTACTCGTATCAATAAATATTCCAATCATAAACCCACAATTCATCGGATCCCAACAAGCACACCACAAAAGAAGATTACATCAGATAGAACTCTAAGGAGAACATTGTGTTGAAGATCAAAGAGAGAGAAGAAGCCATCTACCTAATCATGGACCCGTAGGTCTTTCATGAACTACTCACATATCATCGAAGGTGCAACAAGATTGATGTAGAAGCCCTCTGAGACCCAACCCCCCTCCGACAGAGTATCGGAAAAGGCCTCCAGATGGGACCGTGAAATAGCAGAAGTTTGCGGCGGCGGAAAAATTGTTTCGAGTGGCTCTCTATTGGTTTTGGGATTTATGGAAATTTATAGGCTTGGAATT